>NC_055971.1:20144862-20182362 GCF_018492685.1 Alosa sapidissima | reverse complement strand
AACATCCAGAAGATGGCACTGCAAAATTCCATAGGTAGAACAAGAACAGTTGTTTTCTTTTGAGAGAACACACATTACGGCCTTTGTTTATCAGTGACAATAATTCACCTAAGCTTAGCGTACACTCTCCAAAATACACTGTGAAAGAGGCAGACCAGACTGTTGTAACAGCTCAGCCATTTTAGCTTTTTTCTGGATCCCAAACTGGGCTCTGTCGAGATCCTCCTAAAAAGTCTATCCAAATGGAGAGACATTCATTTAAATATATGGACCATGACTCCCCAGTCCCAGCCTCAGACGTCAACCACGGGCACCTAAGGCAGCAGTCTCGCCGCCGTGTCTCAATTTTAGCTGCCGCAAGGCTCATGTCAGCTCGCAAAAGAAAACAGAGCGAAAAAAATGCCCTGGGAAAAACATCAGTCTCTCTACTATGAGAGGGGAGTGCGAGGCTAGGCGAGGCGAGGCGACGCAACGCGGCAGGGATTTGGGGAGTCATTGGAGGTTGGAGAAGGTGCTGCAGTGTTTTTCTGAATGGGAGAGTGAATAATAAGGAACGCGTTGGAGGTACTTCCACTTCAGGAACTGATTTTGGGGAGGCGAGGGGAGCCCCTCGGCAGGCCAGTGGTCTGTTTTCTCTTTTTTTGTATTTTTTTAAGGGGGGGGGGGGGGGGGGGGGGTACTACAGCACACATATTTTAACCTCCAGCCCCCACGCCCCCAGAGCTGCAGACCAGAGGCCAGCGAACAGGGCAAGCATTGTGTTAGACGCCTTCCCCACACGGCAATCAAACGCTGCTGCTCCCCCCCATACAAGAATAATACCACACACCCAATGCGTGAGGGAGAGAGAGAGCAAGAGAGACAGAGAGAGAGAGAGATAGAGAGAGAGAGAGAGAGGGCAAGAGGGGAGAGAGAGAGAGAGAGAGAGAGAGAAAGTGCCAAGAAGTAGAGGAAGGAGTAACAGAGAGGATGAAATGTGGCATGTGAAAAGCGGTTGAAAGAAACTTCCCCTTTTCTTTGGCTTTGTCTTCCTCTCATCTGTGGCGTTTTATTCAGCTGGACAGGGAAACCCATTTTAAAACTGTCAGACCACTCTGCCTGATTACTGTATATATATAATATATTTAAATATATATATGCATCGAATATGTATCTGTATATCCAGCTACATGTGTTTGTATAGTAGGTGTCATTCATTGCTGTGTATATTATGCTGTGTCTTGACTCTTGTATGAAGTTTTGTATGCACATACATAGGTCTGTATATCAGAGGATCAATATGTGTGCACATGCATGCATGCCTGTCTACACTGATATCTACATACAGTATCTACATCAATATGCGTGTGTGTGTGATTGTGTGTGTGTGTGTGTGTGTGTGTGTGTGTGTGTGTGTGTGTGTGTGTGTGTGTCTGTGTGTGTGTGTGTGTGTGTGTGTGTGTGTGTGTGTGTGTGCATGTGTGTGTGTGTGTATATCCACACTGCATGTGTCTCTGCATGTGTTTTTTGTGGAAGATTTGGCCTTTTCGGCTGTTTGTTTGGACGCGCTCTCCCCCAGAATAACAAACAGATCTCAGTGATGTGACGGGAGCAGGGGAGAGAGAGAGAGAGAGAGAGAGAGAGAGAGAGAGCTCTTCTTCTCCACACCTCACATCTGCACGCAGTCTGTTTCATTACATAACCCATCCATCTGCATCTCGTTCCAGTGCTCCTCTCTCTGAGTGATGGCCGCTCGGATGTCCCTTCCTGCTCTTAAGAAACGAGCCCAAATCCCAAGAGAAATAAATGCCTCGGGTCGCAGTCATAATAATGGGTGACAACCTTTTGATTCAGTTAGCGGGCATGGCCTCCATGCCAACCCCTGGGCTGGGCAGTCCTGTCATCACTCACTAGACAGAGGGGAGGCACGCAGACCAAAAACCGCAACCTCTTAGAAATACGCCGAGCGTACTATTCACACTCCTCGGAAGCCAGGTTTGGGGGGGTTTGTTCTCAGCACCACACACAGACCGAAAGGAAGGCGAGATGACCCAACCGGCGTGCACTAACTATAGCCACACACACACACACACACACACACACACACACACACACACACACACACACACATGCACGCACACACACACACACACACAGTGAGAGAAAGCACAGCCCAGTAGCAGAATATCTATCAGCGACAGACAAGCTCAGCAAAACCCCCACACTCGGGTGCTAATCTGCCATTTGTGGAGCCTCCACTTCTTATGAGCGGAATGGGAAAGGGAGGAATGGAGCGGAGCAGAGAGTGAGGGCAGACATGGAAGAGGGTGAAAGAAAGACAGAGTGGCTTGCGAAGATGGAGGGGGAGAGAAGTGGATAGAGAGAGAGAGAGAGAGAGAGTGGAGGGGTTGGATAGGGGAGGGAGTGAACACCAGGGCCCCCTTAGCACACATGTTTATGGTCTGCATAAACTATCGAGGGACTCCCAGCGTCCCCAGTGCGACTTATCACTCCCGTTGCTGCTTCCCGTAAATCCAGGCGGTGGGCCTGCTGCTGCCGCGCCTCGGAAAAAACGAGCTCTCTCGGCAGAACCCGTCGGGCCTTCCATCATGGCCACCTCCAGCTATAAAACACACCTCCCCACCCTCCCTGCTCTCCACGGGTCCTGATGCCTCCAAAGCAGCACCCTCGCCCCCTCTCTCTTCTCTCTGGATCCCCGATGGGGCTCGGAGCCTGTGGCACGATCCAGCACATGTGGTATCAAACCTTCCCGACTTTCACCCGGCCGCGATAAACCCAACAGCAGTCCTCCGCCTTCTCCCCGACAGACTAATTTGAGCAAATTCTCAAATTGCGGCCAAATTGAAAGCACATTGGCGAGTGGGCGGCGATCGCTTATAAAAATCTGGATAAGTGACCAGCAATGAAGGCGAAATCACACACATGCACACCACACACACATGCACACCACACACACACACACACACACTTACACACACACACACACTCAAGCACAAGTGTAACCACGGCTCTCCTCTCTCTCTCACTACCCCTTCCCCCCACCTTACTGTTTGCAGCTGGAAACAAAAGCCCCACATACACAGAGAAAAGCCTGCTGTTCGCATCGCTTTCATATTCCCACCTTCGGTCAGTGTGTGAGTCAGCACAGACCATGCAGCTTCTCATATGGACTGTGTGAGTGTGTGAGTGTGTGTGTGTGTGTGTGTGTGTGTGTGTGTGTGTGTGTGTGTGTGTGTGTGTGTGTGTGTGTGTGTGTGTCTGTGTGTGTGTGTGTGCGTGTGTGTGTTTGGGAAGGGGGGGGGGGGGGGGTTTGGTTGTCCCTGCCCAGCTCCAGTGTGTACAAGCTTAATGACACTCAGGAATGATAATCAGACTTTGAATAAACACAAGTAAACGCGCATAATGTACACAGATGTGTGTGACATGATTACGCTGCAGACACACAAACACACACACATGCACAGATTACTCACACACTACTCACACATACGCTCATACACACCCACACACTCCCACACACACGCGCACACACACACGCACACACACACGCACACTGCCCAGTGTCAGGTCAAGTGGGAGCCGCAGGACCAGACACTTTGCAGGCCGGTAATCACTAAATGCTTCCAGGGTCTGCCGAATGGCGCGGTGTCTCGGTAAGCGGGTAAGCTGGGAGCAGTCCTGGCCCCGCGTGAGCAAAGCCAGAGGTCTTTGCTCTGGATGCTTTGCTGCTTGTCCCTGATTGTGTTTGTTTGTGTTACGGGAGGAAAAAGAGATCGGCTTTGGTTTCAAATCGCAATCCCCGGGGTCCGAAGACCAGACCCCACCCCGACACGCACGTACTCACTCACTCACTCACTGTGACACACACTCACACACACACATACATCTCCATAAACATGCCCGCCACACACACGCAAACTCTCTCTCTCTCTCTTTCTCTCTCTTCTTCTCTCTCTCACACACACATACGCATACCCCATGTACACATAAACACGCACACACACAAACATTCAGCGAACCTAAATATTCCTCCAAAACGAAGTGACTGGCCAGGAAGACATGAGACGAAAGAAAAAAACGTTTTCCCTCCTCTCCTCCCTTCTTTTTATTTTATTCCACTTGGGCCGCTGTCCAAGGCAATTTCAATCGCAGAATGGAGGATTCCGAAGCCCACTTCTTCTTCATCCAAAACACACAATAACTAAATCAAAGGGAGAGTGGACGATGGAGCACCGATGCACTGCACCTAAGCCCACGTAAGTCCTGAGGCAACCATCCCTAATGAAAACTTGCCTTCCCTCCCTCTTTTCTCCTCTGAAAAAAAGACGGAGGGGGAGGTGGGGGGGGTGGTGGCAGTGAGAGACACCAAACTTTCTCCTGACTCTGTACAATGGGCCCGTTATGTGTGCAGAGCTTCCACACACACTCTTGGCCCTTGCCACCGACAGAAAACCGTTGACACCCACGGAATAAAGTTCCCATTACATCACAGCCCTGCCCATCAACTGTTTTTTTTCTTCTTCGTCTTTTGCTTCTTCTTCTTCTTCTTTTTTGGACTTCTTTTGCTTCTTCTGCGTCTTCTCTCATCGGAGCCCGCTAGAATCGTCAGCTCAGTGGGGACTCCACCCGCGCTAAGTGTATGTCATAATGTTAGCGGCGGCCAGCTGCAGCCTTGTGCCGGTCTGAAGGCGCATGGCGTCAGAGGCTGACCTTCACAGGCGTACAGTACACAGTCGCTGGCCTGAGAGGATCAGTCAGAGCGCAAAAGCCCCTGAAACTTCTCCCACGGTGCTTGCATTTTTTTTTCATTTTTTTTAATGCAAACAAAACTTGATGCCCGCATTTATGCAAACAAAATCTGCAGCGACTAGGGAGGACTGCCGGTCAGCACTTGGTTTGCATCTCAGCGCTTGTTCCTTTTTCCACATAGCTTCCAGAAAATGGACACGTGTGCACAGATGCACCGTGTCTCCGAGACGGTTTGCTTATAGATGGCATTAGCATTACTGAGCTTTATGCGCTGGCCAGTGGCTCTTTTGTAGCAAGCATGGGAAGCAATAATAGCGAGAACAGCCTCTGGTAGAAATATCACAAGAAACTGGAGGAAAGAAGATGATGAGAGCGGTGGAACACGAGCCAGGACAGGAAGAAAAAATAGAAAGAAGAAAAAAAAAAGACAAGAAGAGGGGAAAGAAAAAGAAAAAGATGAAGAAAGTGAAATTGGTGGAGTTGCCTCCACTGTAAATTAGGGATAAACTTTCCCGTGCCGAGGCAGGGTAGGGGAGGGCCTCGCTGGGCTCCCGAGGCTATGCACCTGGGCCCCCTCGTGCAGAGCAGTATGTGGTTGCGGGCACTCGGACGGGGAGAGGGTTTTGGACAGGATGGTTATCTACGGGGGGAGGGGGGTTGGGGGGGGGAAGGAGGGATAAATTCTTCATGGTTGCCTCTGCTTTGCCAAAGAAAGCAAAACCCCTCCGATGAAATAAGCAGGAATCAGTCGGGATGTGAAGCGGACACTTCCTGGTGCGTAACTCGAGCAAGGAAAAGAAACCTTGATACCTTACAAGACACGATAAAACATGTCTTTGACTCATCACTACATAGACATCCCTGAAGGCCAATAACCCTCTCTGATGAGGAACGCCACCACAATTTCGAAGACCCCTCGACATTGTCGACAGCCAATATAAAAAACAGTAATGGTCAATCTGATGGTATTTTAAAGTGAATCATAATCCTAAATGAACACATTCTCGAACATCTTAAACAGTAGTGACTAGGTCGCATTGGTGTCCTATACCCACAAACAGGCTCAGTGCCCATCATGAGTACCCATGTTTGAATCTGACTAAAGGTCATTTACCGAACCCACTCCCCATTTCCCTCTTCCACTCATTTGCTGTCCACTCATTGACCTATCGAATAAAACCCTACAAAAAGCTCCAGAAATGTAACTTAAAATAGAGGCACAGTGGTGGTGAGATGATGGTGGCACTTACTGTCCCTGAGGTAATTGAGATGTGAGAGCAGGACTTCTGCGTTGTAGGCTGTGGTGAGCCGCAGGAAATCCTCCTTGCTCATCTTGCACAGCTCCTTGCCGTCCGTAGTCTGAAACATGGCTGTGTCTATCTCCACCAGCCCGTACTCCTTGATGGCCCACTCCAGCCACTGCCGCACATGATCCGGGGACCACAGTGATGGATCTGACAAACAAACAAGCAAACAAACAAAGCAGTTATCTAGACGATTTAAGCAATAGGCAAAGATACTGACATAAATCTGAGATTAGCAGATGGCAGATTAATCTATGGCATGAGTCTGTTTCTATCCAGAATATACAGTATACTCTGTTTATTGGATCAGTCATAGTTCAGGCTGAAGTCTATGAAGGGCGTGGTATATTTACGAAAAAGCCCCCATACACCTCTGCACTTGCCCTGAATATCTCTGAAGTGCCTCTGTGTTTTCACTATGGTTAGGAAAACCATTTTGATCTATAAATTGAATCCTCTGTACTACTAGGGCAGGCTGTTTATTGAAACTAAGAATATGGGGAGACATTTCTAGATGGTTGAGTGAAGCAGGAAAAAATTGCCAAAACACAAATGGTACCAAAACAGGCTTACTAAGAATAGGAATGATGGTCAGTCCCACTGAAAACAGTTACGAAAGACGACATTCATGGCCTGTGATACAAAAGCTAATGCTGATAACAAAATCAGCTTGTCTTTTCTCAAAGTCAGTTTTTAAAACTTGTTCCACTCATTGTTGACTTTCAAGAGCAGTGATTACCCCAAAAAAAACATCCAAAATATCACTCATAAACATCTGAAGCTGACTGTGTGTGTTGCATCAGTTGGTCTACAGTACTGAAGCTATGTTGCGTGTTTGCACTGCCAATCTGTTACGAGTCAGCCAGAGGCAAATTAAACTAGCTAAGGCATCACACAATATTAACCCATGACCCTGCTAAAGCAAAGCTGAGGTAATAAAAGCATTTATAGTAAATTAGCACATTTATGACGATTAGACATGTTTTGAGGTGAGCTGCCGAAATAAGGGTACTGAATTCCACGAATGAAGCACACACTAACTAAGCACATAAAACAAAAGACTAAATTTATGACCATGTTTATAAAAATGTCATCTGTTGGAAGCACATATGATTAGATGGTTATTACCTGCTGGGACTATAACTCTTCTCTCATTGGTGGTCATATTCGGTGGGGGCGCGTTCTTCTCGTCCATGTAATTCCCATAGCCCATCTGTGTAACGTCTGAGCCTCCCGCCATCTTATTGCATTTGCCCACGCTGCAGTCCACCGGGGACTCCCTGGACACACAGACACCACAGGGTTATGCATTACTGATCACTATAACATACACTCATCAAAGCCAGACAGACAGACAGCAACTGTAAGAACTCTAAGAACTAAAGCCATAGAGCTCTGGCATTGTACAAGATCGACACAAAGACTGATGCTTGTTGATGGTATGAGCTGCGCATCAAACACGCACACACCTATAGGCCCCTAAATAGGCTGGAGTTTGACTGTAGGGATTTGTTGGGAGGACAAATAGCAGTTTCAAAGTTCAGGCCCATTTCAACACTGACCGAGTCAGATAGGAAAAACAAAGGAGCATCTAGACAATATCAGCCCTTCCAAAGTGACTACGTAATAGCCACAGAATCACTTTACTGCAAGACCAAAATATACTAGCCTATTTATTTAATTAGCTCATGGATAACAAGGCAGTGATTCTCCTTTGGACCAGTTTTTTATTAGACTTTAAATAGAAAGAAACAAGAGCATAAATGGCCAGGTTAACCACAAGTCGGAAAAAAGATAGGTCAGTGCATGTCAAAATAGGCATATGCTCATTCAAACTGGCACTCTCAAACACAAAAGCTGAAAACTGATTGGTTTAGGCTGCTGGCATGAATAACATCACATTCATGTCCTACCTGGAGCCATTAATGTGGTCATATTCGCGCTTGACGTTGACCCGGGCCGGCTGGTTAATCCACTCCTGTTGAGGGGGCAAGGGGTTGATTTTGTGTGGCTGTCCATAGTCCTGTGCACTGGATGCAGTCATGTCTGTCTTGGGTAGGGGAGCAGCAGCAGCGTAAGGAGGCTCAAACAGGGACTGGTCTTCACTTACCACTGACAGCGCCTCCTAGGGACAGAAGGGAGAACTGTTAGCACGACATAACGGGGAAAAAACATCTAATATCAAGCACATCCTAAGTTTCTGGCTTGCAACTGTGAAGTGAGCACAACCATATGCAGCCTACAAAATGCTATCAGGTTTGACAGGAAACAGAAATTCATGATCCAAAGTGTTAGATTCTGGCTTATGCTGTGTCTGTCATTCTTCATGTGGTCATAAATTATTGTCATCATGTCTGCTCTCAGAGAGGCCTTGAACATCAGATCAGTTTTTAACTGTGGAAAAAAGAAACAACATGAAGACAGAGGAAAAGACAACAGGGGCCAGTGAGTCCTGATGATTCATCAGAGGTCATTCCTGCGTTGACCCCTGTATAGCAGCAGCTCAGCTGGAATGATGTAGCTTTATTAAACAAAACAAACGCACAGACAGGCCCCCTCTGAAACCCAGTGCTTTTCCCCCTCTGATTTCCGATCATGCTGTAACCGTGCCATGCCGTGTTCACACACACGCGCGCCGTCTGCGTGTGCACTTGCCACTGCCTGAGGAAACGGTGGCATTTTTCTTTTTCATTCTTCCCCCCTCCCCCATCATTCACAACTTTTAGCTGATAGCTATTCTTTTCTCTCTCTCTCTCTCTCTCTTAGCCTGCTTCCCTTACTGAACCCCTTCGAAGCCAGAGAGAATGAAATATATTTCCTCTCACTCGTTCTCTCTGTGTCAGAACCACCTGCCAAGACCTGCACCTGCTCATATCCACAGCCTGATACCCACCCATAGCCCTGTCCATGCCGTGCAAACAACAGAGGCATCACTAAGCACCAATCATCATCGTCCCTCAAACATTATAGAAAAAATCCTGTCCATTTCAACGATAGGAGAAAGACAAACATGCTAACAACATTTTATACAAATAGATAGATGGGTGCAACACACTCACATGTTCACTCTTCCATGAAGTACCATATTTCCATAGCATTCATAGTGATCTTTTCTAGCAGTAGAGAATAGAGGTGGGATTGATATTATTAGCTTAGCCACAGTTTTCCTCTAATTTGCAGTTACACAGAAAGACAACTCATGATGCGAGTCTTCAGCGGTCATGCTTCGTCACCGCCATGCTGACCTTCTGAATCTACAGACTTTGTTGTTAATGCTCGAGTCTAGTCCAAGACCTTTGTCACTCTTAAACCAACTACATTGATTTGAACAGCAGCGCCAACACTGCCTGGTCCAGCAAAACATCATCTCCATTCTCCACTATCACTATGGCGCACGCCACAGAGCTGGTGCACGATAAGTATGGAGAAGTGTAGGAATGCCTCGCCTGTGCCAGATAAGGGCAACACTGCTATTATGACTGTTGCACGTTACTTTCTCGGAGGCATATCAGCCACCACCATGTAATTCATGATTGGCAGTCATGCTTTCCCAAGATTACAGTGGGTTTTAAAAATAGGAAAATCTAATTCCATACATGCACAGTGCAGCGAAACAACGGCCCGAATGGGAGAGCTGCTGTACGTTGGCATGGCTCAGACAAGGCCTCTTTACCAGGATTACGTACGGCACTTCTGCACCCAGAATCTGATGAAACTATCCAGCCATAGTAAGGCAGGTTGAGGAGAAGAAGAGACACCATAGCCTGGAGGGTCAGACTATCTCCAATCAAAATACTTAAATGAATATTTTCTTCTCTAAACAATTTCACCATGAAAAGATCTATTGAATATTTTGGAACTGCAAACAGTAATATTCAAGGAATATCACTCATTCACCTAGTGTTATAAACATTTCCACAGCTATTGGTACAAGAACTGGAAGGATTACCTGATTAAATGTCTAATGACATGACATTTCCCTGTGAAATAAAGAGGGCTTGTGCAAATGATTTTGCAGTCTATAGGGGCAGGTATAAAATATGTGGTGGCTGCCAATCCTATCAGAGGTACTTCCAGTGAGTCATATGGGTAGGTTAGGGTGGATTCATCCTTTCCACCCAGGACACATGCTAGTGGTGATGCAGGAGGCATTCCTGTCTTTTGTTTGGGGAGGAAAGGGAAACCTGACGGGAAACTAGATTGTGCTGAGCAGGAAACTCTAAATGACTTGATACCCCCCCTCCCTTGGATGAGTGGCCTCAGTACAAAGTACAACAGAGAAACAACCTCAAAATATATAACAGGCTAACTGAAAACACCTTGCAACTATTATTACTATTACTATTATAATTATTATTATTATTATTATTATTATTATTATTATTATTATTATTATTACAGCTCGATTTATTACAGGAATTTCCAACCAGTTTGAAAGCCTGTGTGTTTTCAGAATTTTATATGACTTGTTTTCCTGTATAGTCTATTTCATTATGCACTGTTTTTCTGTCTGAAATCACAACAGGTGGTTGAAAATCAGATATTCAAGACGAATGAGCCCCTGGTCCCCAAACACACACCACCCTAAGAGTCTAAATACTTTAACCACAGGAACTCTCGAAAAAAAATGTTAGGTTATTTTTTTTTTATACATACTTCTTGGGGATTGTAAACAGACACAAAATAGACACTTCTGACTGATGCAGACCAACTTCAAACATGACAGATACTGAAGCAATTTCTTACAATATAGGCTAAAAGTGCCTATTTCCGTAACGAGGCTCTCTGGGCGCAAGCCTCACCTGGCCATTCACCGTAAAACCAGGCTATGATACCATGATCTTTACTTTTCACACACGTTTAACCACGTATGCCATTTTGCAGCAATCTGTGAACTGCGCGGCTAACATTCAGATCAAAACATGCCAACAGTGATTTCCGCACCTCTTAATCCAAAAATACGATGATTTGACCACAACAACACGTCTTGTCCTTACCCTCATGAAATACCGCCACAATCATCAAAACACGGCAGCTTTACGTTTAGAGCACTTATAGCACGAGCACTTATAGCATGCACACTCGCAGACGTTGTCTCTGAACAAAGTCCTATCCTTTACATCACCGACAGATATCTTATTTGACTTATTGTGGGTGGGCTCGGCGTGATCGTCTGCGTTTTGACCCGTGAATGGTGAACAGATCCCGGGCGCGGTGCCACCACTATTGCGCAGCCACATCGCTGTGCCCACGCTACATATCTTTACTAACCCACGCATATATCTAGATCACTTATGCCGCAACGCATATTTCTGCTACATCCCATAGGCTATTCCATGGTTTTGCGGGTAACGTATGTGTATCTGTCTGGTGGTGAGGAACGTACATCCATTTCTCCAGCAAAATAGCATTTTTTTCCAACTTAATCCCAGACGTGCGTCTACCGTCACTGTGCGCTTGGTCCAAATTCGAGAGTAGATCCCATCTAACGGTCCGGCATCTCCTCGCAGTTTTTCAAACTTTCATCAGAGTTTCGTTGTTAAGGAAAAGGAAACATGGAAGAAAGAGGAAAAACGAAGGAAATCTAGCGGTAGCGCGAGAAGTAAAAGTAGAGTCGACTGGCGAGCTTTGCGCTGCTAACCGACAGAACAACCCGTACAGTCAGGAGGCGCAACTCCCGAAAAGAAAGCCTCCACAAATTCGAACACCCCGTCCTCCACCCTTACCTTAATAGTTCCGTCCATTTTGCGCAATTTTCAGTGGACCCCAACAATATTCCAAACATGACACGATCCTGAATTAATTCCAGCCCCCGGTATGTCTCGGAGAGAAAGAGACAGTTAACCGGATGGTTTTTTTCCTCTAAATTTGGGAAGTGAAGTCACTGCTCTTGAGAAGGAAGCAATGTGTGTCACTGCAAAGCCCTGCCTTCATTACGGCACCAAAAAGCAGGATACTTGTCCCAAGGAGATAAGCGGCGAAAACAATGGAGTTGCTTTCCTCTTTAGATGTTTGTACTTGGAAATATTTACTGGATGCTTGCCATTCCCTTGCATTTTGAACATTCGCTTGTTTGTTTTCACTGAACTATCAGGAATTCCAGTTTCTGTGTTCTCATTTTAATTACCAATTCAATTTTGTTTAATTTCGCGGAAATACTTCCATAACACAATCAAAGACAGCCAAGATTATATGAACATTTTACAACTTTTTTGCTGTTTTGTTCTAACATGCTAGTTCACAGAGCTTTAATGTCTATTTCAATTTGACGTGAATTACACGACTGCAAAGTTAACATTTGTATTTTCTCCTCAGGCACTAGTTTCCTTGGCAAATGTACGATAAGATATAGAGATATAACTTTCAAGGCCGACAGATGTCCTCCTTGACAGTGTAGATTAAAGACCTGTAAATCAAAGGAGAGAAATACAAATGTAAGGTACCTGTGGCGGAGACTTGGGCGATCTAGCCTTTATAGAGGACGTCCAATGCTCTGTAGTTCCCTTGAAATACCATTAATGAAACCAAGCCCGCAGCGCCCCAGACACGGCACTGCACGGATCTGCTCTACACGTGTGCGTCTGCTATTAAGCACGGGGGTGAAATATGATGGATTGTACACTTCCAAGATTTATGCTCTAGGTTTGCATGGGAAAACGGCGCACGAGTTGAAAAAAGTTGAAAAAGAAAACAAAGGCTGCATATGCTCATCTTCCATTATGATTTTATGTGGTAACTGCAACCACTCATCAACAGATTAAAAGTAGGCTATTCATATGATAATTATCTGTCTTGCAGATGACTTTACTGCTGTTTATATCACTGTTATGAAATATTCTGCTGTTACTATAAGTTCGTGGTATGCTGAAATTGAATATGTTGCGGGGGCAATATAGAAAGGATTTGTTAACTCCACAGAGAAACGTTCTTCCTCTCACAAGCAATGCTTATATGTCCGCAGACCCCACCCCCATGCGTTTTCTCTACCTTCTCAAATAGCCCTCATCAATTCAGGCGCATTATTTCAGCGCAGATGCTAGACATGGAGCCAGCGCGGAACGTGACCAGACCCCAGACCAAGAGGGCCGTGCCTGAGGGAGCGGCTGCACTTCGGCGAAACAGAGCCTGCGCCGCCGCGACTGACAGACGGCCCGGCCTGTCTGCTCACGACTTGGGGGTCTGCTGGGGGAGAGCCCCCCTGGAGACCACCACATCTGGATCCTGCTAGGGGTCAAGGCTTCTCCTGCCTGAGGCTAGCGCAGCGCAGCATAATTAAGGGAGACACCTTGTTTAACCATTTAGAGGCTGCCTCTTTACTCTGGGCAGAGTAGGCCTACAATCCTCTTTTTGAAGCAATTTTATTCATCCAACTTTCATATAATAGACCCATTCAGGTAAATCGTGCAACTGTTTACAAAAGAGGTGCCTTGTTCGGTTCCTATATACATTGAATGCCCAAAATGATTCTAAAGAAATTGTCAGTGGATGTGTATGCATTTACGCTTTTACGCACTGCATTGTTCAGTGTAAAATCTACCAAGGCATTTTGCAACCAAGGCATTTTGCATCCAAGGTAAAATATTTTTCCTTGTGAAAGAGTGATACCGTTTCATGGAGGGGAGGTCTTAAGGGTCGAAACATGTGTTTCCCTAGAGGGGGAGCTGAGGGTGCACTATTGCTTTAATTAAAACGACATTATCTGGGACCAAACGGCGAGACGGTTTCTACATACATAGAAGGGAGGTTGTGCGATGAAAGAGATGCTGTAACCAACGACCTTATAACTTTTCAATCTTTAAATATATCCCTCCAAAAACGCTTCAAAGTAGACTTGCTTCACTAGGTAGCCTACGTCTGCCATTGTATCTTTCTCCACTGTGGCAGATGTTGACTATGATTTCAATAGCACACGACAGGCATGGATATCCAACCCATAAATATTGTTTTTTCTTTCTTTAAACCTCCACAGTCCTACCTACTTTTTTGAATGTAACCAATGTTTTGATGGACCATGGCCTCTTGTGTTTATGTGGTTTGACAACCAGCCACCAAAAATCAACCATAATCAGCCTCATGAACGAAAGGGCAGAAGATCTCTCTCAGAACCATATTAATTATAGGGTATTGATATGACAGTTTTCTGACATACACAGCAGACATGAACTGCAGTCAACCCAGCAAGAAGAGATACTTACAGGCTATATAGGGATGTATAGTTTTGCCATCAGTTTAAACTCACTATTGAAATCATAGAAGAACATTGCAATTCAAGCTTAATTCATGTTATGCTGTCTCTAACTGGTCATATAAGAGGCCTACATACCAGGTGTTACAACTTCTAATCCGTATGCACTTGTAGGTAATGATGAATGCACTGGTAACAAACATTTTCGAAGGCCAATAAACAGAGGCGCATTGGTTTATACAGCGAGCCACAGAACATCTGGCTCGACGCTGGAATTTGACAGCCAGACATTTCTTCCAACCACGACCTGTGGGAAGCCAGTAGCCCCACACTATTGGAAACGGAGTGAAGTGGGTGGAATCCACTGGGGTTGGGTTGGGTTTTGAAATGGTTACTCTTCGTCACCCGCAAGAGCTCGCGACAAGGCCAACAAAGGCTTCCTGGCCGACTTCAAATTGGCAAAGAACAAGTCATAGGCTACATGCAGGCCTATAATAATAACAATAATATATTATTATTATTATTATTATTATTATTATTATTATTTCATTCTAGTAGGCTAATTGGTTTTGTAACATCCAGTACTAATATTTTGCTTACATGGACCACATAAAAAAAGGCCTGATGGTGACAAACTTAAACACCGTAATGAAGTCAAATAAATTCACTCTTGTGACAAACGTTTTTAGACATATTATTTTAACCACGACACAGCACTGATATGGATCACGCCTCTCAGATTGTTCATTAGACTTGAGAGTTCTAGTAAGCCCCTTCCCCTCTCCTGGGCACAGACAGAGCCAAAGTAAAAATACCGAAGGCAAAAACGGAGACTGCTGCACACAAGTCCAAACTGTCTGGCCCCTTGCTCGAGGCCATAATTAATTTGAGATTTATTTTTATTGGAGAGCCCGAGTCTCGCCTGGCCTTAACCAAACAAAACCACAGCTAAACCGTGGATTCGCTTGAATGAAGCAGAATATTTCTCTAAAACTGGACTTGAGGCGTGCTTGGGTCACACCAATATCCCTCTCGCTATACAGGACAAAGAAGAATATGATTAAGACGGTATTCACATAGGGGATTGTTTGTTTTCTGGTTAGGCTACTTATAGTGAATTCACTTTCATTTTGTATAATTTCTAAATATTACACGGTGAAATGATGCGCATACTTATTCCAACATTTCATCTAGAAAAAATATATAATTCAATTCAAAATAAATAGGAAAATAGATTGTGTTTTTTTGTTGACAGAAGACGGTCTGCTGGCTTTTCAAATGGTAGTTAAAGACGATTTCAATGAAAATGTGCTTCTAAAACTTTCCTTTGCAGCCCAGTGTCCCCCGAAACAAATAAGACACTGTTCATGAGTTTCAAACGCAGTGCCCAAACCGAAACTCGGCCTTTCTGGAGAGCAACAAAAATGATATGACTGCATGAAAAGATCCCTTATGTGGAGGGCAATACGTCTCCATAACATAACAAGTCACTGCTGGAAAATATGTTGATTGTAAAGATATAATGAATGGCTTTGCCAGGCACAATAGTTCATTTTCAAGGAGCCGTCCACATGCACGCGAGTGGATAAGCTGAAGGAGTATGATATGGGATATTGCATGACAGTGTTGTCTTTGACATAAATAGACTGTGTAAATATTCCCTGTTGCTAGATAAACCTACCTGGTTCAAGGAAAATGGAAACGTTCAAAAATACAATAGGCTACTAAAGAAAAAAATCAACCAAGGGAAGAGTTGCAGTGGTGAAGTTCCATGATCATGTAAAAAAAAAAAAAAACTTTATCTAGCCCCTAATTTCTGTGTTTATTATGATTTAAAGATGAGGACAGCCTGAAAAGTTGTTTATAGGCTGTATGATCACATTGTCTGATTTAGCAACCAGTCTTTTATTCCATAATTTCCATGTTTCCCAAGATATGCAAAACAGTCTCTTGAAAACCAAGTTGCCATTTTACAATACTGTCATTTAAAACGAATAGTCAGTGAAAACAAAAAAGAACAATAATTAATGGCCCAACTTGTTATCCAACATTACCTTATCGTAGGGACGATGCTGTCTTACCTTGACGTAAGACGATGTATCAGGGACGGTCTGAAACATTGTCATTGGACAAAAGGCCGGAAATGTGAAGTTGCCGATTAACGCCCCTGAAAAAAAATGTATCATTAATTAGATAAAGTCGTTATGTATGCTAGATATCACAAACTACGCCTCTGTGTAGGCTATGTTACTTTTTTAACTGCAACCATCTTAATACAGAAACACATGCTTTAGGTATCAACACGAAACTCAGGGAACAAAGATATTTAGGATCTTGGTTTCATTTTATAGACATTTGCCGCCTATATTAAAATCCTTTACGACATGGATGGTCTTTTGGTTCCATTTTTTTTAAAGACAGGCATATAATGTTACCACACGCTGATCCATAGCCTATCAGTTTTGCCATTATCCCAACTGGTTTGCCATAGGTCTATGACCAACAATGAGTATAGCGGTTTATCTTAAAGACCAACAGTGGATAGGCAAATCAACCAAACTTCATATTCATATAAAATAATATGATATTGGAGATTCATTCATCCATTCATTCATGCTTTTATTCATTCATTGATGGGCGTAGGCCATCTCTTCACCATTGGACGTCTGGCTTTCCTTGCAATTTCCTGTAGCTCTGCATATTTTTGCAGCTTGTGCACAATGCAAGTTTTCTTTCATAACGTTGGACAACAAACTGGCATCCCCTTCCTGTCTTAATAGCAAACAGTTGAAGTCCAAACCATAACTCTCTGCCTATCCACTCTTAAAGGGGAGCAATAACGCACGAGAAACACCTTGCGTTCCTTTAAATGCGACCATGCACTTCCATCAAAACAGAACGCAAGGGTCGCCACTGGTTCATAAACACTTGATGTTGGCTATTAAAATACACGCACACGGACTGTATTCACCTTTTCTGGCAACTCAATAGACCTTTTTGTAAACAAGCTCCTCAATTTAGAGGGAATTTAGAACACTCTACATAGACAGAGTTGCAGTTATTAAATATTAATTCCCGATTTGTTTTTTAATATTTCACAACTAGATACAAGTAGCCTATTGTTATAACTTTGTAATTACAACCGCTAAATCACTAACTTCATTGCTGATTATGGTTATTAATTCCTCACATGAAGGTGTTATGGTAGGATTGGTCGATTTCAACTGGAATAAAAACGAGCTGTGCTAAAGTTCTAGCTCCAGCTCCCTGTTCTGTTAGTCCTGAGGGTAAGCACATATTGAAGCACTTTTCGCTTTAATAAGCGCAGCTTACAAAGTCTGGGGTGAAAGGGCACCTCGGGGACGGTGTCTTTAGCCCTTCCTTCGCTTTGCAATTATGAACAGGCTTGCACTAGCAGTATTTAACATTCCGTACAAGGCCAGAGAAACGAAAATAAGTCATCTGCTTGACAAAACACAACTAAATGAATCATGTAAACGAACGGACGTTTTATTTGCTGCTGTGGCTAAACTTCACCACAACTACTACACTGCTCACATGGTTCAGTCTTACAGGCAAGTTGTTGCAAAACAGACTGAGCGTGGAACTGATTCGTCAGCTTTACAGCATCAGTCAATGCTACAGCAGGCTTCTTCATTTTTAAAAACTGCAGACCATAAAGGATCAAGTAGCCTATAAGCTATTACATCCATGAGATGTGTTTGAGACATGACTACAAAACACCAGTGGGCTTAACAAAGTAGAAGAATGAATGAAGAATGCATAAATGTAGCAACCTAACATGTAATGACAACATTTGACCATTTTACATCTAAAATATTCCAGATATCCACTAAAGCAACCAACTTTGAAATACATCAGACTACTACAGACAACACGTTTGTTTTAGGCTTTTATGACCACATAACCTATGCTAGGCTACTGTATAAGATATTCATATTCCCAATCATATATTTCCAATGCAAAAGGAAAGGGGGGAGGGGGGGTACAAATATGTACTCATATTGATGTAGCGTAGTAATCGAAAATATTCCTTCAAAAACCTTAAGTGATCGGATGGGCTAACTTTGTTCAGAATAAACGTTTGTTTACATTTCTCATTTCATTCATCCCACCAATCCACCCACTCCCACCCCCAATTAAAAAAAAAGAAAAGACATTGGCACTGTTACAAATCTAATTGCAAAACCGAAGCCTCTGCATTTCTGCCATCCAACCTGTAACATAAATAAACGATTCTAGAGGCTTATAAGGTACATAATATATATAGTTGCAGAGAGGTACTGTGTTAGACTTTGGGCTCCTGCAGGCATAGGCAGGGTTCGCCTCATAAACTTTCCCAAATGCATCCAATTTCTAAACGGTAAAAGAGCATAGAATTCCGCAGCTGTACCCAATTAGGCGGCTCGAGGCTCGGGAGGACTGTTAAATAACTGCGCCGACTTTCCTCTGAGACAGACCGTGGGCCGAGAGCCTCTAGTGTTACATTTTAAGCATCCTACCTCTCACGACAGAGTGCTGCTATCCATCATAAACGAGACCAAAACGATTATTTCGAATAAATAGCCTACATTCTGCCGTGCCATTGCATTCCAGCTTCAACCAATGCTGAAACTTCAAAAACACATCTACCATCATTTTTTTCACAAAAAAGTCTACGAAATAACACGGAAAACGAAGCTTTTACGTTACAAATCTAATATAGTGACACGCTGCACAGACGTAGCCTACTTCCTCTACACAAATATGACATTTCATATGACATGGCTTAATGCAGAGAATTTATTTGTTCAAAACAAAACTATCTCTGTACACTTCAATTCATTCTAAGTATAGTAACCCACAACACAGGATACTTAGGAAGGCTAACAGCGTTTTGACATTGGTAAGCCGTTTCTTTTGTCACTCACCTGCCCCTATTTTGTCAGTCGAGTCTTTCGCTTTAATTAGTCCCAAATTTTAAAATTAGTCCCGTAAACAAAAGTCGTTACCATGGATGACAGTAAGTTATTTTGAGAAGCCGTATGGAGAGGAGGATGTATGAATGGGAATGCTTCAACGATGAGAGAGCAACCGGTCGGCAACCAATGAGGAACAAGGGACAAGCCTCCCCTTGCTTCTAGTGTAAGAGGCAGACCAAGCTGCAAGTCCATTGAACCATGAAATAAGGGAAATCTAACATAAATGGTAACAGCACCATAAAAAAACAAAAACCTTGAGGCCCCTTGTTTCCCATGGAAAGACAGCCCGCAGTCTATTCCACGTGTTAAGACACCTATTCTAAAGGTCATATTATTGGCACTGGTTTATAATATTGATTTTATATGAGATTAAACGTTTAAACTAGAATAAGATGTCAATCACCAGTTGTCAGAAGAATGGTGATGTAAGGGAATATAGCCAACTTTACTCTCTATCTTTTGTTCAGGAACGGATTATATGCATCGATACTCATATTGTGCATAAACCTGTTAAGGTAATAGGCTAGGCTACTATTTGTTTATATTTTCACTAATCGGTACATTTCACCTTAATGGATTTACTCAGGCTACGTCTATACTTTCAGGGTGAACCGTTGTTGATCAATACCTATTAACGCACGAGGAGCGCACCATCAAGTCTTATCACAGAAGCCAGATAAAGCACTAAAACTTGTTTCACGATCCCTACTCGTCGTGATGGATCCCCAAGGACTCGGCGGCTTCAACAGGATCCCCACTTCACGGCCTCGTGACGAAGACACGCGTCTCCTGTGAGCTTTCCTTTCCTGTGTGCCTGACCTTGCTCAGTTCACTAACTCCATTTCCGACGCAGTGCCCATATCCTCGGCTGCAGAGTTCCTTCGAAGGAAACAGGCCAATTTACAGTGAAAGCTGCCCAAGCATGAGATTTTAGACTTAAACGTGGCCTAGTTGATTTAGCCTAACTTCCGAGATCACACAGTGTAGCATCTTACTGCTGTATTTGTAGGTAAGGTAGGTAAGGTAAGTAGGCTACAAACATGTTTGTTTTAGAATATGATGATTCATTTGTTGACTTGATAGAAGACAGTGGTACAAAGACCATGGTTGATTACAGAATAATTGATAAAATTGACTTTATATCTTGCCTTGTAGTCTATCTATCTATCTATCTATATATTCTTTAATAAAAGAGGATGGCAAATGTTTCTTTGTTGGAGTTCAAAACTCCAGTTCACAGTGTACTGTGGGGTCCACCCTTGCTGAAAAAAAGTAGTTCAGTAGCTGGTTCACTGACATGCTGCAAAACATGGCAGCAAATATTCATATATTGTGCTTTGAGTATGTCCCTCCTGTTATTTTCCCTGCTGTGGGCCATAAACCAGTATACCCAGTACAAACAAAAAAAAGACCAGTATTACACAACATAAATGATTGTTCAACAGAAATCACCACTTTGAAATCAAGCAGTAATACATGTTATATGGTATTACTCTGTAAAACTGTAACAGGTTATGTAATCCTTTTCTGCTGTGAATTGTAGGCACTTGTAGGCAAGGATTAGGGGATAATGTTGGCACACTGAAATCCCTTGTCTTTGCATTTTGCTCCAGTCCTGTAAGGCTAAGATAACTCTTAGATGTAATGTTAAATATATTTCAGATTTTGGGCTAATTTGTGGCTCTTTGTCTCTAGGTTATGCACACATTCATGGTCAGGTTTATAAAGAAGCAAATTATATCAGGGATTTTTAAAGTGTCCTTTAATGTGTACATGTGGATTAAAAAAAGGAAACAGAGGATTTGACAAGTGCATATGTCACTCTTTTGTAAACTTCTGCTGAAATTCTTGAGATTAACACAAGCTCTTTTCATTAATCAAAAGATGTTTTGCATTTGAACTTGCACGGCCACGTGACATCCCATGAACAATGACCGGAAATGGCAGCCCCTGTCAGACAGGAAGGCTGTCCGATAATTGTTGACTCCAGAGTGTGTTTGCTTATGGCGACATTTAATTACCTCAAGCCCTGTGTGCAATGCTGGTGTTTTTCAGAAACACTGGCTGAACATTGCTGAGACGCCAAAGTGTATTTGGGGTGGACACAAGCTAATCAGTGGCCCAGTAGTTAAATGGTTTTACAGCTAAGGCAAGGACTGATCTTGACAACATAAACTCGGCTAGTGGGAAGTCAGTAAAGCAACAGTTCAATAAAATATAACTTAACTTAAAAACAGCTAATCTGTGACAATGGCTTTACAAGAAAACAGACAACTATATCTCATGCGTATCTTTATAGCATATCCTCATGAGCATCCTCATCCAAAAGATGTGATGGTGGACTTTCTGTTGCACTATAGTTAGAATGACCCTTTTCAAATACAGTCTTATCATGTACTCATTAAACTTTATCGATAGAAAGTTTGAACTTTTGCTGTGATTAGAATGTCACTGCTATGAATATCCAGCTAATTAAAGCTATAAAGCTCTTTTCAAACATCAACATTTGCTCAAATATGTTTAAAGTTCTTGGGGACTCCCAAGAGAAACAAAGAATAAGTAGATGAAAACAAGACTAAGAACATTATTTACAAAGTTGAGGGAAAATACAGACATCTTTGATGGCATCGACTGCTCGAGTAATGAAGTCCTGGGCCACTTCACTATAATTGTTATTTATTTAACTGGAGAAGAGTGACCCAGAGAGACATACAGAGAGAGAGAGAGAGAGAGAGAGGGCAAGAGAGAGAAGATGGAGATAGCTCCTTCGCTAAAGCCTTTTTTCTCCGGCCCTCTTGGGACAACGAAAAAATGTGCTGGCGGCACCAAGGCAGGGCAGGGCAGGGCGGCATCTTTTTTCACGCCAACACCGTCAAGGCCCACATGCAGCCACGTCAACCCCCTTGCCACCCAAACCCTGCTGTGAGAGCCAAGCCCTGCGAAGGGAGGGAGAGAAAGAAAAGCTCTTTCTCAGGGACAGCAGAAGTGCAGGGAAAGAGCTGTTTTTTTTATCAGTATGGTGAAATGAGGGCTGGAGTTTGCTTGTCTTTGCCCTTCTTTCATCAAAAAGGCTTTAAAGATATAAGAAAAGGCAACAGAAGTATATCAATATGCTTCTGTGAGGTAAGAGTAAGAAAGAGAGAAGTGAAGACAAATATAGAAAGACAGATACATAGACAGATAAGATAGATAGATAGATATTGAAAGAAAGAGAGACAAATTGGACACAAGCTGGCAGAGGACTGTGCAATCTGGGAGACTGACCGACAATGAGAGAGAGAGAGATGGAGAGAGAGAGAGAGAGAGAGAGAGAGGAGAGTCCTAAAGATTCATAGTATGGAATGTAAATCCTCAGACAGGTCTATTAATGGCTCCTGGAAAAGAATCCCTGGCAGTGTGAAGAGCCCGTTGCTCATGTGTGCGTTGTAATAATTTACAGAAGGAAGTATTAAATTAGACCGCCCTAGTCATTTTATGGGCCAGCCCTTTATGAAGGTAATGGCATCCCTGTAAATTAACAGGAGGTCGCTAAGCCACCCGATGCATCGCCACTCATCTCGTGTGTGTGTGTGTGTGTGTGTGTGTGTGTGTGTGTGTGTGTGTGTGTGTGTGGGTGTTGATGTGCACTAACACAACAGCCAGCGATGACGACACTGTGGTGAATGGTACCTCATAAAGTTACAGCCGCAGATTATCAGATTGTTATGCAGTGTGTGTGTCTGGGTGTGCATGCATGTGTGTGTGGGTGTGTATGTGGGCATGCAGTAGGCTGATCAACAGAATGTGTGTGTGATTACAGAGAGGATGCTTTTGTGTGAAGGATGTTACTGGTGCAACCAGCATGTAACTTCAGCATCAGTAAGTTATCCCAGAGTTGCGTAATTTCCACTTCTGTACTGCATTTGGTGTCTGTGTCTCTTATTCAACACCCAATGCCATGACCCCCCCAAATAGGATATCCAGGTTCATGAGCAAAATATATATGGGCCTTTAACACATTCCCTGCCTTTCCATCTCAACATCTGCTGCAGAGGAATACGATAATAAGATGGGACAGAGCGAGAGTGGGGATAAGAGAATGAGAGATACACGGAATGGGAGAAAAATAGAATGAGATAAAGTGAGAGGGAGAGATTGAGAGGAGTGAGAGAGAAGAGAGAGACCGAAAGAGTAAGATAAAAAGAGAGTGAGAGAAAAAAAAAACAGGACGGTTGGTTAGGAGGTTCGTGATGTTCATGATGTGTGTGTGTGTGTGTGTATGTGTATGTGTGTGTGTTTGTGTGTGCGTGTGCGTGTACGTGTGTGTGTGCGTCTGTCTGTGTGTGTGTGTGTGTGTGTGTGTGTGTGTGTGTGTGTGTGTGTGTGTGTGCGTGTGTGTGTCTGTGTGTGTGTGTGCGTGTGTGTGTGTGTCTGTGTGTGTGCGTGTGTGTGTGTGTGTGTGTGTGTGTGTGTGTGTGTGCGTGTGTGTGCGTGTGTGTGTGTGTGTGTGTGTGTGTGTGTGTGTGTGCGTGTGCGTGTCTGTGTGTGTGCGTGTGTGTGTGTGTCTGTGTGTTGAGGGGTGACGCAAAGGACTTTAAGGGGGCACTGCCTTGCTTGACAGTCTGAAAGTTTAAATCGTCTCTGGTGCTGTAAATCCAGTGGCCGCTCATCCTTCAGCAGCCTTTTTTAAAGAGCCCCTGGAAGAGAGAAAAAAAAACATGCCAGCTGAAATGAATACGCTGTCACCTCTCATTTGGACCTTCTCCATCACTCCATAAGAAAGTGTTGTTCCCCGGAAAGTCGGTCCGGGATCTCAGGTTTACTCTCTGCCATGCTACTCTCAGGCATTCTCTTTGGAGGCCCCAGTGTTTGAGTCCCCCACCGGCCCCACGTCCCCCTCCCTCCCCGTTCCTCTCCGCCACCAGACCCGTCTGACAGCCTGAACTCGATGCGGGCTGCTCACCAGACTACAAAACTCATTCATCTGTGCCTTCAGACGGTCAAATCTGGATCCAATAAAGAAACCGACTATTGATCCCCCCCTCTGTCTTGGCTTGGCTTGTTGTTGCATCTTTTTGCCACAAGAGGGCTCTCTGGCCCAAGCTAGAGGATCACAAGGAAGTCTAAAGCAGGCTATTATCAGAAGCTCTTCAAACCAAATAGCGTATCCTTGGGTCCCCATAAATTTTGCCAGGCTATGATTTTTTGCTTGCCACTTACCACTTGAGTACTATTATACTGAATAGGAGCTCAACAATATAGTCTGTGGACACTCAAGCATTGTATTCTGCCTGGAGACTTAAATCAACGGTTACTGAAAACAGTGCGGGTGAGCTCAGCGGTCCCCCTGGCATACCAAGTCCATCCAGCAGTCAGTCTGTGTGCGACCGCTGTAAATCCACAGACAAACAACATGATTTGGTGTGTGTGTGAGCCGGTAGACCACAAACAGCTGACCGCAAGGTCTGCTCTGGCCATATCCTCCTCCCTCCTCCCCTCCTCTCCTCTCCACTTCACTCCTTGGGCCTGGTCCCTCTGCCCGTCCCAGGGGGGACAAACAGACGTGTGAAACGGGAAGCAGCCGCTGCCGTTTTCAGATGCCGCTCGCCTCGGCCTGCTGAGGCGACAGGCCGACGCATTGTTTTGAAGAGAAAAAAAAACATGTCACGGTAGAAAAATCAAAGAGACCAGCACAACAAGGGACATCCTTCCAGAAGGGGCATGTTTGCAAAACTTTACTTCAAAGAATGGCAAGATGGAGAAAGAGAGAGAGAGAGAGAGAGAGAGAGAGAGAGAGAGAGAGAGAGAGAGAGAGAGAAGGAGGGAGCGAGGGAGGGGGCAGGCAGACAGACAGAGAGAGGGAGGGAGGCAGAGAGACAGACAGAGAGAGAGAGCAAGAGAGAGAGAAGGAGGGAGGGGGGCAGACAGTAAGACAGACAGACATAGAGAGAAATACAGAGGCAGAAATATGGAATGAGACAGACAGAGAGAAAGAAAGATCCAGAGAAAGAGAGAGAGAGAGAATGTGACAGAAAAAGGGTGCATGGTATGTGTGCCCGTGTGAGTATGTGTGCATGTCTGCCTCTGTGTGACTGCGGGGGCACTACCCCACAACGCCTTGGCAAAACCACAGCATTCTTCCCTGCTCCTTAAAGTGGAAGAGCCGCGCCAGAGTCCATGTGCGCAGCACATGAGCAATGTTTGGGCAACGTTGAAAAGGGAGTTCTCATGGTGTTTACTCTTTTGCGAAACATGAATAAGACGAATTGGCAGAGGCACAATTAAACCGGAGGCTTTGTTCATTGGATGACACAGTCAACTGGGCTCTGTGACCAGAAATCGTACGGAAAATTCTAAGGGAATTCAAGAGACCTGGGGTGGGGAGGGGGGGGGGGTCGTCAGTTTTAAAAGACAAGCAGCTAACAAAAGCATGGCAGCCATCCCTGCTCCGTGTCCCTGTTTCAGTGTGAGGTCTCGCCGTCGACTTGTTTACAGAAACATTATCTGGCACTTGAAAGCACTGGGCCTCCCTGTTGTGTGTTGCAGGCTACTGAGGGGCCGTGGAGATGGTGCAGTTCTGTGCTCTGCTGCTAGAGGGCTCAGTTGAGCTGTGAAACGTCCTGATGACAACATCAAGCCTGTTATCAGAGAATAGACCTCTGATGGTTCGCCTACAAAAAAAGAACCAAAGCTGCCATCTTTGCCCATATAATGAGATCCGGGTGCTAATTGATGCTAACTACCTATGGCAAGTTGCATTGCAAGTTAGCTCTAGGGTAGCAAAAGTTTGCCGTCTTAACGTACCGAAGATCACAGGAGCCACTTGTAGACAGAGGACAAAAGTGTGTTTAGCAAACGTCTGCATTTCAGGCTTCTTCCTCCCCACAAGAGTTTAACAGGTGCAATAATTCAAAAACCCCATGCTATTTTCCCATAGGAAAAATAGCAAGATACTGGATCTCAAAGATGGCAACTTTTCTGTATGCAAACTTCAGAGGTCTATCTGGGCAAGAGCACAAAACACTTTTTTGCAGTGTATTTAGTAAAATTACGAGTGTTAACTTCCAAAATACTCAGTATCAGTTCGCATGTATCAAATTTGGATTGATATCACAGCTTTGGCTGAATTTTGGAATAGAAGTGTGTCTCGAAATTCATCAGAATACTAAGAATACATCTCACCATATGCAGTATAACTGATGGCCTGCAGCTTGTGGTGTATGTGGGATGACACTTTGGTGAGTATATCTGAGCCATGACACATATTTATAATCGTACTTAACACCATCAACAAGAACAAACACAACTAAAGCATGACTTGAGATCAGATAAGAGCAAAGCTCGCTCATGTGTCAGTGGTGTAGACATGTCATTTATGGCTTGGGTAAACAGCAACGGGTTGTTGACGTTGTGAAGTTTCTAGGGCTGGGGATGGTTTAAAGGTACGGTGTGGAGAAGAGGGAGGAATCAGAGGTCCAGTGGGGTGGGGGGGTGGACTCTCTCCAGTGTTGTGGCTGGAAGCAGGTCAGATTGATGAGGGTCCTGAGTTTGCACAAATCAAGCTGCCACATCGGCGTTGATAAGGGCTCCCCAGACCTCTCTTCATCAGCAACTGAGGGAGTGAATGGTGGAGGGAGAGGGGGGGGGAGGGATGGTGGAGGGAGAGGGGGGGGGGGATGGTGGAGGGAGAGGGGGGGGGGGGGTGGTGGAGGGAGAGGGGGGGGGGGGATGGTGGGGGCGGGCGCGGGCAGACAGAAAGAATGAGGGATGAAGGGAGGGGAGGCAGAGAGGAAGAGATCGTGCGCGGGCCGTTTCCTCAAAGAAAATCACGCCACAGGATGGACCCTACATCCTTAAAACATCAGTCCAGCGCTAAAAATACACTCTTGGTCCTGAATGGTAAGGGCAGGCTGTGCGTGTCTCTCAGTGTGTGTGAATGGATGTGTGTGTGTGTGTGTATGTGTGTGTGTGTGTGTGTGTGTGTGTGTGTGTGTGTATGTGTGTGTGTGTGTGTGTGTGTGTGTGTGTGTGTGTGTGCGCGCGCGTGTGTAAATGGATTTTATATGTGCATGTGTGTGAGTATGTAAAGAAAGAGAGAGAGATAGAGAGAGAGAGAGAGAGAGAGAGAGAGAGAGAGAGAGAGAGAGAGTGTGTGTGTGTGTGTGTGTGTGTGTGTGTGTATGTGTATGCATGAAGGGAGTGTGTGTGCATATGCGTGCATATGAGCAGTTTGTGTGTCAGCGTGCATGTGTGTGAACCAAGTTTTTGTGTGTGGAAAGTATGTGGAGAGGGGGGCCTGGGAATATGAACAAAGCAGCTTTGGAAAGTTAGAGTAGAAAACTGACGGAGCTGATGAGACTGGAGGAACAAAAAGGGGAGAAAGACGAAGGGTTGAGGGGGGAATTGAGGGGGTGCAAGGGGTAGGTTGGGGGGGTTGGTGGAGGCCATAGTGAGTTTGGGGCAAAGGGGGGGGTGCTAGCGAGAGCAGTGTGCGTGTGGAGAACGAGGAATAGTGGGTGGTGGGGGGATGTTGGGGGGGGTCATTATTTATGCAACTGTAATCTCGCCTCAAGCTGTACCCAACTCCCATCTCCCGCAGAACAAGGCAATCCCATCATTAATAACAGCCGGGGCTCTGTAAACAGAGCTCTCAGCCCGGCTCAGGGAGGCCACACTACGGGTTACGAGGCTGCCCCGTTCTCAGGCTGAGGCTGCACAGGCCTCCGGCACCGGGTGACGACGGCTAACGCGCCCGTCGCTAAATCGCATCCTCGCCGACCCCTTTCCTCGTTCTGTTATGTGCCCAGTGGAATAGTGGTGTGGAGAACTGGGGAGTATGTCTTCTGTCTCATTTATCTGCACATGAGGCTGTGCGTATTAATATTTAATAGACATGAAGCCAGAGTCATTGACCTGTCATGGAACGGAGATGCTTGTCTTTTGTTCCTGTTAGAATGTGATCTGTATACCTGTTTTGCAGGTGTGAAAACACCCAGTGTGCATGGAGTCACTGTTAGAAAAAGAGATAGAAAGTGAAAGAAAAAGGCAGAGAGAGAGAGAGAAGGATAGAGAGATCAGGGGTGTGTGTGTGTGAGAGAGAGAGAGAGAGAGAGAGAGGGAGAGAGAGAGAGAGAGAGAGAGAGAGAGAAAGAGTGCAGTCTGATGAGGAATGTAACCCATCATGGTGAAGGCAAACTGCGTGCTCCGGGACACTCCACTTGAAGACAGCTGGGATCACTCATCCCAAACAGCCCAGCACTAACAGCCATCTCCTCTCCTCTCCTCTCTTCTCCTCTCCTCACTTCTCCTCTCTTCTCCTCTCCACCTCCTCCCTGCAGCCGGAGCCAGTCAAAAGTCACGCCTCGCCTTGGCGCTAGGACAGATGAGCTGAGACACACATATACAAACACACACACACACGCACACACACACACACACACACACACACACACACACACACACACACACACACACAAAATCTCTCTCTCAACCACACACACAGACATACACAGTCAGCTTTTAACACAGCGACATCGAGATGCATAGTGCACACTCACATGGTAACTAGGATGTCCCCATTTCTGGACACACTGACACACACACACACACACACACACATTGTGTTGTGATAGCATCTCTCTCAGTTGAACTATGTTGGCCAGTTTAAACAAGAGCAGTAGCAGCAGCAGGCCAAAGAACAAAGGGGGAGATCCCTCTGCCATTGCACTCATCTCAATCTCACTCAGCTCGTATGTGTGTGTATGTGTGTGTGCACAATTCAATTTGTGTGTATGTATGTGTGTGTGTGCATGTGTGTGTGTGTGTGTGTGTGTGTGTGTGTGTGTGTGTGTGTGTGAGAGTGAGAGAGAGCGAGACAGAGAAAGAGTGTTCTTCCACCCACAGCACTGGGCGCTAATGAGAAGACAGGCTCTCATTCTGGCAGACTAATTAAGAGGAATAGCCGCTGCTAGGGATTCGCTGGGGGGGGGGGTGAGAGCCTGGGTGTTGGAGTGTTTGTTTTGGACCCGGCCCAGAAGTGTCTTATCAACAGCATGGAGCGCTGAGGAACTGCCTGTTTTGTTTGGTTCTCTCTGAGTTTGTGAGGTTTCCCCTTTTTGTTCAGAGTAACAACTTGCAAAAGGCACATTCACTTAGATTTGCACAAAATATGTGGAATATGTGGAATATGGTTATGAACTGTGCCTATTGCACAGAATAGCTAACTGAATCATCCACCATTCTTTTCTTTCAGTTCTTTGATGTTATTTATTTATCAGTTATTTATATTTGATGTGATTATATAAACAAACATCAACAATGTATTGTCATATAATGTGCCTATTGTTTACACTGATCAAGACACAGGATACATAATAAATGCATGTGTGGATTCCACCAGTGATGTGTGCAGAGATTCCAGCTGTGCAGAAGGCCTGTTGCTTTGTGTGTACAAAGATCAATTGAAAAGGACCTCTGTCCGGTACACATGTATAATTCTGTACAATCAAGCATTCATGTATTCCTAGGTGGGCTTGTACTTCTCAGGCCCTCTGTCAACGGAGGTGCAGCCCTGGTCGTCTCTCTCAGGAAGTCCCTCTTTGATGGCGGTGTGAGGCGGGCAGTCAGACAGGGCTTCGGTCGTATCTGGCCTTAACGTTCCCCCCGCCACACCTATTCTCCACACTCTGGTTCCGTCCAGTGAACAATGCTCCTCAGAGTTCCGGTCGTTCCGGTGCTTGGGCCCCGAATCATGGGGGCTTAGATTTTTTTTTTTTTTGCCTCGGCACAGCAGGACTTTTCTGCGAACATGTCCTGTCAGGAACTCTGCTCTGAACAGAAGATCCCTGTCTCGGTCCATCCCTGGCGAAAATGCTCTCGAACGCGGAACATCTGGAGCCATTGCACGCTTCCCTCAACCATCAAATACTGAGGATGTTTGTGTGACTTAGCCAGCCTATTTAGAGCTGTTTGGACAACTTGGTAAGAGGATTGGACTCTTAATTAAAGATAATATCAAGAGTTAATATCACCCCAAAGAATTTGGCTTCATGGAGTGCTACAGAGTTGCAACTATTTGGTTGGTAAACGGAAGTCAGCTGCAGTGATGTCCTCCGACCCACACAAAAGAATATCAAAAAAGCCCCCCCCCCAGCCCTCTACTCTGTCTCTTCTTGAAAGAGTGAAATTCAGTTCTATCCATCTGCACAGCGTGGCGAATATTCCCTTCCTTACTCTTCCCTTGTTCTTCATGCCAGCAAGCCCCTCTGTTCCCTCGCAGGGGCTAAATCTAGCCGGGTGATCACAAGTTGATACTGTCATAAAATATTATATCCTTGCTTTAGTCATTACAATGGGGCTTTAATCTATAAATACCTCGGCAAGAAATAAAACAAGACTTCAGCAAAAAAGATTAGGACTCTACCTCTCCCAGCACTCGGAAACACAGAGGCCCAAAATAGACCGACTCCTCATAAAGGCCTCCTTCTTTGTAGTTGGGTGAAGCAACATCTGCAGGGCAGTTTCTTCTGGGGAAAGAATCGGGCAGTCTTTCAAAGAGTATGGTGATCTCCTGCGAGTGAGGGAGAGAGAGAGAGAGAGAGAGGGACAGAGAGACTGAGAGAGAGAGAACGACAGAGGGAGACAGAAAAAGAGGGAGTGGGAGGATACTCTCCCTGAGGATCCTGGACGAGCCTCCAACAATAAGACGAGGTTCATAAAGTCTCATTAATTATACCTGCCATGTGTGTATCATGAGGAACGAACCCTCTGTGCTCCACCTCAACCTCCAACCTCCACTGCTTCACAGCCCCCCCCACACACACACACACCACCACTTCCACTCCCCCTCACTCCCCAAAAAAACAAAATCGAGATAGCAGGTTTCAAGGCCTGGGAGCACTCAGCAAACAGCATGACACGAAAAAGGCAAAGGCAAGAGGGCAACAAAAAAAAGTTTGATTAAAACACGGCTCTGATGGTGAGCGCATGTGGCGAGATCAAAACCACGCACACAGTTGGAAGATAATGAAACTCAGTGGAGCTTTGATGACTCTATGATTCACCCGTGAAGACGTGCAACAGGAGATAAATAACGCCAGTGGATGATAGCATGATAGCATACAGCAACACACCCAAAGATGCCTTACTATCTGACCAATACCAGCAACTGTCGAGGGCCTATTTCAACAGCGAAACCTTGACATGAATGGGAGCTGGGGTGCGGTGTCTAACAAGGCAGGAAGAAATGGAAAGGAAAAAGGCTTTTAAAAACAATATGGGTTTTACGGGGGGCTTTTGCGCTTCCACGCTTTAAAAGTGCCATGACAATGGCGTGATGTAGATCAGCAGTAAAGCAGTCCAGATCTGATGAGTGATGGCGCCGCACTGACAGTGGCGAGGGCCGAGCTATCTGTTTAATGTAAAAGCGTGACCAGAGCCTGTCGACTCCTCAGGGAGCCAAAGAACAGAGAGGCTGAAGATAGTGGGATAGTGAGAACACGAGAGAGAACGAGACAGAGATAAAAAAAAAAGTAGCAACAAAGCAAAACTGAGAGAATGATAAAGAAATAGAGAGAAACTAAGCAAGGTAGTGAGACAGACAGAGAGAGAGAGATAGAGAGAGAGAGAGAGCGTGAGAAACAGGCAGAGGGACAGAGAGAGAGAAGAAAGAGACACAGAGTAGAAAGAGAATGAGAGAGATAGGGGGAAAGGTGGCCCAGTGATGGGGTGGTGAAAGGCGTAGGGAAGTGATGAGAGCAGGCTCATGCGGAGCAGGGGCGCAGTAAGGCCTCCCCTTTGAACTCACAGGGTCTGCTAATTGAAACAGCATTGTGGGCATCAGGGGTAGGTCTGGAGCACATTCATCCCTCTTTATTCAATTTGCCTCATCAGAGGGGCGCGTCCGGACCATGCACTCTCTCTTTGGCTGCTTCCATCTCTGCACGGCTATAACTCATCCTTTTCTCCCCCCCCCCCCCCAGCACCACCAAAGTGTTGCCCATCTGTGGTCCAGGGAGGCCAAGCCTAAGCCGAGCCCCCCTCTCCACAGCCCGCCACACATACCATGTCTGATGGTGCCGACAGACATGGTACCTCTTCACGCTTCTCACCTTGGACTTAAAAGCGTCCTGGGCTTTACTCTTCGACAGCCATGCCGCTGGTCTTTTGACCGTGCACTTTGTAATTCAAACAAATGTAGCGTGGAGCAGCTGTGGAGTTATCACACACACACTCGCAGGGTGTTATGGACGAGAGGCGAGTGTTGGGCATGTGATAAAACACACTCGTTACGGGGGCGATGTCTGCTCGTCTGCATCGAAATATCCCCCTGAGAGTTCTCCAGATAAATAAAAACAAAAATACATAAATCCATGTATAGGCAAAGATAACCCTCTATTTTCCAAATAGGCATGGACTTTTTTGCTCGCATTTAAAACTATGAAATTGTATATTTTATTTGATATTATGGTGTACGTATGCTATTGAATATGCCAGATGTATTATTGATCCCAAGAATATGATTCCATAGCTGTGAAACAGAAGATGGTAAGGAGAAAACACAGGCAACTCCATTTTTACTTATTGCAGTAGCTACTAGTTATGGTGATGAGATGGTGATGTCAATCTGCCTAATGCCGTCCAGTTCAAGCCAGGAGCAGCAACCCTCCTCTGATCGCAAATGTCCCATCTCCACTGGGGCAGGATCACTCACTCAACTGGAACCCTTTATGAATCCCTGAATCAGCTGCTGCAGTCTGATGCTAGACACATTTACTGAAACTCTTATTTTCCGTAAGGCCGAGTTAAGGGAAACTGCAATACATCACCAGAACACCAGTCAGTCAGAGGCAGGAGAGAGGCAGGTGACAGCTGCCAGCGCTGGACGTGCTGGGTGAACTCTCAGAACGTTCAGGAACCAGACGCTAACCAAGGTCATCCTGTAGTCACGGCGTGCGTGTGTGACCACTTCTGCAGGACTCACTACAATGCATGGCCGACACGGACAGGGCTTCTTTTCCAGAATAGGAAAGAGAGAAGGCCGTGGCTAAGGCCGTCGTTTCATTGACAAAACCACTCCCTGCATCTGACTGGGACACGCTCGGCTGCTCTCACTGTGGCCTGGGACTCGGTCGCTGACCGGGGGCGCGGGGGTGGCAACCAGGGGAGGAAATCCACACATTGTGGACTGCATCAGTAGCTTTTCATGTCTTAATATGGACATTTTCCTGTTGTGTCCATTGACAATAAACATGGAAAAACTGACCCAACACTACATCTGAACATTCTTTTCCTATGCCATTTATTGAATAAATTGCATTAGCCATTTAGTCCCTCGGGTGCAATAGTTCATATTCTTTAATAGGCTACTGAGTTCACAATGCCCCATTTATCTAAATTCATTCCGGCTAAATTTCAAGGTGAGGTGAAATTGGGAAGTCACTGATGATGACTTAAACTAAATGCAAGCCGAATAATACTTATGTTTAATTGTATAGGCTAATAGCCTACTTCATATATTTGAAAATGACCCGTGAAAATTAAATCCTTTAGCCTACATGATATTTTCCTGCTCAATATTGAAAGCTCTAAATATCAGTGGCCAGTAAAGACTAAGTTGTGACAGGCGATTAAAAAAAAAATCTTCATATGGATATCAATAACAAAACAGACTCTGGAAGGACCGCACTTGTTCCAAAAACGTACAGCTACAAAGGAAGCGACTCCGTTTTTTTAGTGGACCCCGGTAATTGTCGAGGGTGGGACTAATCCGGCAAGTGCGTTTATCCTTCCTGCTCTCAACTCCAGCTTCAGCAAGCCAGGTAGAGCGGCAGTCCCGACGGCAGGAAAGCTGAGAAGCGCAACGAAACCTCGCAGGAAGTTGTTTTCCATTACATAGGTGAGTTAAAAGTTTCTTTGTAGTTTATTATTGATCATACACGCCATATCATTAACGTCGTAACGATTGCAATTAACAACCAAACGAATTGTGTTGGGCTGTTTTAGACTACATTTACATTCTATCTGAAGTTCACTGTTTGAATTGATGTGACAGTTCGGTGCATTTTGTGCGTGGAGAGGTGCAACGAAATTCAGATGAGATAATGCTAGCTTTTTCTAATTAATGCAACCTTGATATATTCACATTAAACTACTTAACAACCAATATTTATTTAACATTAGGATATGGGCAGGCACTTAATAAACTATTCCGATATGTGAATGCCATTAAAACCTAATTGTGATATTAAATAGGAAATAGCCTATTCACTTTGCAACATGGAGTGGCATTTTCAGGACACAGTTCTTTATGAATTTAATATGGAATATGCGAACTGTCATTCGTTACATTCCTTCGAGTTCAGCTTGAACGAAGTTAAACAGAACTGCATTTTTCAATCAAAATCAAAATACTATCTATGTCAGCACTATTTCACGATGTTCTTTTGCCTTGTGGTGCCATCAGCTCCAGAAATGAACGGAACGTCTTTAAAACTTATGCACTGGTGTAAAATCAACTGCCTTCTCCTATAAGCACTCCAAGGTGTCTCTCTCGCTGTCTCCCTCACTTTCTGTCATACACCAGCTCACACACCTTTTAGGCTAGGTGTTTGAGTGACATCAAACAATAACCCCCCCCCCCCCACACACACACACACACTCTGGTGATGTAGGTGTGTGTGTGTGTGTGTGTGTGTGTGCATGTGTGATTGTGAGGAAGGGGGACGTTTTAGGTGAGTGAACAGTGCTATTACACAGCCTGTCGTTGCCCACGTCCTGAAATCCCTTCAGAAACATAATCCCCACAGCTGGACTCCAGCGCTCACAGCTAATGCTGCTGCTAGTAAACAATGATAAAGAGATGGCTGGAGCGAGGGAAGAAAGGAGGGAGAGAGAGGAGTGTGAGGTGCTTGTGTATGGCTGTGTGTGTGTGTGTGTGTGTGTGTGTGTGAGCACATAACTGTTCAGATGTGTTCTACACACCACAGCAGCTCTCTCTCTCTCTCTCTCTCTCTCTCTCTCTCTCTCTCTCTCTCTCTCTCTCTCTCTCTCTGCATCTCTGTAAACAGACAATAACAGACTGTACACTGAACACTGAAGAGTGGAGGCGGAATGAGCCTGAATTTAGGTTTTCCATGTAATTAAACACTTTAGATAGCTCTGTTTTTTTTTAAGCAGTCTTCTTCTTTTGCTTTTTAACAGCATGTAAATTGGTTGCTTGCATGAAATGAAAAACAGACATGTCCTAATTTCAAATGTACGACTCACTCCTTATATGGTGGTCTGGAAATGATATAACATGCTCACTGTTGCAGATGAGTTCAGAAAAAAACAACAAATGAAACAGAATGAAATTACTTTTATTTATCCAGTGAAATGATACATTTTCAACATTTGGCCATCCACTCAGTAGATATTGCCTTTCCACATTATTTGATGTATTATTTGTTTGTCTTTCTGCTTTCGTTCCAAACCCTTTGCTGGAGTCCAGCTACTGAGTGACATGACACTAAGGCAACATTAGTAGAGAGCCAGAGTCATGCACCTCCGTCAGTGCACTACAGATTGACCAGCTCATTCCGCTTGTTGGTTTTGGAGCAGCCCTGCATCAGGGCAGCAGGTTATTGTAATCCAGGCCGTGTGTGTGTGTGTGTGTGTGTGTGTGTGTGTGTGTGTATGTGTGTGTCTGCGTGCATGCGTGTGCACGTGTGTGTGTGTGTGTGTGTGCGCGTGTGTGTGTCTGCGTGCATGCGTGTGCACATGTGTGTGTGTGTGTGTGTGTGTGTGTGTGTGTGTGTGTGTGTGTGGTGGAGGCCCTGTCTCCTATATAAACAGGCTGAGATTGATAGGGGTCTGTGGCCTCTAACCTCACCCGGCCCTGCCTGTGTGCTAATCTCTCTGGCAGGCCCACCCGCTCCACCGAACCCTCCCGCCCGCCCTTCTGCCCTCCTGCCTGCCCACCCGTGCTCCCGTGGCCAGACCAGACCAGACCCCCCCTCCCCCCCAAATCTACGGCATGAGTTACTACATGGATCCAGTTCCAGCCTACCCAGCCCTTCACCCCGTCGACCGTCTGGGCGCGATGGTAAGACCCTCAACACACTACCTTCTCCACCCCTCCACACACACACACACACACACACACACACACACACACACACACACACACACACACACACACACACACACCACCGCACACCCCTGCAGTAAATCACTGGGTGTTTGCCCAGGGTGCTGCTGCTGCCTACCACACGAGGCGGGTGTGTGTGGGAGTGTGTCCTGCGCTTCACACACACTCACCTCTGCATTCCATCACCATGTTGCAAAGTGTTTTTGAGCAACTACTGGCGTTCAGCTCCTGAGGCTCCTTGTGGGAGTGCAGGGATTTCAGGATTTCATTCACACCTCGTATTCACTTGTTTCGTTGCTGCCAAAAAGAAAAGGAAAATTAAATGCAGGAGAGAAAACAAACAGTCCCTCACATCTTGAGAGATGGGTGGGAAGTTTCTGCCGTCCCGCAACCAGCAAGAAGTCCATCAGTTTAGCGTTTAAACTATCAAGGTCATTAAAAAACCAGCAATAGCGATCCCTGCACTTGCTTTTCTGCACTTTCGAATATTTATCTTCTGCTAGCAGTTAACTGCATCAGACCTTGTATGAGCAAACAGAGACGGATGCTTACGCAGAGAGGAACAGGAGGTCAAGGCTGGGTTAGAGATTTGAATTATGTGTGTGATCAGTGGTGTGCCAGATCCAATCAAAACTTTGCAGTGAGAGGGGAAAAAAACACCTTCACCTCTGCATGGACAGAAGAGTGTGAAAGCAAATGGTACGCTTAATTGCACGACCTGCATGACGGGGCCACAGATTTCATAAACAAAACAGTATAAAACGAAAGCAGCAGCTTTGCTTCTAGCACAGACAACCCCCTCCCTCACACACTCACACACACACACACACACACACACACACACACACACATACACACACACACACACACACACACACACACACACACACACACACACACACACACACACACACACACACACACTGCAGGTCAGCAGGGTTAAAGCGGTGTAACACACGTGTGAACACGGCCGTGAGGAAAAAAGCGTCGCGGATGAGAGGCGCAGGACACATTTGGATTCCTCTCAGGTAAGCGCAGGGCGGAGAAAGGTGCAGACCGAGACTGGCAAGGAGACATTTAGCTATTTGTATGCAGAAGACAGTGGCATTAGCCAAAGGGGAGAAGGTTACATGCTAATCGGCGTGCGACCCAGCTCCGCACCCCTTCTCCCTC
>NC_055971.1:20129862-20139862 GCF_018492685.1 Alosa sapidissima | reverse complement strand
TTCAAAAAAGTCAATGTTGTCCATTGACCTTTTGCAGAGTTGAATGAGCAGCATCAGGAACATAGACTCAGCATAAGCATAAGAGTCTAAATCCATGCACTGTAAAAAAGGTTTTGTCATAGTAAAGTATTTTCTTAAGTTACTTCAACTTATAAAAGTAAGTAAATTATTTCAAGTTTCATGAGTGAACAGTGACTCAACTCAATTATATGTGGGCTGAACTTAAAATTGTAAGTTAAGGTCCTAACAACAGCAGTTAGGGATTATGGGTAAATGCTACTTTCTTGTTTATAATGCTTACTGTTTTTGTTTATCGTGGCATTTTGGGATGTGTATGACATAGACTGATGAGCAAAATGACTGTGTAAGAGATTTTCACAGAGTATTGTCAGGATTAGCATTATTTAAATATAGGACATTTTAAAGAGTAGATATATTTATTTTCTGGGTTCAATGCTAAATTGACTTCTTTTTAAATTAGCATTGACCTGCCCACCAGTGCAAAATTTGAATTGCAATTCTGCTTCCTGTTTGCTACCTCAATTAAAATGCAAGTGAAATTCAAGAATTTAATTAAAGAGCCAGTTTCAAATCAATTCTGGAATTTTGCACAAGCCTGCTGCCCACTTGGAGGTGTCCCAAAGTTGGGCATTCAATGCTTACTTGCATTATGTGTCTGTGTATTTCCTCCTGGGATGGATTTGATCTTCACTTTATAAGGTGAAGGTTCTTGTACCGTTTGCATTTACTATGAATAAAAGCTGTAGCAACTGGACTAATACTTGTAAAAAGGGAGTTTATATTCACAATGACAATTGAATTTGTGTACATATGTCCCTGCCTCCAGCACAATCAATACTATAAGCCCTATGGCATAGGATTAAGGATCTACTTGATGGTTTTCGGCACCAACGAATAGTTACATGACAACATGACGACAACAGTATATACAGTAGCCTTTAGTGTCACTGTCACTTAGCTATGTATTTTATTTCAAGACTAAATTACAGTAAGGATTGATATGTGATATCTTTAAGAATGTGTTGACTGGAACTAAGCATACGTATAGCTTATATATACTGATGGAAAAGTCTAAGTTTACTTGTACTTGTAGTCAGAAACTGATCTTTGAGAGGCTGTGACAGATTCTCATTTCATTTCATTTTATTTACTTAGCTGATTCTATTCTAGAATCTCTCTCTATTCTAATTCCCTTCCGATAAACTTATATTACTGAGGATATACTTTAGGTATATTACCATGAACATGAAAAATTGGGCTAGAAATCAGCAGTCGATGACAGTGGCTCAGGAGGTACAGTAGAAGAGTCATCCAGCAACCGGAAGGTTGCAGGTTATAGTCCAGCTCGTCCTGGCAAAACACTGAACTCCAAAAGTTCTCCCAATGTGCCTGTTGGCGCCCTGCATGGCAGCCTATGCCATTAGTGTGTGTGTAATATAAATACAGTATAATAATATAAGTAAGCAATATAATTGCTGTTTATTACTAAACAGTACACCTATAAGTTCACTTGTAGTGCACCTAAAAGTTTACGATGTTTACACCTAAAAAATACTTTTTATTTTAATGAACTAAAAGGTATGCTAAGTATATAACTAGTATATTCACTAGTTTACTTACAGTATAGTTCTCAGTACGTTTTACTATTATAAACTGAAAGTGGGCCAATTTAGTCGAAGAAGTATAAACATAGTACATGTACAAGTGTGCCAGAAGTACAGTACAGTACATTCATGTGGATCCTTGTTATAGTATCTTTAGTGTCTTTTACTGTTCATTTTAGTCATGTGGATTTGTTTTTTTATCATCCTGTTTATGTTGTTGTGTGTGGTGTCATAAGCTAATAAAGTATCCATCTATCTATCTCTCTATCTATTTGAAGGCAACCAGGTTTCTCACTTTTTCAAGTTAAATCAAGTATGTTTTTACACTGCAAGGCATATCTGCTTAAAATACACAAGGCAACTTTTTGAACTTTAATCATCAGCATAATGAGAACACATGGAACCAGTTATGTGGTTGCCCAGCAACACTGCTCAAGACGTTGCCCCATGTATCAACACCTTAAATCACTCTGGACAAAGGCAAATCTTGCCTCTCAAGATCCTAATACCCTGCAGACAGCGTTGCGGTCAGTAGGCCAGCATAGCATCTGAGCACTGTCTCCCCATCCAGCACTGTTGCCATAGCACTGTCTGTTCTCAGATACCCCAATTAGACTGATATTTACACATGTGAAGGACCCGATTGGCTAAGGCAGGTATATATATATATATCATTATAAACTGGAGCAGGGGTAGAGGTCTCTTAGCATGTGGAGTTCCTGGAGTCCCCAGGAGTCAGATTGCACGAGATGACACCACGGTGCCACGGCTGCTAATGGACAGCTTCCTCAGGCACGGCCAGATGGGTCAGGGATGTTTCAGCACCGGGCAGCACGTTTGGCTCCAAGCCCACTGTCACACATGCTGTCAACTGACATCCGCCATGCCACAGAACTGTTTATATAGGCCTGGGTCTGCTTCTCTGCTTGGCTTCTCTCTCACTCTCTCTTTCTCTCTCTCTCTCTCTGTCTCTCTCTCTCTCTCAGGCATTTATCATGATGTTGTGATCTCGCTTGTACACAGACACTGCTTTACAGGAATATGTCTGCATCTTGTTCACACTCTCACTCACACACGCACGCACGCACACACGCACGCACGCACGCACGCACGCACACACGCACGCACGCATGCACACACACACACACACACACACGCACACACTTACAACCATGGACGTTCACATTGGCTGCTCATAAACGCCTACTTATAGAGCTTCACAGACACACACACACACACACACATACACACACACACACACACACACACACACACACACACACACACACACACACAGTTATAACCATGGATGTTCACACTATACTGGCTGCTCATAAACGCCCACTTAGAAATCTTCACAGATAGAGAATTGCAACCACTCACACTGACAAATGCATTCATATATTCACACCCGCAGCAGATTCACATAGTTAGTGCAAGCCCACATGCACACACACACACACACACACACACACACACACACACACACACACACACACACACACACACACACACACACACACACGCATGTACACACATGCACGCACACACACACATAAACAAACATGCACAGGCATGCAGCTGCATGATTAGTATCTAAGTATACTGTCAGCAAGGAGGAAAAAAATGGGGGCACAGTAAATATATAATATACGCTAGATACTAGATACTTATTTCTCTCTCTCTCTCACACACACACACACACACACACACACACACACACATATATACACATACACACCCACATACACACACACACACACACACACACACACACACACACACACACACACACACACACACACACACAAACAAACAAGCACATACACACACACACACACACACACACACACACACAAACAAGCACATACACACGCGCAAACCAGAACATTCACACCCATCACACATAAAGTAGTGCACTCCCCCACTTGCTCACAGACATTAGTGCACTCATTTCACAGTGCCAGTAAGAACACATCTGAATTATACAGTACAGCAGGCTCACACTCACTCTCACACAATCACACACACTCACAACACTCACACACACTCACACTCGCTCACACACACTTACACACACTCACACTCGCTCACACTCGCTCCCATTCAAAACCCAGCTAAAACAGCTGGGATCCGGAGCCCAGGGACCAGCGGCTGGCCTTTTATTTGATGTGATTTGACAGCTGGACAGTTTGGGAGAAGCAGAGAGAGAGAGAGAGAGAGAGACAGGGAGAGAGAGTGAGCAAGAGAGCGAGCGAGAGAGAGAGGGAGAGAGAGTGAGTGAGAGAGAGAGAGAGAAAGAGAGAGAGAGAGAGAGGGGTGAGGGAGAGGGGGCAGCCAACGAGCCAACGACTGGAAGGCTTTGAGCGGTGGTGGCAGTTTTGAGGCAGGGGGTACGTGGTGTTCTACTGTAGAGAGTGATGACGGTGGAGGGAGGAAGGAGGGAGGGAGGGAGGGGAGAGGGGTGGTTTTTTGGGGGGAGGAGGGTGCAGGGGTGGCCTCTGATGAGGGGCACGTCCTCACGGGCGCAGGCCCATTTTTTATTTCTAAAAGTAAACAGCAGGCCTGCGGGGGTCTGGAGGTTATGGGAAAGGAGGAAGCAGAGATGCTAATCAGGGCCGTGCACACTTCCCCCGACTATAAAACAACACAAGGAGGGGGAGAGAGAGAGAGAGAGCGAGAGAGAGAGAGAGAGAGAGAGAGAGACTGTGAGGGGATAAAGACAGCACCCCCAACCTCATTATTAACCTTATTTTAGGAAGTTGTGTACTGATGTTGTGGACGTCACAGGTCCTGAATCATCCACTCATTGGTCGTCTGACAGACGGACGATAGAATGGTTGAGGTTATCTGTGCTGTGCTGTGCTGGGACCACTGGGTACTGGGACACTGTGACTTTCCATGACACAGCTTGCACTGGTCACCCGCTTAAAGGACACATTAAACATGTGTTGACCTCTCAGCGGTGGCGTCACCAGAGAAGTGACGCCTAATCCTGTCCGGGAAAAGAAAAAAAGGAATCCTTTGAAGATCTTCTTTCTTGATCCACAATCTCACTTTTATTGATCCCCAAAGAGAGGGGGGGTTGTAGAGTTGCTGCATCAGTGGACATACATTGCATATGTAAAATACATACAAACATACATTCCAAAATCGCATACTATTCAATGGACATCAAACAAATGCTACGTCTTTAAAAAGTATGGATCATGACCAATTAGTCAGCAGTACGTCATACTAGTGGTCAGGCTTTTATGAGCATTTAGGAATCGAGACAGGCTTACGCATTGTCAGTACTTAGGCAATCATTCATCATGCCGGACGTGCCAGGGAGCATTCCTACAATATATGAAAAATTCATAATGAGCCCAGCCTCATGACCTCTCAGATCAATGGGGCGGTGAGCAGATGTGCCCCAGATAGGCTGCAGTATTAGGCTGAGTGCCATTCGAGTAGACTGGGGACTTCCCTACAGCACACGGCCTGGAGGTGTCATCCGTTGCTGGTTGCTGCTGTCACATCCACATGCGGATGAAGACACTCACACACAAACACACACACACACACACACATACACACACACACACACACACACATACACACATACACACATACACATACACATACAGATACACATACACATATACACACACACTCACACATACACACACACACACACACACACACACACACACACACACACAAACACAAATGAACACGCACACACATACAGACACATGCATGCACACGCACACACACACACACACACAAACACACATGAACACGCACACACATACACACACATGTATGCACACGCACACACACACACACACACACACACACACATACACATACACACATACACACATACACATACACATACAGATACACATACACATATACACACACACTCACACACACACACACACACACACACACAGAAAAGCATATACACACATACACACACACACACAAACACAGACACACACAGACACTCAGACACACACGCACCTACACACACACACACACACACACACACACACACACACACACACACACACACACACACTCCAGAGTGCTCTTCTGAGCAGAGGGAGGGAGACCTCGGAGACACTGATACCCTGAGGGAGGAAGAGGAGGAGGAGGAGGACTGGAAGGCAGAGAGAGGGGGAGGAGGAGATGGGAGATGCAATTTAATTATCTACACAATGCACTGAATGGGAGGCACGTGGTGCAGCTAATGGAGAAGATAGATGTCCTTTTTAGCCCGGCTAATTGTTCAGAAAAGAGCTGGGCCTTTGTTCCACAGCCGGCCCCCTCCAGCAGGCCGCCACAGCACCAGCAGACCTAAGCGCCTCCCCCCTCGTCTGTCTCCTTCGCTCCCTTTTTTCTCCCTCGCTCTAGGGGGACTCTGTGATCTCAGCAGGGCTACGGCCAGCCTGTGGCATCAGTCGACTGTGGAGAAAGAGATAGGGGCAGGATAGGGGCTGAAGTTTGCACCCATGAGTCAGCATATTTCAGGAATGGCTTATTGTACATTGTTAATGCCATTTGGAAAGAGTGGTAACATTGCAAATGAGTATCACTAAGTGAGGAAATGAGTTATCGTAATCCAAAGATAATGCAACACCTGATGTTTTCCAGTAAATTAGAATCTGTCCGCACCAGGAAGTAGGCCTACTAACACACATAAATCAGACTAACCTGCTTACAGAACCACAGCACGGCTTCCCACAGTCAGCCAGGTTCATATCATCTGCTAACTGTCAATACCATGGCAACGACATTCATCCATCCCATGCACTTGGCCATAAAGAGCCAGGATAAAATAAGTCTGGAAATGCTAGTGCTGCTGCGGACCGGGAGGCCAGCCCCAAAGCCGTATAATGGCTGTGCAGCAGGGTCTCTCTCTGCAGCAGGGTTGTTTCTGAAATAGTTGTGATTCCCAAACCGCCATTAGCCGCAGTGAGGAACAGCACATGCTTTCCAGCCTCTACAATGGGAAAGAAAGAAAGGAGGAGAGAGAGAGAGAGCGAGAGATGTATTTTTCCGAGGTGGTATCCTGGTAACAGCTTGTTTTGGGGAGTCAACAACTACTGTTTAAAAAAAGCCCTGTAGGAGGTCCAACTCGAAACGTAAATTAATTTATAAATGTGATTTGAGGACCTTCTGCCATCTATCTTCTATTGGTATCATAATTGAATTTAAAAACGAGTGGAAACAACTCCAGAAACACCAGTAAAGTGTGTCAATGCCCCGAATGGCAGATGAACACACATTTTTCTTGAGAACGAAGAGAGGTGCTTTCTTTTCAAGCTCTGAGATGTTTTTGTACTTTTCCATGCCTGTTGTGATTTTCCATTTTGGACTCTTTTAAGATCCTTTGACTGCAAAATGAAAGGAGGTGAACCTTTTTTTGTTCAGAAAAAAAAAAAAAAGGTTTCCTTGTGGGGTTGCCTGGGTTGTTTCAAAACATTCTCCTGTTCCTATTTACCAACAACAGCAACATTAAAAGGCCTGGCCACTGCTACAGTATGAAGATCAAAGCCCTTACATAAATAGCAATAATTGTGGGTAGCAGGTAGAACTTAATGTTACCTTATGCATCAAATGCTAAATCGGAGGTTGAATCTGAGTGCAAAAATGAATTGAACAACAACCCCGCACAACCACCCCCCACCCCCAACAGCCACTACCACTACCGTCCCAACAATATAGGCACTCAGTGAACTCCAGTCAAGATATTAGTCAGCAACACCATTAGACTTAATGGCTGCCCCTGGGCACCAAAGGACCCAGGCTGTCCTTTTAAGAGTACAAGGAGCTCATTAAGACCAAAACAAAAAAAAGGGTTACTGAGAGACAGGGAGGGAGAGCAAACGAGTGAGTGAATGAGTGAGTGAGGGATGGAGAGGGGGAGAGGGAGGGAAGTAGGGAGTGAATGAGAGGCAGGCAGAAGTGTGAGGCAGGCTGCTCCCCCCACTCCACCTATCTCCATTCACCTCAACAGTACACCCATCCGCAAACCCCCATTCCACCCCACCTCACCCCACCTCTCCACCCTGCCACAGAAACCACACTGCGTCTCTGTCGCTTCCACCATAGCTCATATCTGTCAGTTGAAACACTATCCAGGCCGGCTAATGGAGACGGCACTGAATTCCTGTTTGAAAATCCATACATGATCAATAGTGTTGGCTCGCCCGGCCTCCTGATCCCATTTAAAGATATGCACTGCCCAGCCATTACAATGCTGCCGTACCAGGGCTTTTCTCTCTCTCTCTTCTCAGTGATCTAATAAGCTTAGCCTGCACACAGATGATGATTGAAGGGCTTTTGCTGAATCCAACAGTATTTCGAGTCTTTGGATAATATTGTTTGAGGTCTAAGATCTGTGTTCTATTCTCTGTTCTGGTGATCAGCGTCAGGGCTGTGGATTGTTCTGGACAGCCTCTTCCTCAGTTGTCAGTATTATTTTGCTGCACATGCAAAACCGGCAGATCAGTGCATGACAACTGCAATGACATGACAATCTGTTGCCATGGCAGCTAATTTATTTAGTGCAGGGAATTGTCTCCCTTTCTCTCCCCCCTCCTCCTCTCCCTCTCTCTGCCGCCCTGTCTCTCTCTTTATCCATGACATCTTTTTCTATCTTTTCTGTATTGCTCCCTCTTCAAGTTTTATCCTTCAATATTCTGTCCCATTTTTCTTGTCCACCCCACTGTGTCTACGCTCTCTCTAATCCTCTTGATTTAATATGGAACATGACATAGTGATTGTCTCTAATTAAAAAAACATCCAAAAATAAGTTAGAGAGAGCGGCATGGAGGGGAAAAAAGGATGTAAATAAAACCAAGCAAATACAACATAATCCTCTCACAAATCAAATGCTCGCAGGCTACTGTGATGGATGGCCCAATTGAATTAGTGTTGATAAATAGCCCCAAATATTTGGGTCAACCAGTATCCAGTGTTGGCCATTTGTTTATGCCTCAAACTTTCCTCTGCGAAGAGGCCCAACGCTCCATTCAGGGTGGACCAGCGGGAAGACCAGCGTCCCAGGCGCTCCTCGGCCCTGGGTTGGCCCTGTGTCGGCCCCGTTTTGTTCGTCTGGGGCTGGACATTCTCTGCTGTGGGCCTTACGGAGAGGGAGACAGACACGGCTTACTTTATTGATCCAGCCGAGGTGGGCAGGAAGCACTCAGAGGTGTTTATGAGGGAAACCGGTCCAGCGCTCAGATTCCCAGCCTGCTGCTGGCTTGCTATGTGTCCACAACGGTCATCACTAAGCAAAGCTTAGACTAAAAAGCTTGCTGGGGGGATTGGAGAATTCCTATTATTAAAATCACATAAATTCCTTACAATTCAACAATTAGTAAATGCAGAGCTCTATACAGTAGGTTACAAGTTTAATGCCTGCCTGCACATTTGCACTACAGTTCTGCTCAGAAGTCTTCCCATATTATAAGAATCTACCCAGTGTTTGCTTAATTCAATAACATGGGGAAATCCAGAGGCTGTTTCAGTGTGGTCTGTCACCGACGAGAAATAATGAAAAGCCATGGCTTCATAGTTTATTGAAATATCATTACTTTTATGTTTTTAATGGGCTTTTAAATGTTGAGAATAGCACTGTGTTAAAACCAACATCAGTAGGCAAGGCTTATTATGCAATTTCTTGCATCAGGTTTTTATATTGGGTAGGCTAATGCAGGTTTCAAGCTCTTGCTCAAGTCAGATTTCGAACATGATGTGACTTCTGGTTCCTTGTGCAATAGCTCTGTCATTGCCAGTAGAATTCCATATAAACTTAACACAAGTGTTATGCGAGAAGGGGAAGTTCCCAGCTGTAATGTTTTGTTTCAAAGAGAAAAAAATTAAAAGAGAGGGAAACATTAAGCTTGTCCAATAAACGATTAAAAAAACCTGACTGTGACTTGACTTGGAGACAAACGTGTAACTGTTAAGAATTGACATCCCCAGCGACGCTACGTGATAATGTAGTGGGATTCTGAGGAGCCTCAGCTGAAAGGAATGTAATTGAATTGTGAGGCATTTGGCCTCGCTAACGCCGCCCACTTTGTAGTGTCGTACATGTACGCTGCTGTACGTGCTGCCTCTTCCGCACCGACAAGCACAGAAACGCCCTGACGAAGGTACAGGGAGGGAGGGAAGGAGTGAGTGAGTGAGAAAGAGAAGAGAAAGAAAGAAAGAAGGAGAGAGAGAAAGAGTGGGAGAGAGAAAGCGAAAGACAAGCTAGAGTACTAGTAATAAACGTCGCCGAATGTCTACCAATTAGGGAAGGAAAAAATACCATAAAGAAAGTTTAAGCCTTTTTTCGGGAAATAACATAAGACTAGACGATATAGTCTATA
>NC_055971.1:20114862-20124862 GCF_018492685.1 Alosa sapidissima | reverse complement strand
CATTTTTTTTCTTTTTTCCACTCACCTCTCTCTTTCTCTCTCTCTCTCTCTTTCACACACACACACACACACACACACACACACACACTTACTTACATTAATCGCCTCTCTCACTGTGACTTTATTTCTTTCCCAGACACTCTTTCTCTCTCTCTCTCTCTCTCTCTCTCTCTCTCTCTCTCTCTCTCTCTCTCACACACACACACACAGACACACACTTTCTTGTATCTGTTACTCCATCTGGTTTTGTCCCTCTCTCCTCCGGTGCCTGATCTTCTGTGACTCAGTGCAGTGTTGGCTTACTGCTCGTCAAGGATGTGGAGGTCGACTCGTGTCGTGTTTGCACGCCGTCTGTTTTAGACATCACCAAGAGAACTCACAGGCCCACTGCCTCTCTCTCTACCTCACAGGCCGGCCCCGACCCAATGGGCCAAAAGAAAGAGAGAGAGAGAGGGGGAGAGAGAGAAAGAAAGAGAGAAAGCGGTTCCGGGCACCATAGCAGACGAGTCTGGGCTTCTTAGGCCCACTGCTACGGTGTGCATTTTCACCTCGGCCACCTGTTTTTGGAGTCAATGCTCAAGCTTCTCGAGCAAGCTCTCGAGCGCTGGTTTTGCCATCACCCGGCACCGGCCGACGGTACCCCCGCAAAGTGCAGTAGCCGCCACCTGACTGCGTTGTGGACAGAGCACTCCTGTCGACAAAACTTACGAGCGCTACGAGTTTTTCCACAACACATGGATTCGCCATGTGGACCCGGCACTCGCAAGCGCTCACAGCGTGCAGCAGCTATGCGAACCAGGTGTGGAGCCCCTGACACTTCAAAAAACGTTTCTTTCTTTTTTTTCACTGTTATGTGGTGAAATACGCAACACTCCTCTGGATGGAGACGTGAGAATTCTATGCCTACGTGTCGTTCGTATTTTTTTGTGAAGCACGGAAGGTACATGCTTTCCTGGCGCAAGCTGCGAGCGACCAGGGTAGTAAAGGGGGGCGTCCAGCTGGGTTCAGTTTCTCCACCATCCTCTTCTCCACATTCTTCGCCCAGCATTAGGGCTGCCCGGGCCATTAAGAGCTAAACAACACGTACTGGAGTCATCTGGCCCAAGAGGCCGGAGTAATAATCACTGGCTTTTTCACAGGCATAGCATGTACCATAAGGGCTCTTGGGACGCATACGCCAGCTAATGTTTGTAAGAGAAAATGTTTCTGAAGAGATCTGGTCGTTTGACAAGTACATTATATTTGGAAAATGGCCACAATGTGTTTATAGTGGTCTCTCACGCAATGTTGGCAATATATTGGTTCACATTCTTACAGTGTCTCTGCATGTTTGTGTGTTTGTGTGTGTATGTGTGTGTGTGTGTGTGTGTGTGTGTGTGTGTGTGTGTGTGTGTGTACGTGCGTGTGTGCACACGCATGTGTATTTGTAAGTTTGTTTTGGTGTGCGTGCCTCAACTTTACCAGAAATCTTTTCACTTGCTGCTTGCAACAGGACTGTGTGGAAATACACTGATGATATCTGTAGCAACCAGCTGAGATCCAAACAGAGCAACTGAGTTCCTCTAGCACAGAGCCACACCACATTAACACCTTAGTGACCCCAAGTTGAAACACCAAAGCGAAAATCTTCAAACCTACCCTAGTATGGGCCACCCCATCACAAGGTTTGGGTTCTAAAAAAAACATTGTAGTGTTGTGTTTGCCAAAACCAGAGAACTTTTACTCCTTAATAGGTTTGCGATTAAAATGCCATCTGAGCTAAGAGCCTGGTATTATAGCTGTTTCTTCGTAACATCGTAAGAGAACACACGAAAACGTGGAGCCACTCACATCAGGGATGGCAAAACAGCCATGGAATGCGTGGCATGTCACTCAAAAACAATGTGGTCTGGGGGGAATTCATTAATTGAGAATGCATCTGTTGCCCATTCCCTGATGCCTAAATGCACAGAAACCATTAACTGTATGTATAATTACTCACAGACTCCGACACACTGTACCACGTAGTGACTTTATATACATTTATTTCTATATACTATATATGTGTGTGGTACAGTTAGTCGATGTCAGGAAGGAGTAAATACGCCCACCTATTCCTTCCCTATTTCATTGCATGTTTTCCATCTTAAATCTTTGCTGACTCTGAAGGTCCACACTTTGTGTTGGTAATCGCAAAAAGCACAGAGCACAAGTTTGCTGAAAGAATGCAGGGGATCGAGTAAACAGTTTGTCATTTTTTCTCGTTGCTTTGCTCCAGTACCTAAACAGTTCTTGCAGCAGTTCCTGCGGATCTCACTGCCAGTCGCTCGATTGTTTATAGCTGAGCGAGCCCATCAGGAAAAAAAATGAATGTGCCTCCCTCCCTCTCTCCCTTTCTCCCTCCCTCCCTCTCTCTCTCTCTCTCTCTCTCCCTCTCTCTCTCTCTCTCTGTGCCTGGGCCACCTGCTCTGCTCTGCTCTTTGAGCTCCAGAAAGCTCGTTGTGCCTGGCCCACATCTCCCCATGTGTTTGCACATGTCAGTTGGTCTGGTTTAACTGAAAGCGGTCCAGCTACCACACGATTGCAGGAGGCACGGTTCGCATGCAAAGGGAGACAGAGCACACTACAGACAGAGAGAAAGAGGGTGCGAGGGTAGGAGGTTTGGGGGTAGAGTGGGGCAGATTAGATGGAGCAGTTAGGGAGTGAGGTCTTTTTTTGTTGTTCTTGAAAAGGCCGGTGGTTGGCCGCTCCTCCGCGGTGGTGGTGGTGGCGGCGGCTGCTGTTGCTGTGGCAAGGCGCTGATGGGGCGTGTTGGTGCGAGCGCTACTAGGGGGCCACAGCCGGCCATAGCCCCGGCGGTCAAGAATAGCCGCAGTGTTCCAGGGGTGGGATAGCCCCGTCCCGTGACCTCGGCGAGACTGGCGGCCTTGGCACGGTCACCGGGAAATCGCGAGCGCCCACTTCTATTTCGGTCACCTAGCCCCCACGCCCCCCCGGTCACCCCTGCTGTATTCACATGGAAATCCAAATACTAGTAGAACAAGCTCTCCCCTTCAAACCACCACCTCTCTCAGTGGGAGCTTGCCGGCTTGAATGGGCTCTCTTCATACTGGACAACTTTATTACCCATCTCTCCTTCCCTCCTCCTCTCCCTCCCTCCCTCCATACCTCCCCCCCCCCCTCTCTCTCTCTCTCCGTGACACTCACTGTGAGAGATAAGCATCTTTATCAAAGCAGGGGCTTGTGATAGCAGCATCACCTCTGGAAAGGAAAAGCCAGAAGGGAGCGTGCTCCCCCCCCCCCCCCCCCCCCCCTGCAGAGGCCCTAAAGATGGGCAGACGATGGCGGCTCACTCGTGCGTCCCTCCAAAAACGGCCTGCCGCCGTAAAAAAAAAGGCCGCCTCGATAGGGGAGGGAGCAGAGTGGGGCTGGTTTCTCAGAGCACACTGGCGTATTTAGCCCTTCCTTCACCCCTCTCTACAGTAGGGCTGGGCGACAGGAAGCCAGCCCTCTCACATGCATAAACACAGCGCACCCACACACCAACTGCAGACAGGGAGGGAGAATGAGAGAGTGAGAAAGAGAGAATGGGAGAGGGTGAGAAGAGAGGGAGCAAGAAAGAAAAGGTGCATTGTTAGACCCTTATGCAAATTTGACATATAGGCCCAGATAAATTTTGGCCCCAAAATAACTGTCAGACCATGGAGTGACCCATCGAGACCCCAATCACACTCCCACTCGCTTTCTCTCACGCACCCTGAAAGGGACACACACACACATGCACACACACACACACACACACACACACACACACACACACACACACACACACACACACGCACACACACACACACACACATACATGCACAATGTCATGCACACTCATACACTTACACACACACACACCCGATCTTCAATCTGGTGCCTATTTATATCCTATCTGTGAACACAGCCAGTGTTCCTCCCGTTGGGCAGAGCGTTGCCTTTTCCCCGCATCTCATTGCATCACTTAATGGGAATGGACTGGGGGATTGGGGGTGTGTGTGTGTGTGCGCGTGTGTGTGGTGTGGTGGGAGGGGGGGTTATGAATGAGAGCAGTCAGAGAGAGAGATAGAGGCGTTGCGCTGGCACTGTGCCCACTGTGATGTCAGCCCGAGCCCTGTGAGACTCTCCCATTCATCGTCCAGCTCAGTCTTGTGATGGGAACACATTTCAGATGAGTGATTCACCCCTTGCCCCACCCTGACACACCCCACCCCCCGCCCCCATGCCGTCGAGCATGACCCTCCTGGGGCCACAGAATCCCAATTTCACACCCCTCTACCCAGGCCTACGGGCCCAAAGGGCTGCTAATTTGGTTCACGTGTCCCCTTGCCCCTCATTGCTTTACCCCTCCTCACACACACCCACACACACCCACACACACATACACACACATGCACACACACACACACACACACACACACACACACACACACACACACACACAGAGTCTACACCCCGCAGACCTGGACCCTCTCAGCAGGCAACAGGTCTGCAGGCCATTGGTATGAAACAGCAGAGCAACAGCTGGTGGAGAGATCTTCTCACCAGGGAGAGCTTAAGAGAACCGTTTCTTCTACTAACCTGTTGACAATCCTGATTGTTTTTGTGGCACTTTCGTTTTTCATGTAGAGCACGGGTTAAAACAGCCCTTTTATCTAACTTATATAATTCTTACTGTTTTGGTCATTGTTTTGATTTAAACTGTAGGTGAGCAATGTCCCATGCTTGTCTAAACTGACAAGATTGGTGCATGAACGCCACATTCCCATTTTCAGTCAGGAAGAAGGATGAGACTGTCAGAACATTAGCCTCTGTGCCTCTGTGTGTGTGTGTGTGTGTGTGTGTGTGTGTGTGTGTGTGTGTATGTAACAGATGACAAGAGAGAGGGGCTACAACATTCAGGTCCACCAGCCTGGTATGGCATCAATGTGAATCATACCGTTTCTAGAAACTTCCCCTAAAGAACCCAATTACTTGGCTGAGATCTTTGATCTTTTCTGTTCACTTAATGGAAGGAGCTTCAAAGAGACCTCTGAGGGTTTGCACTCTTAGTCACTTTGTCTCCATACAGCGAGCAACTTTTTCTTATGGAAATAAGCTGACCAATGCAAACAAGCACATTTGTTAATAATGATCAATTTGCATGCTACATGTTGACGTGCCAGACCACAGAGAAATGTTTGAATGTTTTGGACACTTTTGTACACATGCAGACTGCAGCACATCTTAATGTCAAAGAAGCAAAGCTTCAAGTGGGAGCACGAAGTGTCAAGTGGCATTTAAGTTTTTGAAAAAAAAAAAACAGGTGTGGCGTTTTTATCGTTGTGGGAGTTCTGACACACCATACTCTGAAGCGAGAGTGAGAGAGCGGTGTGGCTGGGGGGCTCCACCCAGAGAGCCACACATTTGGGTGCTGTGCAGACAGACACAGTACTGATATGGCCTGGGGTCGGCAGACGCGGGCCAAGCGAGGGCCGGATCCGCGCCGGATCTGGCTGTGAATTGGGCAGGGTCAAACCAGAGAGGGTTAAAGCGGAGCTAGTTATCAAGGATCTGCTGTGCTGTGCTGTGTGGGCGCGATCAGAGTAGAGCCGAGTGGAGCACAGCAGAGCACAGCACGAGGGGCAGAGGGGGAGGAGGAGGAGGAGGAGGAAGAGGAGGAGGAGGAGGAAGAGGAGGAAGACGAGGGGAGCAGTTCGAAAGTGCAGATAAACTGAGAGGAGTCCATCTCAAATAAACCGTCTGTTACATCAAAGGGAGGCTTAAGCTGGAGACAGCCTCTCTCTCTCTTTGTGTCTCTCTCTCTCTATCTCTCTCTGTGTGTGTCTTCTCTCTCTTTCTCTCTCTTTCTTTCTTTAAATCTACATATCTGTCTCTGTCCTGTGCCTCGCTTGCTCTGAGCCGCCAGCTCTGCAGTTAAAACAGTTTGAAGGCGCCCGCTCTCCTCATGACACATCACCTGTGTAAGGCGGGTGGCTCTCACAGCCCGGAGGTTTGCAGTTTGTTTGCGACTTTCAGACAATAGGTATGTTGCTGATTTAGCGTCTGATGCCTCCGCCCCCACCTCCGCCCCCCCCTCCCCTATGTCTCTCTTTATGTCTCTCTCGTTTAAATAAAAAAAAAGGGCTTTGTCTGTGGCAAACTTTCATAAGCTGCGCCTTCGTACATTTGGTAACAATGAGCAGGCCTGGTGCTGGAGTTCGTTAGCACACTGCCGTGTGTGATCCGCCGTTCAAACGGGAACATTAATCTTCCCCGCAGAGACTGGCTCGTCGCTGCAAAACATGTCAGACGCTCGCTCTCGCCCAAACAGATTTGCATTCCTATTTTTTTTTTTTTTTTTGGCACTCCTCTCCTGAGGCGATGGATGGATAAGGGGTGAATTTTGGGTAATGTGAAAATGGGGCCCCGTTTTTTTTTCGTCTTCTTTCGTCTTGTTTTTTTGACGCAAAGCCAATAAAATGGAGCAGCTAATGTGCAATTAAGAGCTCCAAATGGAGTGAGGGGGGAGGCGTCCCGGGCCTAATTGAATCACGCAGCAGCACATTATTGTTCTCATCCATTTGAGAGCTCCTGCTTAATGTAGTTCTGTCAAGTTCCCCCAGCCACAGTGCCTGGTCACTCAGATGGGGTGGGAAAGAGAGAGAGAGAGGGAGTTAAAGAGAGAGATGGTGGGAGAGAGAGAGAGAGTGATGGAAAGAGATAGAGAGAGAGAGATGGTGGGAAAGAGAGAGTGATGGAAATAGAGAGAGAGAGAGAGAGGGTGGGAGGGAATTAGAGAGAAAGGGAGTGAGAAAGAGAGATGATGGGAGAGTAGGAGTGTGAGAGAGAGAGAAATGGAGAAAGAAAGAGGCTGTATGGAAGGAAGGACAGCTGTTGTGCATTCCAGACAGAGCCTGTCGCGTCAACGAGGAGCAAAGAAAAAAAAGAGAAAGGACGAAAAAAGAAGGGGGGGGGGGGGAGAAGGGAAAAAAAGCGTGAAGTACGAGTCAGTCTGAGCTGGCAGATCAAACTCAGAACGCAGTAGCACTGCCAGAACATCTGGGGGCTGGAAGAAAAGCAGTGACTGGGAGCACACACACGCACACACACTCACACACACACACACACACACACACACACACACACACACACACATACACACACACACACACACACACACACACACACACACAATAACACAAACACAAAAGCCACCACACTCACAAGCCCCGAGCCCAAAGCCTCCCTTGTCGTGTGATACCAGAGAAACCTCAATAGATCTCAATCTCTCATCTCTTCTCATTAGGGTTAGCATGGTCTACACCCCCACCGCCACGCCGCCTCTTTTCTCTCCAAATTAACTCCGCAGTCACCGGACCTCCGTCTGTCTCGGCCTCATTTTATGGGCCTCACACTGGGAGGCCGCAGCCTGGCTGGGCCTGGTGGAGGCCTGAGGGGTTGGAGGGTGGGGGTTGGTGGTGGTGGTGGTGGTGGGGGGGGGGGGGTTCCCCCCTTCTTCTCCCCCTCTGTCTCTGCCAGCCCTAATTGGATCAGGGGCGAGTCACTGGGCACTGTTTAACGCCGTTAAAAAGGCGCTTCTGTGTGTCCTGCCGAGTGCCCGGTGGCTGTGAGGAGCGGAACAGAGACCTGTGTGTTTTGACGACCACCCCACCAGACCCCCCTCGTTCCCCCCCCTCGGGACGCCACTGTCCGCCAATGCTCCCCGTGACATCATCGTCCCAGTGGCCTCGACCTCGCGGCCCTGACTGCCTGACCCCTGCAGTGGCCGGCCGACAGTGGCTCCTCTGTCTCTCGGGCCGGAACATGTGGTATGAGGGGCACTCGCTGTGAACCACGTTCAGGGGTTATCAGACACATATCGGACCCCATGGTCCTGGTCCCACACAAGGCTCTTGTGGACCACCTTTAGGGCTTTGAACAACGGGGTCAAAAGGATAAAAGGGCCATGTAGGGGGTCGGCAGCAAGTTGGTTGACATATCAAGTGACCAACCAAACAAGCAAGCAAACAGTAGTGGGCAATACTCATTCTCCTTCACCAAAAAGCACACAGAATAAAGCAGAAAATCTTGTCGCTCTCTCACGCACCGTTCTGACCTAATTTCACTCCATCTAAAAGTCATCAGTATGTGTGTCTCTATTGTGTAAGTGCTTTCATCATTGTGAAATCCCTGTGGAGGCTCTTACTTGGAATAGCTGCTTAGTGCTGACTGCTAATGCTATTGGCCTTCTCTTGTGTCATTTTCTCTCTCCCAGTAGCACTGACTGCTAATTCTAATGGCCTTCTCTTGTGTGCTTTTCTCTCTCCCAGTAGACCTGGACTGCGGGGATATGCCGCTCCTCACGCCTGGAAGCAAGGAGATGATGTCACAGGCTCTCAAAGCCACCTTCAGCGGCTTCACCAAAGAACAGCAGAGACTGGGAATCCCCAAAGGTAAAAAAATAAAATAAAAAATTCCCTCAGGAGTTTTACGCTGGAACACTGAACTCTGTCTGTCACGCAAATCAGGGGCATTCCACACTGTTTAGAGGCTATTTGGCACATTATAGAGTTTGAGACTAACTGCGTGTCTCAAATGATAAACAATGTGAATGTCACATTGGCAGTTTAACTTAAACTGTTCCCCTCAAGTTTGTTTGTCAACTCAATAAAGCTGTGATGCTATTAGGCAGAACACAACATTCGATATATCTGATGCAGACAAAGTGGAGGAGGTTTTTCTGCATGTTGTTTTTTCTTAGACATATCCACTGTTGCTCAAAAATGTGTGGTTTTGGAGGCAGATCGCTAAAAAGGGCAAGAAGATAGGCACATAACAGCTATAAGCAGCACTTGTGAAATATGTTTTTCAAATTGCGGCAGACCGCAGAGAACTCGGCGCTGTGTGTTTCGGGTAGGCTCAGGGAGCGTGCTTAGTCCTGGCCTGAGTTTGTGTGGCCTGGTCTGTAAATAGCGGAACGGAGAGGGCCTGTCGGGTCAGATTCACTGCAGGATGAGGGACGTGTGACGGACCCAAAGCTCATCAAAGCCCCATGAAAGGATCCCTCCTTGGAGCTCATTTAGCGTTCCAACACCACCACTGAGACTTCAGTCAGAATATACTGTATGTTTTCCCTTGGTATGGTATTCAGTGAGGATATATGGTTTCCATTTAAAAAAAAAAAAGTTAACAGAAAGAAATGTGGTCCTGTCCTCGGCAAGCCAAATGTCACAGTTTTAAAGCTAATAGTAGACTACCACGCAACGTGGTAAGCTATAGAAAAGAGATCAGAAGATCAGAGGGTCTTGTTGGCCATCTGGTCGAGTCAGGAGTCAGCAATAGATCTGACTGCCAGAAGGCACACACAATGGTAAGATTTTTGTTTTGTCTGCATTGTATTAACGAGGATAAAAAAAAAACATGACAAATGAATTGTGATGAGAAAAGCATTTTTATGAGGTGAATATTCAGACCATTCACATTTTTAGACCATCCAGTGTCAGATGTTAGGCCATTATTAGATAGACTACATTCATAGACTGTAGTCTTTTTGCATGTTTTTAATAGACTCTGGCTGAGTCCTTTTGCCTGAGGAGATGATTGACCCCCCCATCGTCTCGCCCTCATGACAATGGCGCTTTTTGTCTCTGCAGATCCCAGACAATGGACAGAGGATCATGTCAGGGAGTGGTTGACATGGACAGTGAATGAGTTCACCCTGAAGAACGTGGACTTCCACAAATTCTGCATGAACGGGGCCAGCCTGTGTGCGCTAGGGAAGGACCGCTTCCTTGACCTCGCTCCCGACTTTGTTGGGGACATCCTTTGGGAACATCTTGAAATGCTGCAGAAAGGTGAATGGGAACGCTTTTCATCTAAACATAAACTGTTATTAATATTACTTTTACATTAAATATATATATAAAAATAGTCAATGCTCAGCATATATATCTGCATATAGGCACCAACATGAGTACACCAACATTTTCTGGCA
>NC_055971.1:20094862-20109862 GCF_018492685.1 Alosa sapidissima | reverse complement strand
TGTGGAAAGAGTTCCAGTTTTTTGGGGTATTGGAGCAACCAGGGAGAACAAAGCGAACAAACTAATGATCAAACAAACAAGCATGCAAACAAACAAAAAAAACTGTGAGATTGTGATAGTCCAGAGCATGCCTCGGTTTAAAAATAATGGTGTGATCTCTTGCTGAGGTTCGGCGCCAGGGTGACAACTACAGCTACACCCCCAGAGAGCACAGTTCTAAACTTTTTTTTTTTGTTGCCAGCTCGGTGTCATACACTCACAGGTGCTTTCCAGGCAAGGTTATTCACCTTACCCTCAACCCAAGTCAAAACGTAAAAGTAAGCAACCAACAACGAAAGTGTTCTTGTGAATACTTGAAACCACCTTGAAAGGGTATATTTGTCAAACATAGAAAAACTGAGCTTCTTAGAAAAAAAGATAATATCATACAAAACTACTGATCAAAATCAGATAGCATGTGTGGCATTAAAATCTGTTATTGGAAGTGAAGTGATTTATATACAGCTTCATTGTTTCATTCATTCAGCTCCTTTTGTTCCGTTCAGTGTTAGACCAAAAGCAGTTTTCTACAGTGATGTGATTTTCAGTGTGGCGTTGGGGTGGGGTTGGGGGCATGTGAACCTTGGCACTGGCTCCACTGTGGCACACATAGTCACTAAGGACCAGCCTTCCTCCTCCTCCTCCCTCTCACCCACCCCCACACACGCACACTCACACACTAGCACAGCTCCCTGTAGTCAGGGCCCTTATCTTTTGCCCTGGGGAGGCTGGCCTGAGTGTGAGCTCAGCAGTGTGGAATTCACACATAGGCAAGGCAGCGCTGCCCAACACACTGTGCAGACACACACACACATACAGAAAGACAGACAGACACACACACACACACACACACACACACACACACACACACACACACACACACACGCACGCACACACCCACACACACACACACTCAAACACACACACATAACAGGGCGGGCTGGTCAAAAGGAGCTTTGTGTTTAAATGGGCCTTGTTCCCTGTAGCTAATCACACAATGCCTCTGTGTGTGCATGTGTGTGTGTGTGTGTGTGTGTGTGTGTGTGTGTGTGTGTGTGTGTGTGTGTGTGTGTGTGTGTGTGTGTTTGTGATTGATGAATAGTTGATATGAGACGGCCCTCCGAGGAAAACCATGAGAACATGAGAAACATGGTGTTTTTGGATTCCACAAGTCTCTGAATGCATTTTGGTATCTTGGCTATAATGGTGTAGGGGGAATCTCCTGGGTTTCCTCTTACTCGGTCACTAAGCCGCTGTGTGTTTGTCTCTGGGCTCCGTTTGCAGGCAGTGGACCCATACAGCTGTGGCAGTTTCTCCTGGAGCTCCTGACCGATAAGTCTTGCCAGTCCTTCATCAGCTGGACGGGAGATGGCTGGGAGTTCAAGCTCTCTGACCCAGATGAGGTGAGAGCATACAGATACATTGAACAACAAAATACACTACATATGAATAATAATAATAAATAATAATGCAAACAATAATAATGAAAACAATAATATATAACATGACACAATCTAACATATAACAATATAACACAATAACATGCAATGAACAATATTACATAACAAAGTTATAACTGCATGAAGAATGCCATATTCATATAGACGTTGGTATTGTGGTTATCTAAGCAAAGTCATGACACTCTTAGACGTGACATTTAAAGCATCCACATGCTGTATATCTTGGCATACTGTATAAAGAGCAAGAGCCTTTGTTTATACTAGCCTCAAAAGCCATCACGGCACCAGAGGTGTGTGGGTGAAGTGGAGCTCTAAATTCAATGAGTGACTGAGTATACCACCCCCCCCCCCCCCCCCCCCACACACACACACACAGGTGGCGCGCAGGTGGGGAAAGAGGAAAAACAAGCCCAAGATGAACTACGAGAAGCTGAGTCGAGGCCTACGCTACTACTACGACAAGAACATCATCCACAAGACGTCGGGAAAACGTTACGTCTACCGCTTCGTTTGTGACTTGAAAAGCCTGCTCGGCTACACGCCCGAGGAGCTACACGCCATGTTGGACGTTAAGCCCGACAATGACGAGTGAAGGGGGAAACAAGCGAAGACAACCTGGGACCAGAGAAGTAATCGCTCACTAATTCCACCACCCCATCGGGCAGAACGTGTCCGGTATTTTCCAATCACAGTCTGACTAAACTCATCTTTGTGGTTTAAAGAAAAAAAGTTCGTTTTTTTTGTTTTGAGTTCTGCTCAGATATATTTTTTAGAAAAAAAGCAGGCCTCAAGAAGATAAAAAGTGCACCAAAGTTCATACTGTTGCATCGAGAGACAATGTGTCTTATGTTATGTCTCTTATGCGTCTCTGGGGTGGAAGGATAGAAATCTGTACAGATGCTGGATTCTACCACTTGTACAGCTTACCTCTCACTCAGGTAGCAGAAAGCAGTCAACAGGATGGCATGGGGCCATAAAAGTGAGATGGTTTAATTCTCATCAGACACTGCATGGACAGGGCACGTGTTCCTATTATAAATATGTGGCCAAAATTGAGAAGTTTTGAGAATTATGTATTATATTACCTTACACACACTGTCTTAGCCGTCCTAATCATGGGAGGCAATGGTATGAGTTTTAACATATGGACCAAAATATGTGTTTGCTTTATTTCAGTTGTTTCACTTAATTTCAGCTGTTTGTGCCAGTATTATTTTAATGTACATCTTTTTTTTAGATTTTTTCCCCTTGAGGGTTGTTACATTGCTTATGTAACTTTCCAGAAAAATGAAGGTATTCAGAAATCAAATGTTTTTTTTTCTGTCATAGGTAGAGATTTTGAGTTTCTTTTAAGTGAGGCGCTAAGCAGAAATGGTATTGGGATGGTGACAGACTCGCGTCTCGCTCATTCGTCTCTGAGCCCGTTAGCTTTACTCAAACCGAGAGAAGAGTTGTTGACACAACTGAAAGTGGCCGTTGCTTTTCAACGGTGACTGCCAGCGCTCGCGCTCACACAGACGCCTGCCACTTCGCAGCAAACAAGTACAGCTATAACTCATCCAGACACTGCAGATGTGCACACTCAACCACCAGTCGCACTATCGCAGCCAAGCGCGTCCTTTTGTTACGGGTGCAGAAGACATCATTGCCCGACTTTGTTTTAGTCTGCGTTGCCTCAAAGTAGCAGACAGTATTTAATATGCCATTCTCAGAGCTAATATTAGTCTAGTCCACATGGAGAGAAATGTACATGTGATTGTGATGGTGATACTAGAAGAGTCACTTAGAAAAGAAAATGATCCATATCAATCATTGAAACTCAGAGAAAAAGATAGGGAGGTATAGCAAGATCAAGAACGAGATTCTACTAATGAAACTGAATGAAAACCTTGGCTATTGGATCTGACGCTTTGTCATTGGAAAGTAAAGGAAAGTAAGTTGAAAAGTTCTGAGTGGGTGTTTGGTATTGAGAGTGGGGAAGCCTTGGTGAGTGAAGAAAGAATTCATAGATTTGGTAACAGTTTGGTGTTGTGACCAAGTAAGAGAACAGGGAGTTCTAGAATATGTCATAATGTCTGATATTGAGATGGCAAGCTCTTGTTATGGAAATCTCTGTGCAACTGCAATGACTAAATCATTGGTACACTTTGTGAAAGGCTTCTGCTAATGCACTGGTAATGAGTCAAAATGCACAGTTTCTCTTTTGGCTTCTAGTTTCCTTTCCCCTCTTTCCTTCGAAGGAGACTCTTATTGGATAAAGGAGGGCACTAGAAGCAGTGGCAGCTCGCAGGCATTAAAATGTTTTCTGATTCAGTTCAGTTCTCTTATTGAAAAGTCCTATGAACTTCCAGTATGTTCTGTATTTTTGTGTAATAGAAAATAAGTAATTGTGACTGCCATCGTTGTGTTTATTACGGTGATTGTTTTGTTTTGTTTTTCCCACTGAAGTGCTGCCATTTTTGATTGCGCTCCAATGTGGGAAGAGCACAGTACACTGGCCTTATGGGGCAAGCCAAAGTCAAGAAATTTCATCTTAAAAAACAAATGTTATTGTTTACAGTAGCTGAATGTTACTCATCCTGATTAGAATAGCTCTCCAAACTGTCTGTTTGTACAGATTGTATTTCATAACCCTTTATTAAAATATCTAGATGAAACAAATAAACAATCGACAAAGCAGAAATAATAACCAACCCATGTGAGGTCTGAGAGTGTTAAGCATCAGGCTCATCTTCCCCTTTGGAGAATGGAAGCCAGGGGACCAACCGCTTTGTGTTTTACTTTATCCATTCCACAGCGTCCGTTCTATTTTGTGTTCACATAGAGCTCGGACCACCCTCCTCTGTGGAAGTACAGTGCCTGTCGTTCCTCATGTAAGGGTCATGATGCGTGTAGACAATATCATCCTATCCTTACGTTTGCATTACTTATCAAAGTAATTGGTATAAGATTCAGGATTTTTTTTTTATTCTTTGTATTCTGTTGTGTTAGTTGAAGTTTTATGACAGGGAAGAGTCCTTATCACAAGCTCAAGTGAAGAATTGTTCTCATTCAGCCGGTTACAGTGTTGAGCGGTTTGTCGTTTGTTTTTTGTATGCATACGATATAAGCATATGCATATGATATAAAAGGATATGCATCTGTAATGATAAAGAAGGTATATCAATAACAATGACATTTTGGCAAAAATCTATGTACCAGAGTACTTCAAAATAGAAGTATATAACTGATATTGATAAGGAAAGCGTTTTTTTTGTTTTGTTTGTTTTTTTGTATATTTTATAGTGTTTCTGTATTTTTTGTTAAATGAAAATTTTAATGTATTTTAGTTCACAAACATTTGAATATTTTTCAATAATTTATATTTTATAACTTTGAAATATGAGATGCAGACAGCTGGTGCTTTCATGGGAAATAAAGGTAGCACAGGACAAAATGTAGCGATGTTTTTTTTTTCTTTTTTATACAAAAAATATATGAAATTTGAAGACCTGTCTGCTTATATACAGTTGTTTAAGAGAGAAAGGCTGATGCTGGCCCATCATTATGTTCTGCTGGAAAGTTTTATAAACTGTAGCTTCTATTGTACTTCAAATTGTTATGTTATAAAATATATGTAAAAAAGACTTTTGTGATTGCGTCTCATTTATTGCTCACTTACACCTGCCACACACCACTCCTACATACCTCGGCAATAATATATTACTCTGAATTCATAGGCTCTAGAAGCTTCTACTGCCATTTGAAATATGGCCGTAAGGCTTTTTATGAACAAAGATCTCTAGAAAATTTTCTCAGTGCACCCGTCACCTGATAACATGCCACAAGCTCGAGCATATTCATTCAGTTTTAACTGATGGGGCAGCCTGGGACACGCCTAGGGTTCACTCTGCACATTGCAGGAGAGCCAGGACTCCAATAGTCAAAGCCATCTGGGGTCTTAGCTGATACTTTGAAGATGGAATTGGCCAAACCTCTTTTTCGAGGCGGATCAAGTGTGTCTGTGGCATGTCCTTTTGCCTTATGAGTATGTCACCTCCATGGCGGCTAGTGACGCCATTGGGGGACGCAGGCACAGTGGACCCATTCATGTTTGTAGCTCCGGGCTCCTATAAATTCCACATGTCTAAATAAAAACATGCAAGGGCTGTCTCCTTCTCTCTTTAACCCCCTCACTCACCCACTCAATCTCTTTTTCTGTCCTGCTTTCGTTTGCCTCTGCTACTCTGTCATTCGCATAATTCCTTCATCTCTCTCTCTCTCTCTCTCTCTCTCTCTCTCTCTTTTACTGTTCCCCTCTTTTTCTCAGTTTCTCTGGACCCAGTAGTAGAGACTGGAGCATAATGGCTTATCGTCTATGTCAGTAACCAGCGTCTATGCCAGTCAACACTAATAAAACAGAAAACAAAAATTTTGTCTCATTTACACCTTACCATAAGAATACATTTTACAGATATCTGACACTGAACCCCATGCACAGCATATGACTCAGATTTTAACATGGAAACAGATCAACAGATGATCACAGAATGTAAAAACTCAAGTTTACTTTTGTAAGAGTCAAGTTTACTTTTGTAAAGCTTGTAAAAGTCATAGCCTACACCAACTTCATATCAAATACTATATTTTAGCGTGAAAACATATGGGTGAGGTTGTCTTGGACCCAACCCTACATGTGTAATGTTTCACATCAAGGAGAAACACAGAGCGGGTGTGAAAAATATATAGTTACAGTATTCGAACATGGGTATTTCAAAGGGTTTTTCTGTTCATCTGTCAGACAAAAAAAATGACAAAAGAAAGAAAGTTTCCATCACCTTGCGGGGCTGTTGAAAAAAAAAATGCATGAATGTAGAGGCGTGTCACACCTGGTAGACAAGTATGTTAGACAGGCGATGTCTGTCAAGCCTGACGTTCGAAGTTTAAAACACTTGCTGCTAGAGGACTCTTCACATAACAGACCTCCGTCTAAATATTTAGTCCTTATGCCTGCTCTGGCCTCTTTCTCTCTCTCTCTCTGACGGTCTGTCTGTCTGTCTCTTTCGCCCACTTAGCTACTTTTTTTAGCCTCCTGCTCATCTCTCTCTCGGTGACTCATTCATTTGTCTTCAAATAAACATATGCTAAAGTGTCAAAATGATAAAAACGTGCTATCACTAATATAACTGAGTGTGAATACCATGCCCATAATATACCAATAGGAAGAAAAATAAAACCATTTAGATTCATGTAACAGCCCAATAAATTTACATTCAGCGACTTGGTTCGGCCTAGATAACACGAGAGGCCTCGTGACGCATGTGGGTTCTGCTCAATAATTCCATTACGCCAGAAATGGTGAAATATGACCCAGGGTAACCCTTCGGCCCATTGGCAGATATATTACAGTGGGGGTTGCTATTTTGGTCGTTTTGTTCTTCCTGCGTCTGAATCTGGTTTGGGTCTATGACGAGCATGAGCATGAGGATGACTGGAGCCTTGGGAGATCATAAAGGCCGGAGATTTACCCCGTAGGACCACTAGTGTCTGATGCGGCATGATGGTTCTCATGAGCCTAACCCGACTCAGATGTGAGTGATCGCCAATGTGACCGTGACCCTTATGCCCACGCTGCAGCATGGTATTCACTTGTCAACGTACACACAAAAAAGTGATTAAAATAAAATTAAATGCATTTAATATGAACGACCATTGGCTTGAGAAAGCTCTGGGAGCGTGATATTTCATCCACTGTCTTGCTGGAGTGGAAAGAGTGCACTTAATATTCCTCCTTTGTTTTCCTTTCTCTCCTCCGTCAGTGTTGCCGGCGCGAGCGAGGGCGGTTTTGACCCAGATGTGGGCCCAGGTGGCAGTTGCATTATGCAGGAGTATATAGGGGTCAAAGACACCGCCCGCCATGTTTGTGCGCCCATTTGCATTTTTATTACGCCTGTTCCATCCCTCCGTAATGTGTCATTGACTCCTGGTGGCACCTGCCGTGCCCCCCGTACCTGGTGAGAGAGCACCTTCGGCGGGCCGCCAAGGGGTATTCATGAGCCCCCCCCCCCCCTCCGGGAGGTCTGGGGCACCTGGCATTCTGGAGGGGAAAATGGGGGTAAAAAAGGTTTGAGATGGTAATGTGGACTTTCCATCAGGAGGCTTTTGATGGATTCTTGTTAGGACGCTTGACAGCTCATAAGCATGGGCTTAGCCTACGGAGACAATGGCGTGGTCTAGATGGAGGGGGGGGTGGGGGGTTCGACTGACCGGTCAACGCCCGCTGGAAGGTGCACAGAAGGTTGGTGGAAAGTGTGAGAGATCTCGTCTCCAGTCATTTCAAAACTCTGACATCTCACTCAGTCCTTGAGATAAGGCAAATAGAGAGAAGAAAAGCTGAATAATTTTCCAGAGAGACAACTTGACCCCCCCCCCCCCCCACTCCTCCTCAACTCTTTGTTAGAAAGAGTTGCATTGGTGACTGAAAGTCTGGGCCAAAGTCAATTGTGCCAACATAAAACATTTAGTTTAGCCTATTTATGAGAGAAGGGAATTTATGTATGTAAACTCTATTTCCTGGCCCATGACTTCGTGCTCTAGATTTTATAGGTCCTGGAACATGTCTTTGGGACTGGATGTGGTTCCATGTAAGTGCCGCTGTGTTTGTACAAGTGCATAGCGTGCGAGTGTGTGTGTGCGCGTGAGGCATGTGTGCAAGTGTGTGTTTGCATGTGTGTGTGTGTGTGTGTGTGTGTGTGTGTCTCTGTATATGCAGCTGGATTAGTCGAGATGTTGGTCCATGTCCAGTTGCTGGATGGAGTGTTTTCACTTCTCTTTTACGGCAGGTCGGCTGGGATTCAACAACGTTCCCAGGACATCTGCTCCCAGCGCCCACGCTGAAGACGTCGACCAATCATGCGGCGTCTACCAGCCCCGCGGCTAAAGAGTCCGGCTCTCTGATTGGTCGGCTGAGACAGGGCCCAGAAAAAGAGGGGCTTAGGCCTGAGAATTTTCCCTAACACGCTCCCCCACTATTCCCCACCCCACTGCACACACACACACACACACACACACACACACACATACACACACACACACACACACACACACACACACTCGCTGCCTTTTCTCTCTGCAACATCTGCTTCCAATCACTCCTCCTCCTGAGAACAGACCGCCCCCCTCCCCCACCCGGCGGCCCACTCCTCGGCCTCCTTCATTGCAGCACTCTGGTTGGGATTTGCGGGCAATGGTCCCCTGCCGTCTGCAACTAGACGTTTTAGATCTTTATGTGATGTTTTACAAAGACAAAAAAAAGGGTTTCCACGCTGCATCATGGGGTCTGGTGAGAGTGATTACTTAAAATGGTGAAATATTACCCATAAACAGGCCCGCATGGGGCCAACGAAGAGAACGGTGTGAGAATAGTCGTGGGAGGAGTGAACTGTTGCTTAGATTGATGGGTGCATGGAACAATGGCTGAACGGGTGGGTGGTTGGTTGAGTATCAACATGTATCAGTGGAAGAAATAATCATGCAATGAGCATTGAATGAAGGACTAATTGAATGAATGACGAAATGAATGAATGAATGAATGAATGAATGCATGAATGCATGAATGCATGAACGCATGAATGAATGAATGCATGAATGAATGAGAGTGTGAGAATGAGGGAAGGGGATAGAGACAGACAGAAAGGGAGAAAGAGAGACATCATGAGGGTATGAGAAAATCTGTTGATATTAGGAGATGATGATGTGTCCTGTCTGGATGAGGAGAGCGTAAACGTTTTACAGTGAATGTACACAAAGCCAGAGTGGGTGAGTGAATCGAGCCGTCCCGGCCACTCAGGTCCCAGGGCCCTGGTGCACCCCGCCGCTGACTCATCGTGGGGCTGAGGACGCGGCCCCTAGCAGGACCGTAGACGTACCCTTTTCAAGTCAATGGCACCCACTCCCACGCCATCCGTGAGAAAATGGGGCCAGGGGTTAACCCTCGGTCCCTCCCCTGCCGGCAGCCTCCGCTCCTCTCCTCTCCTCCTCGCTCTCCATCTCGTACCCCTCTGTGTCCCAAAAGGGAGCTTAAGGCTGAGGAGCCTCCGACCAACCACCTCGCTGCTCTACTTGTGTGTGGTCGCCGTTGCAAGTGCAACTTTCAACTCCACTCTGTCAATAAACTCCCCAAAACCAGCTAATAACAACGGGCACTTTTCCATAAATATTCAGAATTAAGCTGGGTGAATCACTGGAGGCTAAGACAAACACACAAGGGCAGGAATTCTTGCTTGAAGTCTCGCTGCCCCAAACACATGGCTGGAGGCTGTTACACTATTAGGGTACTTCTCAAGATGTCTTATCGTGGGATGAAAACCCAGCAATATTCGCCTGTGGGCATGTGAAGCAAATTTACATTTTTTAAAAATCACAGTATGACTTTTGCACAGCACTTGTGCTGTAATGTTTGAGAAAATATATCCCCTTCTCTACAGAAATATCTTATCTGAATTTGAACTGTTGTTTCAGAGAGTGACAAACTTGCTAGTACATTCCATTGCATTGCAATAGTGAAATGGAGACTGTTTTCTAACTGGTAGAGTAAATTCTATTCGATTCACTTCCTTCTGACCTCTGGCCTTTACCACTCCAGTGTTTCTGAAGCCATCCTGTTAGCGCTTGCTTGATTTACTGCGCTGAAGTGCCGGCTGTTTTTCCTGGTTAATCTTCCCTCTGCCCAGAACATAAATCTGCACTGGAAGACCCACGTGAATGTTAACCATACTAGACCACTGGACAGACATCTTGCTAAAGTTGGTGGTATTTGTACTTGCCTCTCCCCACATTGGCTTCTGGTACTAGTCTATCAGTGCCAGTTACTCGAAAGCAGCAAAGAGGAACTATTTTTTTGTGTGGTTGAGGTTATTATTGACCACTAAGCGCTATATTTATTCAGGACAGTGCAGCAGTTTGTACTCTCTGGTTGAGGCGAACGCTTTAGGATCGGGTGAACTTCATTGATACTGATCAAACGGGCTCTGATATGGAATATCTGTGGCGAACTTAACTTTTTTATCATTGATCATGGACATTTTCAGAACCTAAGCTGCCGGAATCATTCATTTAGACTTCAACTATGACAGTTTCGGTTTTTCGGCTTTTGCGTGTTTGTTTTCTGACTAAAGCAAGCTAAATGCAACAGTTTCCGCTTCTGTCACAATTCTGTATATTCTTCCTCAAATTAAACACGAAACTTTCTGATGAACAAATTTCAAAGAAATCAAATGGCATGATCTAATACTCAGAAGCACAGACTGCTGATGGTGTGAAAGAGACAGAGAGTTTCGGTTTCCCTCCAGCTCAATTGGACACCAGCTGCACGTGGGCTCTGGCCACCAACACGGTGACCTCGTCCTTAAAGGTGCCATGTGTAAGAATTGAGGTAAAAATATAAAAAAAATGAGCTACACGCATCAAATGAATGAGAAGAAATAAGGGCGATGATGTCATTAAAAAAAATGGCAAGGTATAGTGCTGCAGAGATATCAACCAGAATTAGCATGCTAAATTACTAGCCACAGCCCGACAGGTGTCATAATACCAGCTTCGGCCATGGGAGGCGGTATGCGGGCAACATAACCGCCAGCCAAACTGCAATACACGTTTCTCGGATGTTACTCTAGGGTAGACCAACTCACTTTCTGGAGGTATACTGCCCCCATCTTTTTATGGAATGTGGAGTATGAATTGATTTTTTGGCGGATATTACACATGGCACCTTTAAACTTTCTAGGGAACATGCGTTTGGTCCAAGCAGCATGTGCTTGGTGTGAAGAAAATGAAAGGATGGAGGGGAATAGACCCTTTCAACAATAAAAACAAAAACAATGCTTGAACGTTCTATTTGGGCCCCAATCTACTTCCTCTGCATTAAGATAACATATGGAATGTTCAAAAGGAAGTCTTGTGGGGCCAACTATGATGCTGATAATGGAACTCTCTTGAAAGGGTCCAAAAGAAGAATAAAGAGAGGGAGAAATAGAGAGATCCAAAAGGGGCTAAATGGAAAGAAAGTTGCTGAGCTCTTGACATTCCTACTCCTCATGAGAACTCACTTGGCCAAAGAAATCTTTGATCCATCTGAGTTTTTCCAAATCGATGATTAAAAACCTGGCCTCAAGTATGACAGTGGAATTCAATGTGAAATAGATTTGCATTTGTTGCCATCATGTCTCATATTCTCAAACAGCGATGACTAAAAATATGATGTATTTAGAAATGCTCTTTACCTCATCTAGAAATGACAAGATCATTTTTATGTTGTGTAATTGGTTGAAAAGATATTACCTCTGAGGAGAAACCATGTATTTGAATGCATCTCAGTATTTAAATGGTTGTGTGAAACAAACTAATCGTTACACGTAGGCTACATGTATGTACAGTATATATTTTTTTACAATGTCCTTGAGAGATACCCAGATTGATACTCACTAGCACTGTGCTGTCTCTTATGGAAATGTCTGGCTTCTAAGAGGTTAAAGCTTTGTGGGAAAGGGCAGAGAGCTCTCATCGTTTTCCCCCCCTTCACTCAAACACAGCAGCATGAGGAAACTTGTCCTCTAGCGCTAGCACGTGTAGATATCTCCCATCAGCTTGAAGCCATAAGATCGCTGAATCACACAAAAGAAACACACTTGGGCTTGAAAAGGCTGCTGACTGGTTCACTGCCTTCATGCCTGGCAAGCTGGTACTGCCAAGTAAAGAACTGTTACTTGCGTATGGCTTGGGGGAGGCCCTTTGGGACACCAAGCCTAGACCTCTGACTCCTAAAGAAAACAGGGTGCTCGATAGCTGGAATCCTGCATCAAAGTACTTCACAGAGAGCGGAAAAATGTAAATACTGAAAGAGAATATTTATGCAACTTCACAGTAAGTATGTTTGTTCATGTCTGACGACATTGAATTTCTCATGTCACCCAAAGTGTCATAATCATATAATGACCTTTGTAATAATACAAGAATTTCTGAAACTCACATTAATAACTGAATAACACTGAAACACAAAAGATGTTCATCTTACACAAAATACATTAATGCCAGAAGCACACTTACAATCAGCAATCTGGATGAAAGTGGAATCTTCTTACCACTATAAACAACACATTAAATGAGAGTTTAAATGGATACAAATGACTTAAAATGGACACAAATATACAAACTTTGTTGCAACTGTGTTGTCAGTGTTTGTATTGCATGTTGCAAATGCATTCCTGACTTGTTACTAGCTACACTAACAGAACAATGCCTTTGACACTTGTTCTTTTGTTTGAAAGTTTTGTTATGTAAGAAATTGAATGACTACTGTAGGTGAGATTGTGTGATAGATTTTATACACTGAAGATTGTGGTTTCAGTCAGGGAAGGCCATGTAATACATGTCTCTTTGATAAGGATCTCAATTTGGTTCTGTTTTGCATCTCACTGGTGGAAAACAGTTACCGGAGTTTTGATTATAGAAATGGAGGGTCTGTGTAGCCTTAACATGCCCTGAAGTTTAGCAAAGCATTTTTCCGTTCCTTAAGTACAGATGGAGACCTGCTAGAGGCTTTAGGAGTCCATCTGCATTTTATCTAATCCTGCATCCAAACTTGCCCCAGAATCCTGGTTTATTTTACGGAACTATGACATACTCCAAGCTCTCTATGACACAACAGAGTCAGCGTTCTTAGAACTCACAGGGAATTTAGTCCAGATGTTACTCTATGCCGTGGGAGCCGATAATCACACATTCAGTGCACTGACCAAAGCAGTCAGTTGGGATTTTTTTTTTTATTGAGTGTATGACTAAGCCATGTGGACACATCAGCCCCCCCCTCTCCCTTCTCAGTGTGTGTGTGTGTGTGTTTACGTGTGTATAAGTGAGTGTGTGTGAGTGAAGTCATGCAGTGACGTGCCTACAGGACTCACTTCATGTCCTATGCAGGCCACCCTCATAGCATTATTTCCCAACCCTTATACAGTCCCACAGGTTCCTGGGAGAGAAATAAAGAGAGAGAGAGAGAGAGAGAGAGAGAGAGAGGGAGAGATAGAGAAGACAAGACAGAGAGAGAGAAGAGAGAGAGAAATAAAGAGAAAGAGAGAGAGAGAGAGGCTGGAATGGAGGAGCAGCCAGGGTTGGGGTGTTAGCGTGTGTTGCTCTGGCGCTATACACAGTAAGACTGCGGTGAGTCAGAGGTGCTGCAGGGCCCAGGCTGGACCCTCTGTGCCAGCTGGGCACCTCCCCACTGACATCAAGGGAAACTCCATGACCAGCAGATTCAGGAAAACAGAAACGGTGTAATAGCCTATACACTAACACTTGTGCAATAGCTAAATAAAGATTTGGTAACACTAACTGACCCGAGAAGTACAGGGTAAGTACTGGCATAAGACGTGCGCGTGTGTGTGTGTGTGTCTGTCTGTCTGTGCCTTTGTGTGTGTGTGTGTTTAATATATACCATGTCTGGCAATGTTGACGCTTCAACTTTAACCCCTCTTCTGGTTCCTCAGGTACAAGATGCAACTCTGTATCATCCAACTACTCAGGAAGGAAAGGAGAACTAACTAGCTCCCCTGCTGGAACAGTGTGTTGATGGGCTCCAGTAGGATGCCAGCCAAATTGGAGGTGGAGGAAGGGGGCCCTTACTCAGCGTGGTGGGCTGTAGACATAACAATGAGCCCTGGCTTTTATCAGTCTATCGTGGAGCTCAAGGATTGCTCCTGAAGTCTGCCACCCTGCACGGGCTCTGGAACATTGCATAATGTATATATAATGATGATACGAGGATAACGATTGTTTTTTTAACTTAAAGGTATGACGGTGATTAAGGGTTATTTTTTTTATACTGACTGGAGCTGGTCTGCTTGATAAAACACTCATATTACATGTACAAAAAAAAAAGTACATGTACAAAACAAGGAACAAAGGGAGAGGAGAAGAAAATAAAGAAAAGATAAAGATCATGAGAGCTGCCAGGTGTCTTCAACTACCACTATGACTTCAGTGATGATTGATTTCTATGACTGTGTCTTATTTCTATGTAATGTGGAATGTATCTGTATGGACACAGCAAGGACAACAAACTCCCTACAACCCCCTCCATGGCGTTCACATTTTCATCCCCCACACAGTTCACATTCAAACACCTACTTGCTACTTGAATGAGTTTTTAGGCTCCCTATCCCACATCCCTTGCGGAGAAACAACAAGCTGTGTGCAAGCGCACGTGAAAACACACGGAGGGGTGTGTGTGTGTGTGTGTGTGTGCGTGTGTGTGTGTGTGTGTGTGTGTGTGTGTGTGTGTGTGTGTGTCGGGGGGCTATCTTTACCACTCTGGCCAGACTCCTCCATGGCTCACCGCTGTGCTCGGTCAGATCCCCACCCAGGCCGTTCCCACATTAGGCAACATTAGTCCACAGCTCTCTCCTGGGCAGTGGCTGGGAAAGACCAGTGCCTCACATTCTCACATCCCAAATAAAAGCATCATCATCAG
>NC_055971.1:20082362-20084862 GCF_018492685.1 Alosa sapidissima | reverse complement strand
CACACACACACAGTGAGGTGAAGCACACACTAATCCCCAGTGAGCTGCCTGCTACAATGGCGGCGCTCGTGGAGCAGTGAGGGGTTAGGTGCCTTGCTCAAGGGCACTTCAGCCGCGGCCCACTGGTCGGGGCTCGAACCGGCAACCCTCCTGTTACAACTCCAGAGTGTGTGTGTGGTGACTGTGGGGTGGTGACTGTGGCTGATGGGGATTTGGCTGGTTGGAGTGGGGTGGGGGGATGTGAGGTGGTTGGTCAAGAACTAGTAGTAGATCACTCAGCTGCTTCACTGGAGCAGGTACATACAGTACATTAACCACAAGTACATCAGCACAAGTTTTTTTGCGGCGGCGGCCCTACAGACATTACAGTGGCTATCAAAATACTATAGCCTTAAAGTGGCTATCACAAAAGTACAGCAACCATAGTATAGCCATATGACATATAAGTCATCACTACTGAATGGTATCATCAGACATCAATGATGTTTGAATACGGGCCTCTCCTATACATTGCTTTGGCCTCATGTCATAAGACAAACAGTGATACATGTCATGAAACATGCCATAGAGGGCTCCTTATAGAGTATTTTCCCTGTTATTGTAATGCATTGTACATGATCAGTAACTGTCCTGATGGCTCTCGAACAGTAATCTCTGATGTCATGGCAGCTGGTAAGTGTTTAGACATTCACTGTCCATATGACGAATGAAGAGACGTAGTATCAGGTATGTTTATGACTTGGCTCTGTCAACATAATAAAGAAGATTTCAACCAAAGTGCTTTGCAAAAATGGCTCATGGTTGTGTGAGAGCGACCTGTCTTTGCCTTTGAGTGACTCATTATGCACTGGTACATGTGAATCAGTAAGTAAAAGCACAGACATTGGTGAAGTGCTTGAACTAAGATTACGCAATCTTCGTTGTTTCTGATGTCTGTCATGGAATAAGAGAATCAATTTCCATGAGGTGAAATAATAATCTCTGTACTGGCCCACATACTAAACAGTATGACTTAGTTGGCTAAAGTTGTCTCCTTTGAAACATTCATATTTAGTTTATGCTACATCAGTATGTGACAGCAGAGTCCAACCGTTCAATAGCGAGACACCATCCTTGATAAGAAATGACAGCTTTAAAATGAGGTGAGAGAGCTAAAGGCCATGACAGCCATGGGAGATCAGAACTCAATTATTGCCCAGGTATCGACTGTGACAAGTTCAAACACACAACAAGAGGCAATAATAGTCCATTTGATGAAAGAAGTCTCTATGTGAGGCACATACTGCTAGCCTGTCAATAAGATGGATGGCAAGACCATATCTGGGGTTAAATCAAGTGAATACAAAACACACATTTGTTTCACCAACTCCAATTGTATTTTGGTAAGTGAATCAAAATGCTGGAATGCAAAAATCAAACAAAACAATGTGTTCTCTCTTTTTTTTTCCAGACTCAGTCTATTTGTTTTTGATAATGAAAATACAAAAGTTTCAAAATTGAAAGTTAGTTGTGACATTATTTTCCATAAGAATGAACCTCAGGACCAGGGTTAAGCTAATAAACAAGCCGCTTGGATCCAAGCGTGATTTCTAGCCAGAACAGAGGAAGCCCTACAGGTAACATGATAATTTACAGCTGTCTGAAGGAAGAGGAGGTATTTGGCATGGGTATTTGGGCTGTGAATGAAATGACTTTCCAATGTGAGGAGTATAAGGGAGGAGAGCAGCAAAGTAGCAAAGTAGCAAGCCTTCTTCTCCCAGTAGCTGTTAACAGCTAGGGTCATGATCTCCAGGCCCGTTAAAGACCCCCTTGGGTTTTGTGCCCCGTAACCGGATATGTAGAATAACACAGCACTGGGCGCCCTGGTGGCATACCCTCCTGGGCAGGGGTTGGTGCCACTCCCCCGCCAGAATGTCAAGGGAGGGGAGGTGGCAGGGACAGGAGAGGTTAGGGGGGGGTCACTGAGTCAGAGGGAGCAGGGAGGGCTGAGGGCTGCAGGGGGGGGTTAGGAAGAGAGAGCGGCCTGTAAATCACAGCGGCAGCTCATGTCAAGGCGGAGGGGATGGGATACGGGACGGGGTCAAAGGTCGACATGCCGTCTGCCTCAAGAAAACAGGCCAGGGCCCTCTGCCTGGAGGAGTCGCGCAGGCAGGCAAAAGCGCTGTAAATATTTTATGCCCGCCGAACGACACACTTCTGTTTCCTCCTCGACCCCGTTTCACTCTCTCTCTCTCTATTCTCTCTCACTCTCGCTCTATTTCTTGCTCTATCTATCCCACATTGCATGAGACAGTGACAGAGGCCCTTAACTCATGATGGCAGACGGGGCTTCACAGATGGAGCTGGACCCCACATGCTCCCCGTGAGACGAGCAGAGGTGAGAGGGAGTAGCCGTGTACAGGAGGCCCCAAGGTGAATCCCACATGTGCGCTTCAAATGCCGACACTGCACCGTACTTGAGGACCATGCATCACACACTTCACCCTGAAGAGAAGGGAAC
>NC_055971.1:19952362-20077362 GCF_018492685.1 Alosa sapidissima | reverse complement strand
CTCATCACAGCTACCTGCCATGGATTAGTCATTTGGCGGGTTCTGCTCTCCCCTGCTCTGCTCCCTGTCTCCTCTCCTGTGCGCTCCCTTGCTCTCCCCTGCTCTGCTCTGCTCTCCTCTCACATGACGACGCTCTAATAGGAAGCAGCTGGAGCCTCAAGGGCACCAGGGCCGAGACAGGCCCATTCATAACCCTCCAGCGTATGCTTTAATGAAGCCCCCATCGCACGGGAGGACCCGCCAGGGCTGGGGTGGGGGGTGGGGAGGAGGAGGAGGTGGTGGAAGGCTTGATACATCTTTTACCAGCCTGTGTTTTGTGAGGAGAAAATTTATTTTTTAGAGTAAGTTGGTTGAAACTATATAACTCCCTCTCCTCCCGTCCAAAAAACCAGTCTCCTACTTTTATAACCCCTCCTAATACACAGAGCCTTGACGTTTTGCCTCATTGAGGTTAACGGTCAGATCACCTCGGATGGATCAATAAATACTGAAAAAATACCTGTGTCGGTCACATGCACTGAACCTCGAAATGCTGCAGGGTTTTTTACTGCTCAGAGCAGCAACTCTACCCCAGCAACTCAGCTCACAGTTGAACTCTGCCTCCCTTTCCCTTCTGCCCCCCACTCCCCTCTCCTTCCCTCCACTCTGCTCACAGACCGGGCAGAATCACTGCCTGCATTCAGAATACCTGCCGGGGGACTGGTTTTGATTTGGGGACTTGTGTTTCACAGTGGTTTCTTTTATTAAACGCATGGCAGACTTTATGGAATAGTCATTCGCTTGTCCTTTAGGTTGAATGTTCACATGTCAGATAGCATCAGGCCCAAAACACAGTGCCCACTTATAAGATCCAGATCCAGAACAGTATACGCGGTGGAGAACCCATGGGGTTCTGCTCACTCGGATTTCCTCGGAGGCTTTTCATGCAACAGCTGATGCAAGATGTTAGGAGACTTCCTCGAAATGATCCTCTTTCCATGAGGTGCGTTCACCTTCAGGCAACAGAGGTGAACATTGGTGGCCAACTGGTTTTCCTCAAACTTAAAACATTTTTTTGCAGAAATTGTTTGATTCAAATGGTAATCCACGCTGGGATACCTTCTTGATGCCAGCCAACAAACATCTTGAGGCTGTTTGCAAATGTTGGAGAACCTTTTCCTATGTTTGTTAGTTTGAACACACCTCTATACACATGCACACTGGGTACAACACACAGCTATTTACAAAATGGCAGCCAAAACCTGAACAGACAGTACAGACAGCACTGATAAAATGGTCAAGCTAAGACAAGATTATTTTACTTAACCTCAGCTTCATGAAGAGATATGATATGATATGATGGACATTTTTTTTAAAAGAGGCGTGGGAGGCATAGGAGTTGCGTCCAGTCCTGTTTTTTTCTTTCTTTTTTAACAAAGGCAGGACAATGTAACCTGAACTGCTAAAGTCCTTCTGAAGCAACATGACCTTTCCCCTTAAGGTCACACTAGAGCAGCCTTGTCTAGTAAACCAGAACTGTTGCCATCACACACATATGGTATTTGCTACATGGGTTTAGAATCATCTTCACCCCTTCGAGAATAATTCAAAGCTCTTGGATAACTAGCACCAGGGTTGGCTGCACAATTTGTGCACAATTAGATTCAACAAGTTGTCTGTGTTATATATTGTGGTCGGTGTCGCGTCATATCTTATTCCCTAGTTTCGTGCAAGTCATATACTGAGCTGTGAGGCTGCAATTCAATGTAATTGTCCTACATTTATATCTTTGACACGCCAAGCCCCCTTGAGCAAGATTAAATCAGATGCCAGAGGTTTCACAGCTATCTGACCACTAGAGAGAGAGAGAGAGAGACAGAGACAGAGAGAGAGAGAGAGTTGGAGAATTACATTTCCATGGCGAGTATTAAGCATCATACCACACAAACGCTATTTTTTAATGAGCCTAAAGTTGCGGGCAAAAAATTCACATGGAGTTATTTACTATCAACCATAACCATGTGCAGCAGGCTGGCCGTGAGATGCAGCTCCGTGAGACCACAAGCCTCAGCACGATGCCGTCACTGGTGTAAGGAAGGACCCTCTCACATGATAAATGTTGATGTGGAGTTGAACTCCAGTTGAACGGGGTGATTTTAGGGGTGGTGTGTGTGTAAGAGTGTGCATGTGTGTGTGTGTGTGTAAGTATGTGTATGTTTGCATGTATGTATGGCAGGGGGTGGTGCTGTCCTACCCTGAGACTGGACAAGCTTTTGGGGCCAGGAATGCGCGCGAGACAGAGAGGGATGGGTAGGACGTCATGCTGGGTGTCTTCCTGTCCGAGGGGGTGTCGTCTCATGGTGGAAACACGATCCCCACTTGCCAAAAATACATGCGGTCACCGCAGGGGCTGCCGCCGCTGCAAAGCCGGTGGGGGGACGAACACAACCAAGTTCCTTCCTGAGAGGATGCTTGGAGCAGCCACAGTGGCTTTCTAGTGCTCGCTTCCCCACGCTCATCCAGACAGGCCCACTATAAACGTCATACAGCGTCTAACTCATTACTGTTCCAATATGCTTCTCTATAGAACCCTTCACTAATGGTTTGCTGGAGGTAGGTCGGTAGGACAAACAAAAACATCAATCATTGCCATCCCGAGCCAATAGCTACTTATATGGAAATATTGTTGGAAAGGATTTATTAGAATTCCGAATGTCCCTCTGCCTTATACTGTGAGCGCGGTCTGAAAGCATTTATTTTATAGTGTGCTTGCCATGTTATGCTTGTTCAACCCAGGTCAAAATATTCTTTGTTCTCTGATTTTTAACACATCATGTGTTGCCAATACCTAATGGTGCTTGAAATACTCCTGATGTATTCCAGATCAAATACATAAAAGATTTTTCTTACCCAAGTCACGACTTTACTTTAGCAATACATAATCACATGCACGTTCAGCAAAATGAGATAAACCATTTTTCATGAGAGGCTTTCGTGAGCCCTGAAGAGGTCTGCATGAGTACCTTACAACATTAACGGTCATGCTGACCCAGTAAAGGATAAGGACAAACACCCGACCTTGGATGTTATCCTTTTCTCTTCCGTATGATATTTATTTCGGCCCGTGTGGAAGGAAGAGGAGTCTTGTTTTGAATACAAGAGTACGTTTCACCCCATAGTCCATGGGCACAGAAAAGGGAAGGCCATGCCAAGATGAGACTGATAAAAAAATGGGCTCTCCTGATTTATCGTGAGCAAATTGGGGTTTGTGTTAGGGTGGGGTCTAAGGGCGTAGACCCCCACGTCCGAGTGATAAAACTGAGCAAAGTGGAAATGAAGAAGAAGAAAAGAAAAAAAAAGCACTGTGCTTAAAAGTGGCTCAATTATTTCCACTTTGGCCTGGCAGCCAGGGCTGGTGTAGTCAGAGAGAGAGAGAGAGAGAGAGAGAGAGAGGCGTCCAGTATTTGTGCAGGTTTGTGTGTGTTGTTTCAGGCTCCGCAGAGCATAAGAGATTAGGGGACGTTGCACTCGGGGCCACTGGGGAGTCGTTTGGTTGGGGGGGGGTTGGGGGTTGCTGGTGAGGGTGGGGGTGACCCTGCTCCTTGCCTTACTTTCCCATGGCCGCAAAAACCACAAGACCAGATAGCAGGGAGAAGGTGGAGGCCCAAAAGCAATAGACTGGTGTGGAGACCCCACCAGGGGGTGGGGGGTGTCGGGGGTGGGAGCTGCTCACATCAGAGGCTCCTGGCTAAAAATGGGGGAGTCGGAGGGGTTGTTAGTGGAGGGGGGTGGAGGGGGGCAGGCTCTCAATTGAGAAGAAAAGGACCCAATAATGAAATAAATCTGCCCACAGCTCTGCGTTTAACGAACGTGTGTCGGATTTATTTTCCACATGCCTCGGCAGTTCTCACTCCATCCCAAAACACAGGGGGCTCTGTTCCTGGTCTGGGCCTGGTGGAGGGGTGGGGGTGGCACCTCAGCTTAAATAGTTAAATTGAAAAGTCTGTGAAAAAGGTAACCCTCCTGAACGATATTTACTTCTTTTAGTCCCACAGAGCCACTCTGCCAGCATTTCTCTTTGTTTATAGAAGTGTTGCTCAAGAATTTAAAATAGCATGATTTACACACATTCTCTGACACACCATTTTTCTATTGATCATGGAGTCATAATACAGCCTTCTATCCCCCCCTCTGGTAAGGTTACCTAGCCACAACCCAGCCCAGCTCACTGAACAGACTTCCTTTATGCAGTCCCCTCCACCCCCTCCAGCAGTAGAGTCAGTAGAGTCAGACTAACTGCTTCTTATTTTCCTCATGGACAGGCTGTAGTTGTTGTTGTGATTGACAATAGCATCACCAAAGACAATGCACAATCATGTTATGTTAAGTGGAGCGCTTGTGAATTCATAGGCGACGTTAGAAAAGACCAAGGTACGCATCTGAATGGAGAATTCCATTCATTCTCATGAAACAGAGCCAGCAAGCAATGAGAATGCAGCAAAATAAACAAAATAACAAAGTGAGCGGTCTCCGTGAAAGGAATGATGAGTGACAGGATTGCAACACAAATAGACAAAAAGAGGGAGGGGGTAAACATAAACAGAGATGTTGGGAAGTTACGAGATCTGTAAATATGAGATATGCCAAACCTCAAGTGCCTGAACTTCAGCCCATATCAACTGCAATACAGAGATGGGGTAGGGAAGGGAGGGAGGGGGGCATGTACAAATTGTCCCTCAATTGCCCTGGTAGTCGGCTGCATGATCCATCTCACTTGAGTTCCCCTCCGTGAAAGCAGCCATGGACACATTCGTCAAAGAGACCCTCGTGTCGTTACTGGGATCAGGACGCCACACAGTGCTGCACATCCACGTCGCTAATCATCATTAGCCTTAATCTGTGGTGTTATTAGATTAAAGTGGAGAGATAAATAGCTTATCACAAGTACAATAAACTACAATAACAATATGCAACTGAGATTACGGTCCCTCTTGGAAACCAGAAAACATGAGGATGTATTGTACTCACACATCAGGAGGCACAAATGATGGGATAAAAGCATCATATAATGTAATGAATATGGCACTATACAAGAATGTGAAAACAACCCAGAAGACATAGTGATGAGTTACAAAAGGAAGAAGTATGTCTTTTTTTAAAAAGCCTATCCCACAAACCAAACATATTTCTTTATCTCTCCTGTCAACCACGAAAGACGAAATATTCCACAACACGAAGCGCCTCCAAACGTGTGTTTTATAGCTTGAATTAGGTTTGGTTTTCGAGTGACAAATAGGTTGTTGGTGTTGGAAAGTGGAGTGTCCCAAGAAATAGTTGGCAGGCACTCAACTATGTGTAAAGACGTAACTAGGGTGACAACTGCGGCTTGGCTGGATTTAAGAGGGTGATGTTCTCAGAAGAGGAGAATCACAGAGGAGCATATGGGACAGAGGAGGGGACGTGTGTGTGTGTGTGTGTGTGTGTGTGTGTGTGTGTCCTGAAGTCACTGAGTTCTTCACTCACATGGCTCTCTATCGCCCTCTGGCAAAAAATGTGTGTAACTTCAGGTCTGGACTCCATGGTCTGGTCTGGTCTGCTACAGAACTTTTATGGCAACAATACGTAAAGAATTTAATGGCATTAATAAAATATATTATAACAATACTTATAAAATAGATATTTAATTTGACAAACTTCTAAATTGCAGTACCTCTTTATATTGATTGGTTGGAACCTAATAAGTGATTCTGGGATAATGGAATGAAATAGAGAGAAAGAGGGAGCGATTAATTTCACCAGACCTCTTGAAAAGTACACAGCTAATTCCAGCGGCCCAGACATATGAGAGAGAGACTGGTAATTTGGCATTAGGAGCTCCTTGGCAGGTTTTTCTTTCCAGCTAATGACCTTCTTCACTCTCTCTCTCTCTCTCTCTCTCTTTCTCTCTCTCTCTCTCCCTCTTTCTCTCCCTCTCTGTTTTTGTGTCACTCCCAGAGAGTTGGAGCTGGAGCAAGCCGAGCCATTTGGTTTTCCAGAGGCACAAGTGCCGACGCTGCACTTCTCGGGGATACAATGTGCCTTTCATTTTGGCCCGCTCCACTCAAACGTACTGCACATGTGGCCCAAGTATGCAGAGGACAGCTCCAACACAAACACACTGCACTCCAGTGTCTGCCCAGGCAGCGCTTTCTTTTTCTCTCTCTCTCTCTCTCTCTCTCTCTCTCAGTCCCTCTTAACCTCTCTCTCTGTATCACTTTCTTTCTGTTCTTTCTTCACTTGCTCTTTCTCTCATCTCTCCTTCCCTCCACCCTTTCCCACTTTCTCTCTTTAGTTCTCTCTTTTGGTCTCTTTCATTCCCCTTTCTTTCTTTCTTTCTTTCTTTCTCTGTTTCTCCTGCCCATATTCCCTCTCTTTTGTCTCCCATACAGTGTGCCAGACCCATCTTCATGGAAAGTGCCCTTGTGTTCCATGCAAACAATGTAGACACACAAATCACACACGGTTACACTAGCTACAGTCCACAATGAACGTCTGAACTGTCTGTTTGATGACTTGCACTTTTTTGGCGCAATAAATCTGTCTCGAGCGGTTATAGCAGTTGAGAGTTAGCCCACAAAACCCTCATAGCTTCACATTCTTGGCACCTCTCTATCAAATCCCCCCTCCCTCCAGTTAGATACTCGCCGATTCTTTTTTGAGAAATAACTGAAAATTTCATTCCAGGAATCCTTCCGATTTGATATGTGCTTTTCAAACATTACCTGTGATGGTTCTTTTTTACTTATGTCCAGGAGCTTTTACAATTTAATCTTTATAGAGATTAAAAAACTAATTTGATGTGCACCAGGTGAAAAGAAGATTTGGAGCTGTTCTGCCAAAGGATTTTTTATATGTGTTGGTAACAGACACTGACTCAGTAGTTCTTACAAGGTCACAATTGTCAGGTAACTATGGTCTCCTTCTGCTTCAACTAATACCCTATCAACATAGAGCAAGAGCACTGCTATATTTCTTACAAGGTCACAATTGTCAGGTAACTATGGTCTCCTTCTGCTTCAACTAATGCACATCAGCCTATCAACATAGGGTAACCCAAGGTTATCTCAAGAGCATTGCTATTGTCACATTCATGCAATTTTTGCAATATTTACAAACTCACGACATTTCAAAATAGACCACCTCAGGAAAGCTCTAAGGATGCCTTCTGAAGCGAGTGTCACAGAAAAGCCTCCCTCTTCTGGTCCTGTCTGTTTCTCTCTGGGAGCTTGTGAAGCGTCTCGGAGCACCGCTGTCACTTGCAACAAACTGTGCCGGTTGAGTAAGAAGAAGGTAGATTGACTGCTATCAATACTGTGTGTGTGTGTGTGTGTGTGTGTGTGTGTGTGTGTGTGTGTGTGTGTGTGTGTGTGTGTGTGTGTGTGTGTGTGTGTGTGTGTGTGTGTGTGTGCGTATGTGCGTGTGCGTGCTTTCATTTCACAAAGGCTTCACTGTCTGCAGTCTGTCTGATACATACAGACAGACTGGCAGTGAAGGAGCAAGGTAGAGATTTGAGAATGTTTGAATCATGACACAACAGTAGGTTAGTGTGTATTAGAATTAGTGTATTAGTGGTGTGTGTGATTATATATATTTATTATTTATATATATGTGTGTGTGTGTGTGTGTGTGTGCATGCACGACGTGTATGAAAAAAGAATGTGTGTGTGTGTGTATGATATAGTGTGTGTGTGTGTGTGTGTGTGTGTGTGTGTGTGTGTGAAGGGGGTTGCTGCACATGTGCTTGTTTATTGTCTGTTACTGTAGTGATAGCCTAAACAGTAATTTATCAATTACATCAGGGGGCTCTGGAAATATTTGTGTGAAAATAAAATGTGAGGAGACCTCCCCCGAACATTACCTCACACACACAAACACACACACACACACACACACACACACACACACACACACACACCTCCTTCTCTGCACCCCCTACAAAAGCAACCCAAAATATCAGTGACAGCACCACATGTGAATCTAAGCCTTAAACTCCATCCAGGCCAGATTTATTGCAGGCAGATCATGGGTCAGTTCAAGCATTCATAGACATGACACTAAAGACTTAATAGTACCTCTTATACGATAGCATAGGCAGACAGACCCACCTCATCTGTAACCCAGCACTACAAAGACCACAAATACTGTACCTCTGCATAGGATTACTGTACTGTGCTGTATTAATAAATGCAAGCAACTCAATATGCACAACAGCACATCTGTTATTTCAGCATTGCTTATCATTGCTCTCTGTTATAGTGTACTACAATAAAAGACTAGTGGTGTTATTTTAAAAGCAATTTAGATTTTTTTACATTGTGGCTTTCTCATTCAATAATCAGTTTTATTGTAGCTAAAAACAAAACTGTGCTGTAATCCAGAATGGAGTTCAGAGGGCTGAAGAAAGCCAATAGTTCTCTCACAGAAATTACAACCAGGCGCACTCTACCAAGGGAAGCCAAGCTGTGGATGCTAGCCATTGTGTGTTCATTCAAGAAGGGGAAGATTTTTCATCTTCTTTGTTTCTTTTTTGGATGAAAACAACAAAGAGAGAGAGAGAGAGAGAGAGAGAGAGAGAGAGAGAGTAAGAGAATCAGCAAGATAGAGAAAAAAAGAGAGAGAAAACTTGGGAGAGCAGTCTGGGGCGGGCCACAGCCAGATGTGCTTTCAGCAGCTGGGTGACAGATACAATGAAATTTTATATCATTCTATAAATACCGAGCCCATATGGCCTCCATTAATATCAGGCCATTATTAAAACCTGCCCCAGATTAGGTCTAGCTTATCGGGCACAGGGCAATTAATAACCCTGCAAGAGGCGCCGGGTAATCATTAGGGTGAAGGGCAAGAAGAGAGAGAGTGTGTGTGTGGTGGGTTGGGGGGGGGGGGGGGTGTAAGGGGTGAAAGAGGAGGCTGTCGTAATGTATGTGTGCTTCTTGGCTGTTTGACACAAGGTGGATTATGGGGTACATAGCTGTGGCGACAGGAGAGTTCCTTTGGGACGCAGCTTTGTTTTTCCAGAGGGGAATCTGTCCATTCCAGACCTCCTCAGGAAAGAGAGAAGAGCTGACAGCGCCGGAGGATGTCAGAGTGGTAGCAGGGTGAGATAATGAGAAACGAGACAGAGGGGAAGAGAGTGAGAGAGAGAGAGAGAGAGAGAGAGAGAGAGAGAGAGAGAGCTGACGGCACACTTCACCTTCACAACGGGGTTCCTCGATTCACACTGGGCTTCTCCCCTTACCTACCCCATAACCAGCCTCTATAAAACATGTAGAGCGGGGTTTCACCCAAAGGGCACCGAACAACACACACACACACACACACACATACACACACACACACACACACACACACACACACATTCTACTCACCCAGTGTATTTCAACTGAGCCATACCATTAAATTAAAACTCAACTTTCATTTTGGAAAGGCTGCGTGAATGGTTCCCATCAGAGAGCCGTATTGCTTGGAGATTACTGCAATTTCCAGACCTACCAGACAAAACCCCAGCCCTTGCTTGGGGGGGTGGGGTGTGTGTGTGTGGGGGGGGGGGGGGGGCGTGACTGTGAATGGTGGCTTACTGAAGAAGTTACAAGCCTCCCCAAGTCTGACCTCAAACCTCACGCAGATTCCACATGTTCCTCATAATCCATCAATGGGCTGCGGTGAACACGGAGAGAACCAACAACAGAACACGTGCAAATGGACCGACACCATATGACCGCTGTTTACAGACACAGAGGTCATTTTCAAATGAGAGGAACGCTACCAACGCGAGTCACCACAATTCACGTGATGAAACCACAAATGTGGCATCGGTAGACAGCAATTTTTTTTGACGGGGAACACCAAAATGTGTTTGCTCTCTGATTCTTGTAATAACATAGTACTAACATAGTACTAACACTATCCAGCAACCCATTTAAGGAACAGTTCATAATGTGCTCTTCACACACCATAAATTTTCTGAGCAGAAAATGTAATTAATTTTCACATGATGAAATTGAGATTTAATATATACGGTAATTAATAACCATTGTGGGAACTCAGCCTGCTTAGCAAAAACAGCATGCTCTTTCCATTCGATACCCCCCACCCACCCACACACACACACACATCACACACACTCACACATGCACACACACACACACACATGCACACACAGAGATAAATGCACACTTGCACGCACACGTGGCAGTATAAAAAACCACGGCCTTGTGGCGGTGATTGATTTTCACCCAGGCTGTCAGGACCAAACGGCAGCCTGGAGACAGCCTCCCTCCCTCCCTCTCTCTCTCTCTCTCTCTCTCTCTCTCTCTCTCTCTGCGGCCCTCTCTGCCTCTGCCTCTTTCTCTCCAGCTGTTTCCTTCCTCTAAACTGCTGCTGCTACGGCAGCTGCCCCGGCCCCGTCCAACACTCGCCGCTCGCGCTGCTACTGGTCACCTTGCAGCACTTCCTGTTAGGGTTGAGTCATTTCCTGCTCTCGCCACTCAGGGGGGCCTGTTGGTTTTCACAAAGGCTCAGCGTGGCTGGAGAACAGAAGGAAAGACTTGGGCCACTGTTTCCTCCCTTGTTTCCTCTCATCTCTCTCTCTCTCTCTCTCCCGCATTCTCTTTCTCTCTCACTCTTTCGCTCTTACACAACATGTAATGGAAATAAAACTGCTGTCTGGGATTTCCCTGCGTCTGAACATATGTGCACCAGAAACACACACACATGTACACACACACACACACACACATATGCACACACACACAGACAGACACATATGTACTTCCAACGGCATCCCACGCTGAGAAGATGGAGCAGGAACAATGGAATGGCTCGGAACACAGTCTACAATTAGTCAGACAGAGGTCATGAAGCCTTTATTGTCTGAGTGAGTCACACGCAATAACTTCATCATGTATCACAGGCATCACTCATACACGAGGGATACAAATGTTGACCTGTCATGAACTGGGAAGACCCATGGTCAAGGACTCACACATTCTCCATGACTTTTCCCTTCCGCCCCGTGTGTCTCTGGTGGCCTTGGGAGAACGACGTCAAAGAGTCAGAGAGCTTTCTGTCCATGCTGTCATTTAGAGAGCCGGTCCAGTCCACCCAGAGATGACATATCAGAAAACTATTTCTAATGGGCCCTTCATCCCCATTCAAAATAATGCAACTGTGTAAATAATTTCTCCAAATACAGACGGTTGAGGGAGAGAGACCGAGGGAGGGGGGGTGGGGGGTGGGCAGAAAGGGTTTGAGAAAATGTTGGCGCGGACATCAAAGCAAGCCAAACGAGCGGCCCCATAAACAGTTTGCCCCTGAGGTATGCAGAGTCCGGGGCCGGGCGCTTTGGGAGGGGCAAAGAAAAATAGCTGGCGAAACCGAGATTGTTTGTGACAATTAGGCCGATGCCAGATAGTGACCCCCAAATCGGCCGTCCCCATCGCTGCCTCTGTTTATCTCCAATTGCAATTTGGAAAGAACTCCAGAGCGGGCGATTAGACTCAGGGAGTGGCCGCGCAGGCACACGCCCAGCCCTAAACAAGAGCGCTGTGTTTGGGCCCGCTGGCACGCTGGCCCGCAGAGAGAGAGAGAGAGAGAGAGAGAGAGAGAGAGAGAGAGAGAGAGAGAGAGAAAAAATGAAAGACAGAGACTGAGGGAAAAATAGCAAGAGACAGAGCAAGAGGTGAATGGAGAGAGAGATGGAGGGAGGGAGGGAGGGAGAGAAAGAACGAGATAGAAATTGAGGGAGAAGTAAAAGAAGGAGAGAGAGGGCGGGCGGGGGGGTTAGGACAGAGATGGAGGGAGAGGGAGAGAGATGGAGGGGAAGAGAGAACACAGCCTCTTCTTGACCCATGACTGAGCCACTGCTGAGGTCAGTGTCATTAGTCCACCATGTCTAAGGGCTGGGCATAAAGCGTGAAGAAGATGGGACCAATGTTTTGACTGGGGTGGGAGTAGCCAGAGATACTCCCAATAGTGCTCCTCCAAAAAAATAATCAGCTACTGAAGTTTTCTTGGCAAATCCTCAGAGATATAGAGATATTGTACTATTACCTCAGATTTACACACAAGCCATTTTCCTTGTGATGGATAGCTCTGATTTGAGAGACAAAAATACATCCACAGAATGTATGTGAGTGATGTGCATATAAGAAGGCATTTAAATCAAACCAAAAGATTTAAACACAAGGACCCAGTATGGCTGCTAATGCAAGATCCCCGCTGATCCAGATCTGTGTCCATCAGGACAGTAGCTATTCACAAAGACAGATGACACACACAAAAAAAAAAACATGACCTCCTCCCCAGACTGGACCATTCTCAGAGATACACTTCTGTCTCTGGACAAACACACACACACTTCTGTCTCTGGACAAACACACACACTTCTGTTTTCTAACTCTGCGTCTGACATGAACCGTTTTATGATATGACTCGAAGCGCAAGCACAGCGCGTCCTCCTCTATGGGATTTTGCGGTCAGTCATATAGTACATGAGTCACCCCTTTGATATACAAAAAACATGCACGGATAAAAATACAACACAATGGAGAGAGAGGGAGAGAGAGAGAGAGAGAGAGAGAGAAAGAGAGAGAGAGAGAGAGAGAGAGAGAGAGAGAGAGAGAGAGAGAGCAGCATCTGGAGACTTGATTGCTTTTCCAGGTGAAATCATCCTTCAACACATGCACACTCCATCAGTAATGACAAAAACAACACAATTCTCATGTTATTGTCTATTTTCAATGCATCTCAATATTTGCACACATTTGCAAGTGTGTAAGTGATTATTTTAAGGATCATTTAAACTGTAGTGTTAATAGATTAATTTAGACTCATTTTCATGGATTAGAGAGGATTTACCGCCACCTGCTGTTGACACAAAGTAACTGCAATTCTTCAACGTGTTCGACCTGAGAAGTGAACTGGGATTAAAGCTAACAATCATTCCCACCACCAGAAAACAGGTGTGAGAAATCTTTCTGGTGTGAGATTGTGAATCTCAGGTGCAAAGTTTCTTGAGTGTTTTCACACTCGAAATTCCACAAAGTGCCTCAAAGAGACAAAGGAAAATGTCAGTTGTATGACTGACACAGCCAGTATCTTTCTACTTTGTTCTAAATTGGTACATACATTCAGCTGCGAAGCTAAACTTGGTCTGACTTGGGGAGAAGGAGGGGCACTGGGTGAGAAGCAACTCCAAACTTGGGTGGTCTCTCTGTCATGACTCACGCTGATCTCTCTGAGAGTATTCAGGCAGAAGGTGTGTTTGTGTGTGCAGAGCCACGCAGGCCCCAACACAGCCCTGCTTCCCTGCTGCCCTGCTGAGATGCTCCTACTGTAAGGGTCAGGGGTCAGGGAGTGAGGGGCCTCTGGGTTGCAATTTGGGGGGGCGGGGTGGTTGGCGACTCAAAAAGGCAACTGAGCGGCCAGAGGTTAGCAAATCTCTGCCCCCCCCCCCCCACAAGGCAGCCCATCCTGTACCTGATCCGCTCCTGCAACCAGAAATAGCAAGTGGAAGGAAGCCCCCCCCCCCCCACACACACACACACCACCCACAAACACACCCATACACACTCCCATTCACACACACTCACACACACACATACATACCGCCAGCCCCCCTACTCCCAGTGTGTGTGTGTGTGTGTGTGTGTGTGTGTGTGTGTGTGTGTGTGTGTGTGTGTGTGTGTGTGTGTGTAGCCAAGAGGAGCCGGGAAAGAGATGAAAATGCGTAAAAGGAGGAGGGAAACGAGAAAAAGGAAACGAAAAAGAAATGAAAAGGGGATAGACAGGGATGTTGGCAGGCCCTCGCCACTCTAATTGGTTCCAAGTGTCCCAGATTCTCCTGCTGGTAAACTCCCCCGGTTCCCCCCCTCCCTCCTCCTCCACCACCTCCTCCACCTCCACCTCCTCTGCTGCCGCCGCTCATCCTGAACACCGTCAGGGGCCCTTGCCACGGCAACAGTATGGACTCCATTTAGCCCCCCCATCAAACCCCACCCCACCCCACCCCCCAACCCCCCTTCTATGATTGTTTTATTATTATTAGTCAATTTCCTAAGGAATTGTTGCCGATACAGTGCAGGTGATATATGAGCTTTGGCAGCGACCCTCACAGCCAAGGTGGAGTTTGTTGCGCTTGGGGCCAGGCCGAACCGGTGTATCTTGCACTCCACCACAGACCTCCAGGGTAACTTAAGCTTTCATTCAAGCACTGTTAAAAAGTTAGACCACACCTTCACCATCAAACAGCAGGGCATGAGAATTTCAACTAGAATGACTGGCGGTACTGAGACACACTGGGTATAGAGGATTTGGCGTTAAACTGACACTATTTCCTGTGTTGTTTGTTTTGCTTTGTTTCCAGGTGACTCAGGTTGTTTGTATTACAGTCTACTTTCTTTAAGTCACAGATTATGAAGCAGCTCATTCTGGAGTCTTTGCTTTAAAGTTAAGCATAATGTTTATGCCAGGCAAACAGCATATAGAAACTTGTCATAATATCAGCAAGTTTTTAAAGAGAAATGTTATATGGTTCTGTCCCAAATGCAATTACACTACAGAGAGACAGTTTCACACTGTGTGATTATAGATCATCTTGAAGGCACATTGAATGTAAATGAAGTCTTTGCTTGAGATACTGCCCAATCTTGTGGAGTTTGTGGGCTGTAGAACCATGTGCACTTTTTTTTCCTGTCGGGGTTCAGGGAAAGTTTTATGCTGAAACAGAAGACTCTGCCGAACGGGGGATTGCTCTCGTTAGTCATCCTCTCTCCAGAAACCCAGGGGCTCAGGCCGACACAACCGTTCCACGCTACATGCTCTCTCTCTCTCTCTCTCTCTCTCTCTCTCTCTCCCTTTCTCTCTCTTTAAGTTATTCCAAGCGTCGGAGTCTGTGTCATCTCTCCTCCAGACCTTGCAGGGATGCATGTGTTCACTGAGCCCTAAAAGAAAATAAAATAGCGTTGCCCATTATGAAGAATACTACCGTGATTGTTTTACTAACACCTTTTCTATTCAACGCTCTTGCCTGTGGAGTGAAAGACAAAGTGCCCTGTAGTCAGTGATGCCAGTAACGTGTTACTAAGTAACGCGTTAGTCTATTTTGACCACTTTTTTCGGTAACGAGTAATCTAACGCGCTACTATTTACAAACCAGTAATCAGATTAAAGTTACTTATCTAAGTCACTGTGCGTTACTATTTTTGTCATTTTCCTTAGTAAAAAGATATATTCTTTGCTTTCTTCTTGTCTCGGGGATTAACGTCATGTAGGCTATGCCAACCTTTTCAGCATGAGGACAATTCACGTGTAAAACCATGCAGCGACACAAACGTAAACAATGGAGGGAGGAGAGAGATGCACATTTTATCTATACAGTCATTATTTTGAGTTTGTGTCAGCTAAACATGACAACATAAAGGTACATTGTACATTCTGTGCTGGCGACAAAGTGCTGTCTAGCTAGACATCCCAAGTCTCCCGAAGTTTTGGGAGTCTCCCACATATTGATATCCTGACGCCTGCAAATTACCTACATAAAATCTCCCGGAACCTAGAGCGAACAAGAGCACGCAAGGCAGAATCGCGTGTGCATCTGTGAGTTAAACGCGCACACAACAGAGAAGGAGAGAGAGAGGAGTGGTGCGTGTGTGCCTGCAAGCGCATCCAAGACAGAGAGCATGGTCTGTTTTGCTAAATCAACCAATCAGTTTTCAGTGTAGGTGGGCTTAGCTTATATCTCTTTTCTCCCGAACTTAATTAATCAGTTCAGTTAGTGTATCTAGGAACAGGAGCGTCATGGCAGAGTCAGTGCCCCTCAAAAAGGAACATTTAAGACCCATTTCACATCAGACTACAAAAAGTGTACCCAATTGTCTCATAAGAGTAAAACATAATGATAGTCTTGCACACTGCACTGTTTGTAACAGTGACTTAAGCATTGCTCACAGCAGGTTAAATGATTGCAAAAGACTTGTTGAGGTGAGTTTTAGCAAGTGTAATTTCATTTGCATATTACCAGAGACTTTCTAATGAGGAGACACAGCACTCAAAAAATACTCCATAGAAATGCATGGGGCTAGTTTGTCACGCCAATATGGCCGTTGTCTACACATATCCCACCCCTTCCTCGGCAAAACGTCGACATGTGAATACATTGAGCCAATCATATGGTGTGTTGTGAAGACATCGTGCCAATCATGTGTTGTGATCTCGCCGCTGGAGCAAGATTGGTGTCGTGAAGCCTTGCGCACGCGCAGTTCGACCCAAAGACTGTGCCCGATGAGTGCCCATAAAACGTTGGTATATGGTCGCCGAGTGGAGGGACTTGCCTAAAAGGACTTTGATATTACTCAGGCCTATACTAGATGGCTAGTTGCCAAGGCTACATGAAAAGGCCAAACTACAAAATCTACATATTTTACTATCACAACTTATATCAATAGGCCTTTCTTATTTGGTGTACTGACTAGACATTATTGAACAAACATCTGAATTTCAGTATCTAAGTAGGTTAGGTTGGGATGTCTGCTATACATTGTTGGCATTACTGTTAAAATGCACTTCCAGTATAGTGAGTATTGGCAAAACCGGTTATCATTTTTATGTTGAGGCGGTGGGGGTGTTGTCGGCAGCTGCTGAAAGTAACTAATAAAGTAACTTCTAATCTAACTTAGTTACTTTTAAAATCAAGTAATCAGTAAAGTAACTAAGTTACTTTTTAAAGGAGTAATCAGTAATCGGTAATCAGATTACTTTTTCAAGGTAACTGTGGCAACACTGCCTGTAGTGTTTCAATCACACAAATTGTCATATGAGGATTCTAAGGAATAGGCTCTCATTTACATTTGACTTGACATATTCCCTTCCAAGCTGTTGCTCAGAGTCCCCGGAGAGAGCTAGGGAGTCTTCGGTAAGCACTGTTCACAGACACAAACACAGACAAGGGGCTTTCTCTGCGCACAGAGACCTGCTTTGACCAGATCCTGGTCCAGTGACGACCAGGCCTGGCCTTCGCACACAAAGAGCGCAGCCGCCAAAGAGCTCAGCATGTGCTGCCAAAGCCAACATCTGGAGAAGAGAAGAGGGGACTGGCGCGCCTGTCGCTCATTCATCACCATCAGGACAGGGACCCGGGAGCGGCCGGGGGAAGAGAAGGCCCGCGCTCCCTACGGCTCAAAGGGCAAGACCACCATGTTGTTAACCCTCCATCACCACACACACACACACACACACACACACACACACACACACACACACACACACACGGACCCTGCCCCATCCTGTTTGCCTGCTGCCAGCGGTAGATAAGGTGTCTTGGCAGGGAGCAGGGGCAGATTGCCTTCGCCACCGCACACCACCCCCTTTGAGTTGTCGGGAATCCAGGAAGTGGAGTCCTTCACACTGTACTGCCTGAACAATGGCAAGAGGAAACAATCAGGTAGCAACCTCCGCCACCCCCATCGGAGGGAGAGAAAAGAAAACAATATGGAATGCCAAAGGAGAATGGTGCCAAGCAGGTTTTTGCCAGAGAGAGAGAGAGCGAGTGCATAACAAGACCCACAGCTCCCTCTAGATGGACAGGATTGAAAGAGCCTCTGGCCACATGGAGCTCAGCGCAACCAAACTACATAGATCCAGTCTGCAGCTGGGCCTGCTGGTCTATGCCATACATTTGTAGAGCAGGAGCTGCGACTAGTCAAAACGCCTACCCCCGCACAATAAGACAGCTGTGGTCAAAATACATAATTGAGTTATGGTAATTATAACTTTGTTCAATTGTACAGTCACCACCCCTGTCACCACCTCTGTCTTATAAAGTATGGACTATAACTGACATAACGGAGATGCAGAAATTGGCTAATCCATCTAACATGGTTGTAGAGTTAGTGTGTGACTTGGGGAGGTCGGGGGTCAGGCTGGGGACAGTGGTATGGCTGTGTGCTGTGTAATGTGTGCACAGCTGCTGGGGAGAAGCAGAGTTGTGCTGCTGTGGTGAGTCTGGTGATGTGTTGGCTGACAGTGTGTGGGGATAAGCTGGAATGATCAGATGGATGTGTGTGTGTGTATGTCTGTGTTTGTCTATCTGTGTGTGTGTGTGGGTGGGGGGGGGCTGTTTGTGTGTGTGTGTGTGTGTGTGTGTGTGTGTGTGTGTGTGTGTGTATCTATATATGTGTGCATGTAAGTGAGTGTGTGTGTGTGTGTGTGTGTGTGTGGTAGCTGTGGCTTGTGTGCGAGCTTGTGGCAGCCTGTGTGTGTGTGTGTGTGTGTGTGTGTGTGTGTGTGTGTGAGCATGGCGTGGAGGCCGTTGGCCGCTCTGGCAGCTGGCGGGGGCCTGTGGGCTGCAGCTGCAGGGCCTGGACGGGGCCCTGGGCTCTGGGCTGCCACCGCTCGTTCTGCTCGCACCCTGATTTACAGGCGGCTGTTTTATCAGACGGCCGCACGCCGGGGTCTGCGGTACGCCTCCACTCGTGGCCTCTCACAGGCAGTTGTGGCCTCTGTCTCTCCCTCACTAACTTTCCCTCTCTCCTTTTGTTTCATCACATCTCTTCATCTCTTTATCTTTCTGTCTCTCTCTGGGTTTCTCTCCATTCCCTCTCTCCTCACTTCCCCTCTCTATGGCTTTCCTCTCTTCCCTCTTCTCTACTCTCTTTCTTCCTTATCTCTATCTCTCTCTCTCTCTCTCTCTCTCTCTCTCCCTATTCTCTCTATGTCACACTATGTGACAATCTTCCACTCCATTTAATCCTACTATCACTAACAGGATAAGTCGAGACTCAGACACAGAGTACAACCAAGCCCCACCTGGGCACTCCATAGCAATACACTGTGTGTGAAAGCAGAGATCTCACTGGCAATTTCTCCACATTAGCCTGTCCCGTATTTGAACGGATAATGACAAGCTGCACTGCAGAGCATGTGAAAAATGAGTGGCAATTGTGACGTTTCCCCATTTGTGGTTGTAAGGTAATTTCTGCATTGGAGTGTGCCATTACGGCCTCTGCTGCAAATCCAATCGTGCAGTCACAGCTTGTAAATAACTCCCTTGGCTGCACCACACTTTTATTACGGCTTCGCACTCGGATCATAATGTGGCGTCTGATGTGAACATAAACACCACCTCATGACCTTTATCTGATTCCAGCGCCGGCCAGGTGTCTGGGCCAAAGGCCTGCAATTATATCTTTAGTCTGACTGGGCCTCTCCCACCCCTTCAGCTAGACACATTCACTCTCTCTCACACACACACACATACGCACACACACACGCACACACACACACACATACACACACACCCACACAAACATACACTCACACACACTCACTCACACACACACACAGACACACTCCGTCCATTTTACCTCAACTTATTCCCGACGCTGAGGTAATGTCTGAATTTGTAATCTCACTCAGAGGGGAACAGGCCTCTCTCTCTTTCTCTCCCTCTCTCTCTCTCTCTCTCTCTTTCTCTCCCTTCCCCCTTCTCCCTTACACTGTCTCTCACTCTCCCTCTCTCTATTTCAAATGGGCAGCCTTCTCTGCTTCACTTCATGGAAACACTTTGCTGCCACAGTGCAGCATAAAAAAAGAAAAAAAAGAAAGGAAGAAAAAAATGAAAGGCCTGCCATCTTGCCAAGCCCACCCAAGCCTGCTCCCTGCTATTAAGGTGGTCCAGTCTCTCGCGCACTCATGACTCCCCAGTGTGGGTACCACTGCTGCTTCTGGTGTCCTGATTTGGGACTCAACATAATAAAGCAGCACAGGCTAGCAACAGCCTGTGTTAGCGGTGGCAGCACAGGCTAGCAGTAGCAGCACAGGCTAGCGGTAGTAGCACAGGCTAATAGTGGCAGCACAGGCTAGCAGTATCAGCGCAAGCTAGCGGTGGTAGCAAAGGCTAGCGGTGGCAGCAAAGGCTAGCGGTAGCAGCCTCGGTCCGAGCCGACTGGAGGAGGCCCTGCTGCGGTGGGAAGCAGAAGAGGAGGGGAGACCGCAGACGTAAGCCTGGTCAGCACTGGGGAGAAAAGTTGGTAAGCCACCAATTTGGAGTCAGAGCGGAGGAACCACAACATGTAAACACAACATAACTCAAAACGTCCATGGGGCTGCTTCTCCCAATACAGGGAGCTCAGCTCTGGTCACAAACCATTCCATCTACTGTCCTACCATTACAGTAAGCACTGACAATAACAATGTCATTCATTTATAAACAAAATTAGAGACTGCCAATATGTCCAGAGTCCAAAACAACTCCCTGACAGTGGGTTAAACATAGTTATTATACGGCTCTTCACAATGCAAGTAGAACGCTCCATTGATTTTAATGGGATTTCCCAAAGTTCTACCGGTCATTATTTTCGTCTAAAGACTTCCAAATAATGACTGCTGTCAATGGCAACGGATTTTCATTCAAAAGTGAAGGCAGACGGTTGATCAGCTGTGTTCTAAAGAACGTTTGATTCAAGTTCAGCGTGTGTTGCGAAGTATTTGTTTCTCAGCAAAAGCCACAACGAAATGGTAACAAATACATGTAAAAGAGACATATCGTGGAGTTTAGGCAAGTTTTGTTTTGGCAAGTAGCCGTATAATAAGCGGGATAATGTATAGAATGCCAGTCATTATTAGGAAAATAAGTCCCTTCAGCTGGCGTGTCGGGGTCCCAATAATGACTGGCGTTCTATACATTATCCCTTATTTAACATACAAATGATAATCTACTGTCTCGGTATTGACCACAGTGTACTTGCGGTGACTTTAAACCACAGGAGATGGCCCTCTGCTTTGTTGATTGGCTACATCTGTGGAGGTTTACACTGAATACCTACGCCATCACAATTATAGTGAAATGCAATTCCATCAGACAATTCTGAAAGTACAGCATTTTCAAAATTCTCTGTTGGCTTTGTATCCTATAAACAGTGTGTATTCATACCTATCCAAAAAATCACTGGATATGTCACCACAGGCAAGATCTTACGTATGTCTTTATAATCTGACTTGAAGGCTGAATTTTGCTTTTTCACTCTCCTGTCATATATTTTTCAATTAAATTTAGTCATTGTCTTCTTTATATCCATGAATAAAGGTCCTGTTTTGCTGTGATTGGTTTGGATGTTTTGAATTCCTTGGAGGTTCAGGAGATTTTTTTTCCGCTTCAGCCTTGACAAAGAGGCGGGGAACTGTAGGTGACTGCACCATCCACCCCACCCCACCCCAGCCGGGGGAATGAAACTCTTGCAGGGATCGACCCAAAGCGGCGTGTCGGAATCCGTCCAAATTCACCACACCTTTCACAGCGCATTTCAGATCGGCCGCGCAGACGGACGACAATTCCGCTTCTCTGCCTGACCTCCTTTCTTTTCCACTTCCATTATTTCTGTTTTCTTTCGGGGGGGGGGGGGGGGTTAGGGGGAGAAGAAATCAAAATGAGAGCCATATACCGTGGGCCGTGGGATTATCCCTCCATTCCAGAAAGGAAATTATTAGATTTGAAAGCTACAGCGGAGCTTCCTGAGGCCGAGGAAATGGACTAGATTTTTATGCTTGTGTCCTGATCTTAGAAAAACACCGTGCCGCCTGGCAGACAGACAAATACACCCCCTCTGCCGTCCCCTGAGCATTCAGACTTGCAATTTATATTTATGTCTCCCAGAGAAAAAAAAAAAGTCATTGAAGAAGCTAGATGGCACCTCTGGCCACAGTCAAGGGAGGGAGAAGGAGTCGGAGGGGTTGGGGCTCAGAGCGGAGTGGGATGGATAGATTTAAGTCTGAGTTGCAGCTGGCTTTTGTCCTCCTTTCCACTTCAGTCGCTCATAACAAAATGTTTGTTCCAAAAGTGTTCAGGTAGGTTTTTTTTTGTTTGTTTGATAGTCATGGCACAAGGTGCATGTTTCCCTGCTTTGCTGTATTTGTATCTATGGCAATGCTAAGAGGAGGCGACAGCTACCGCTGGGTTTCTCGACAGCCACTGTTTTGGCAAAGTGAACTGAACCTCTGAACTGACACCGAATGGAGAGAAAAGCCGCACAAACAATTCCATTTCCCACAAACATAACAAAACAAGGAGAAAGTGCAGGCCTTTCATTCCCCTCAACTCTCTGGGGTAGTATGCACTACAGAGCAGAAGTGATGCGGCTCCGGAATTGCAAAAATTGTCTGTTTTTTTCTGTGTCAATGTCGTAATCAGGCAGAAATTATTTAGTGAAGGGTTTTGTTCCTCGCTGCCCTTGTGTCTTTAGTTTTTGAGAGATTTTTCTGGAGTGTGTGATTAAAGAAATCAGAGCTGATAATTTGTGAAATTTCAAAGAGTGTTTGTGAGAAATTTGGAAAGAGTCATTTTGCTTGCAGCATTTCAAGTGGCATCTAAACCAAAGCTTGTTTGCTTGGTACAGAACAATTGCACAAATGCTGTCATCACTTGCCGTGTAGAATTCTGGCCTGCCGTAATAATCAATGGACATGCCAAAATAGTCTGTATATAAAGCACATTTCCTACTTAATTAGGCACTGGGAATCCTTTCCAAGAACCTAAGTGCAATTACAGCAAAATAATATTTTTTGTAAATTTGTGGTAAAAACCAGCAGTCATTCCCTGGCTTCACTCTGTAACATATGAGGTAATTTTTGGTAATTGCCCGGAGTGTTCCGCCCTCTGTGGCGTGGGAATGCTGTGCATGTTCCAGAGGCCTCATGGATTGATTAGGTCCTTCCCACTGACTAGATGGGATTGCAGTGAAGTGTCCAGTCCTCCCTCCTGGATAATCGCCTCATTTCCTACCACAACCCTCTCAACCCAGCCCTCTTCGTTCCACCAAACCTGTGGTAACGCTCACCTTCACTGGGGCTTCAGTGCAGTGCTGTCCTTGGGTATCCTCAACAAGAAATAAAAACAGAATCAGCCCTAACACGAAGCAATATAGTCGAGGTTTAAGAGAACTTTTGCCGGCAGACATTTTTATAGAATTTTATTTTTCCGATAACAAATAGCAAAAGAATAATAAACAATAACAGCAACTAAAAAAAAAAGTAAAGAAAGGTTCAGGTTTCACGGGCCAAACTCTCATGACAAATGTGTCCCAGCACCTCAGTAATGGCCCCACATTAGTCTGGGCCCTTCAAATCATCTCCAGCGTTCACCCTCTCCGTTCTCCCCAGCCCCTGAGCCTTCACATGCTAATACCCCCCCCCCCCCCCCCCCCCGCACTCCTCTCCTCTCCACCTCTCTCTCTCTCCCTGCCCAGCGCCACAGACTGGCCAGCTGAAACTCTACCCTCCTGTTACAAACTCACACCGGGGCCCTTTTTTCGCGTCTCCCGACACATTGGAACGGTTAGGTGAGGGGCCTGACCTCTCCCCCCTCTCTGACCCTCCCCATCCCTCACACGTACACAAGCCAAAGCCAGAGAGCCAAGAGCTGGTCCCCCCAAGGGGGAACGGCCGCAAGATTAGACGGGGGTGGGGTGGGGGATTCAGACTGTGGCCTCCCCAGTTGGGGGGCCCCTCCAAGGTAGGGGCTCCACTCTCTCTCTCTCTCTGCCCAGTCCCCTCTGTCTGTCCTCGGCCCCTGGAACTGGCTCTTGACAGCCTGGCTCTCCTCCGGGCCCCCATGGTGCGACTGGGGCTGTGTGGGAAGGGAGGGCCGGTGGGGGTGGAGGGGGGCTGTGGATGGAGGGTTGAGGGCCTCTGTCATTCTTTCATGCTCCGAGTCATATTTTCTTTTTCTCTTTTTTTTTTCTGGTCTGCCTTGGTGCCACAGAGATGGCTTTGTGCGTGCGTGTGTATGTGTGTGTGTGTGTGAGAGAGAGAGAGAGAGAGAGAGTATGACAGAGAGAAAGAAGGGGGAGAGAAGAGTGAGAGAGAGAGAGAGAGAGAGAGAGAGAGAGAGAGAGAGAGAGAGGTAATTGGACTGCCAGAGGTTGATCTGCACTTGAAAAAAAAAAAATCAAATATCAAATCCTTCGATGCACATCTGTGTGGCTGAAGGCGAGAGAGGAGGAGTGGAGCCGGGGAGTCTCTCTGAGCCCATAAGTTTGGGGAGTCTTCGGGGCGTTCTGGAGACGGCTCTGGGTCTGGATGGCAGGCAGTGCAGATGGAGGAGGAAGTGCACATGAAAGCCGCCCAGTGATGGAGAGCCAGCAGCAGCTCCAGCACCAGAGCCAGGCCCCCAAGCCTGAGCTCACGCCCGAGCAGTGCCTGCGCAAGCTCAAGGACTCTGCTGAGAGCCCTCATTCGCCACGCAAAAGAGCTCCAAACACCTTCCAAGTACCTGCCTTCCAGCCATCCTTGTTCCCCGTTGATCTTCCCCACCCAGCCACCACCACCGCCATAACTCCACCTTCCCATTCCAACTCCTTCCACACACACACACACACACACACACACACACAATCACACACAATCACACACACACACACACACACACACAATCACACACACACACAAACACAAACACACACGCACACACACACACACACACACACACACACACACACACACACACACACACACACACACACTTCCTCCCCCATCCCTGGTTCTGCGACTCTGCTCCTCTGCCTGGTTGCCTTGGTTCTCCGGCAGCACAGGCCTCTGCTCTGCAGCTGAGCATTCCTTACCTCAGGTTAGAATAGTTAGACTGTGAAATCATCCAGGACCACCCCGCTCCCCTGAAACAAAACAACAAAAAAAGATCCTGAACCATACCATGCACACACAGACACAGACCTATACACATACTCACACAACCTCACCCTCTTACTTAATATGCTCCAGTACCTTGCAGCCGATTTTTTAATATTTATGGGTGCTGAAGCCATGAAGCCAGAACGGAAGAAGGGTGGAGGGTGGGTGTGGGGGATGGGGGTCTGGTCCTCTCTAGTGCTCCCTGGGTAGCTTCAGCAGCAGGGAGGGTGTGTGTGTGTGTGTGTGTGTGTGTGTGTGTGAATCTGTGTGTTGGTGGTGTGTCAGGCAACCTCCATGCCAGGCCTCCATGTTGAAATGATTAGGACACAGGAAGCAGAACCTGACACTGCTGACATGAGACACGCCCTCATAACCCCCACATCCCTCCACCCCCCCCCCCCCCCCAGCAACGCCACATCCTGCCCACAAGAACCCTCTCGCCACGCCAACAATTGATTCACCATGACAACCAACGGAGTAATTTACATCACCTGATAAGGGGAAGAGAGAGAACAAAAAGTGAACATGAGGGAGGACAGGAGCCGCAGGGCACACATCGCCTCACACCTATCTGACTCACCCAACCACAGTGTTTCAACACTTTTGAGGTAAAAAAAAAACAACAAAAAAGAAAAAGAAAAACTCTGACCACCTGTACCTGATGGCTGTGTAAGAGCACAAGTGAACTACTTGGCCCCGACCGCAGTGGCTACAAAATAATTTGGTGTCTTACTCGGCAAGTGGGACACCAAGACCCCACGAGCTCAAGCATTTTGGATTTCAGTTATGTGTTAAATTCCCGCTATTACTCAAAACATACAGCGACAAAAGAACACAAATACTATGTTGATTTAATTTCACGCCATATTACCTTGGATCTGGGTTTCTTTCCTTCCTGAAATTATAAACATTTGCAAGGTTACATTTTTGACACGAGTTCAAACACTGTTGTCCAGATCATTTACTCCTCAGCATTCCACCCACAGCATTTACATTTTCTCTCTGTGCAGAAACAAGTGGGGGTGGATAAGGGCTTTGGAGACATGTGTATACAGTTACACGCAGGTCAGCCCATTTAATCTATGGCAAGAGCAACAGGCCAGTCTGCTGTTGAAGTGTTTGACACAGAGCACCACTGCCCTCTGGTGAGAGGGAGGAGGAGTTTTGCTTGCATGTTTTCTCATTTTCTCTGCCCTTTTTTGTATGGGTCATTAATTAAAAATTACAATTTTCAAGGTCTTGAACAAGGAAGAGAGGAATGGGCATCTCAGAAGGGAAAATAAATAGCACACATTCACAGACAATCATGCAAGGAATTCTTTTATTGTACCCTAGATAGTTTCAAAACTGGGAGATGTAAAATTTGCATGAGGCACTTTTGCACTTACGACATCTGAAGACCTTCATCTCATAATTAGACTTCAAATATGTAATCAAGGTCATTTTGCCTCGTTAAAAAAAAGCAAGCATTACAGAAAGGAACTTTCATTGCACATGAGCTGGACTAGACCAAAGCCACTGGTGAAAATACAGCACAGACTGTATCTCTATGATCTCTGTGATCTGTGTTGCCAACTAAACTTGAGTTGTTGCCCTCCCTTCTGTAAGCTCCAAAGTGTGTACTGCACGCTTTCATAACGATGGAATATTACTCATTTATAAGGGCAAGGGTTGGAATAACAAGTGTGGGGTTTTGGAAATTCTGGACAATGTTTTCCTGCAAAGCCTCATGAGGTAAACCATTTTTTCAACATGACTCAAGAAATGGAATTAGCAAAACCATTTCACTTAACACGGCATAAAATTTACCATTTTGCCTAAAAAAATCTGGCTGCCGGAAAATGTGCATATTGTTATATTTTACCTCTTGCCAGCTGTAGAAGGTGAGTATGGATGAGCATAAGTTTGAATTCTACGTGTCCAAATTTCAGAGTGCTATCCACAATACAATATCTCCTGTATGCCCTGTAGCTTTCTTAACTATAGTGGAGAATGCTTTTCTATTCGCTGTCTTGTCTGAGCTGGAAAAGGTTTTTACTTCACTAATGTGGAGGTGAAGCCAGCTAGACTCAAAGCCGAGGATCTGTGCATATTCACTGAGTCACTAGGGAATAACGCAGCACAGCAAGAAGCTAGGAAGGAATGCAAACTTGTTAAGAACAAAGGATAAGGAAATCAATGGCAAAATATGCAGATTCGGTGAAAGAGCAACATGCAAATTTTCCTGAGGGAGTACCCTCTGTCTCTCCCTTAGCAAAAGAAAAGAAAAAAACACAACACTGCCAGTAACCTGATTTTCTTAAAGTAGTAAACTACTTCACGAGTATGACACAACAGTCTGGCAACTTGGCAGGGTAAAGATATGGCCTTTATATTTATATTTATGGGGGGGAAAAACACAAAAAACAGAATTGGCAAAACTCTTGAGAAGCCTCGTCTTTAGCCTTGTGATAGGATTGAGGTGTCGGGTATTTCAGAGGTGCTGTCTCAGGGTTTAAAGAGTTCAGTAAACCAGGCAGCTGAGTTTGTCACTTTGGCGACACTTGAGCAGCTTCAGGAAGGTCTCGATCTTGTGGGCGTCCTTCTTGAAGCAGTTGAGCAGGTTGTAGTCGCGCAGGATGGAGTCCAGCATGTCCGGCGGTAGGTCCGACTGCAGCAGGCTCGGTTCGTACACTGACGGCATGAGCATTCCCTCGTTTAGCATCTGAATGGCCGTGGCATGGGGCAAGTAGGGATAGAACAGGATAGAAAAAAGAATGTTGTGAGAAAACAAGTTTGTGTCTTGGCACGTCCTGAACAGCCAGTCAGCTGAAAAAAGCACATGTTGACGTTTATTTTTTTGTGGACCACAACATTACTTTTGAAAATAGATGGGAACAAATCTGTGTAAACATTTGCAATGGTGCTTTCAACGTCGCCATTTGATAAACATAGGGCTAGAGCTCCAGCTTTAGTTGAGTTTGAATAGAACAATTTGCTTGTCACATTCAATGTTTTGCTTAGATTTTTATATGACTCAAAACACCAGGTCCACAGAAAGAGAAAACAAAGAGAGAGAGAGAGAGAGAGAGAGAGACAGAGAGAGATAGAGAGAGAGAGAGAGAGAGAGAGAGAGCGAGAGCAAAGGATGGGTGTACCTTTCGGATCAGGACCAGCAAGCCTTGCTCCAGGCTCAACAGCTTCTCCGACACCCACTTGGTCTTGTTGATTAGAGTGTCCGGGGCGTTGTCATAGTGATTCAAGGTGGTCTGAAGGTAGATGAGCGGCTCAATCCAGGACTGCACCAACAGCAGCACGGAGTGCAGAAGCCACTTGTCCTGAGGACGACAGTCACAGAGCATCGTAAACGCCCCCAGAGGACACTGCGGTCGCACCCTGGCACCATTTACGGCATCGGACATCCCATAATAGTTTGAGCTATACCCTCCATAAATTAGTGGGGGCCCCTTTTAAAATATGACCCACCACAGGGGTGCATGCTCTCAATCTATCGGCCATTTATGGCACTTGTTTTACAGCTTTCAATGATTTTTCAGTGACTGGGGATGAGTCCTCATTATATTAGCGTGCCCGACACCACTGACCAAAGTGCTGATTTGGCCAAAGCCTTTCGAAAAGTAAACCTTAAGGTTAAACAAGTTAGACTGGAGAGTACACTGGCTCTGTCTCAGCAAAAAAAGATGGGAGAAAGAGAGAAGAGAGAGAGAGAGAGAGAGAGAGAGAGAGAGAGAGAGAGAGAGAGAGAGAGAGAGAGAGAGAGACTGCTTTTTAAAACTTAGGTAATTTGCTGAACGGAAAGGTCATATGCTTATCTAGTAGGAATGTCACACCAATACACAGAGAGGGGACCTCTTATTATACAATGTAGGATATTTTTTCGAGTCACCAGGAGTGAACTAATTTCCTGTGCAGCCAGAACAGAGTGTAAAATGTGCAGTAGATTAGAAGATTCACTTGAGATAAGAGACGGGACAGAGCTGGAAATTCTGAAAGATTTCCATTTAAACCTTCACTCACTTTTACATGCTATTTACAAGTTTGACAAGGTTGAGGGAAGGCTGTGTGTGTGAGAGAGAGAGGTAAAACTAGCCTTTGCCTTTAGTACTTTGTGTGTGTAACTCTTATATAGCATCCTTACGTGATTACAGTCATACATGCTGACCAAAACATTTCTGGCTGAGAGAGGGGCATACCAATGATCAGGCACAAATAGCACACACACACACACACTCTCTCTCTCTCTCTCTCTCTCACACACACACACACGTGTTAAATGAAAGTAACTGCTGAGGCGACGGAAACAACACTCAGTGGCAGCCTCTGTGAACTTGACTCCAGGGAACCGAGAATCACTCGCTTGGTAAGTGACTATTATTGCAAATAAAAAAATGCATGCACCAGTGGCAAACAGTACTGAGGGACCATATTCACTCACTCATACACACACACACACACACACACACACACACACACACACACACACACACACGGTTTTCCCAAACAAATCAAGGAAACAAAACCGCGGAGCGTCGCATGTCCATCTGCTTACCGATGTTTGCTGGATCTCACTCTTGGAGGCGAGGATGGGGAACGGCTTAGTGATGCATGTGCTCCCTGCCTGGTTCCTCACAGTGCGCATCGAGAAGGGCACAAACATGTCTTCCTGTGAAACAAGAATCACAGCATACAAAGATAGATAGATATTTACATAGCTTGTCTATTATTGTTATATTCTCAGAAATACATACCTACGATAGCCTTATACCGCCTTATGAATGTAATTCTTTGTTTAAAATGTTTTGTTATTTAGAGCTTTTGTTAAAACTCTCTGATGCTGAATTCACTCCTCCAGTAGAATCCACTACTGTAGTACTTAAAAATAACCTGGCAAGACAAGATAAGCACAGTGGAATACACCAAAATATGTGCACATTTAGATTTGGCTGCATGTCATCTTCACTTTATAACCTCCTGTGGCTCTTTAACTACTCCTTGTGAGACGACACCTTTTGTATCGCAAGCCCATTATTATCCCAAGTCATGCATATTATTTAATTCATGTGGGGAGCATTTCGCCCTGGTATATTAAGGAGCTCTAATTTGACTTCATTTAGAAGGTTGTGCTGGCAGGCTATGTAACATTTGGCTGTGCATAAAATCAGCCTGATTATTCATTAAGATTACTGTCTCATTAATTTGGCGACTCGTGGCTGGCATGCAGTGGCACACAAGTTTGATTAACAGATATCAACATCCTGCATAGACAGACTTATGCCAGAGTACCTTTTAACAAGAACAAACACGATATAAGATAAACCCTGTAACCCTGTAACTAGACCCACATTTACAATTGAAGTGGATATGCCACCAAATCGCATTATTACTAGTTTATACAGGAATTAATTATTTAAATGCAATAGTTTCTGTAGATTAAACAAATACATCTCAATAATAGAGCCGGGGAGAATATGCAGGGCTGGAGTTGATCTCAGGTATACTGTAGCTGAACATTTTGTAGATTTCTTTAATTCACCCATACCATATGCATAGAAGAGTAAGCATAATAAAAGTCATCTTCAGGCATTTTTTGCAGATTTACTATTTCACACCATGGGGGCTGTGGATAGGGTCTTTTTTTTTTTGGTCTGGGGAGCCGTGGCAGAGTACTCACAAAGAGAGAGCAGGACTCCTCGGACACGCGGTAAATGAGCTCGGCGTGCTGGATGACCCGGTCCAGCAACTTCTCCTGGGGGATGGAGGCGCAGTGCGCCGAACCGCCTGACTCGTCCTTACAGTCCAGAGGCAGGGCCAGCACAGTGTCCCAGCACAGCGCCAACAGCAAGGTACACACACGGCTCTGCAATCCTACAGGATTACACACACACACACACACATAGATGGAAATACTTACACATATGTGGATGTAAACACAGACAAACATACAAACTCAAGCCATATGTTTGTTTGCTAAACAACTCTAACATGAAATACCCTGTAGTCTGTTCATTGTGTCAATCGGTTCTTCTTGTGTCTATCATGAGTGGGTATATTCTGCCTTTTATATAGTGGAGAGGTAAGGCAAACCACCAACATATGCATGTATGCAATAGCACGACCATGTCAGAGGTGAAAGGGGATATGTTCTTGTAATAAAATGAAAATATTCATCTACTTACTATACATCTCCATTTACAGAGTTTTACAGCTTTAACTATACTTCCTTATACCCACACCAATATTCACACTACAACAGCATCAATACCACTCGGTTGGCATTCCCTTATGATTTCCAGAACTGTGTTTCCCTATTTACTTCTTTGGTATTGACATACAACATCTACAGTTGGACTACATGCACTTACCACAAACACTACTATTGACTCGGCAATAACCCCATGTTGACCTTGAGGGACTACATTTTCTTCCAGTCACTACACCCTACATTGAAGGTCTAAGGAGTGATGTATTGCACGCCTTCCGAGTCTCTCCTCTTCACTGTATGTTTCTGGTACTCTTCAGAGGCACTGTAGGATGATGGCAGACGGATGACATTGAAAATGTTATTAAAGACCTCAGAAATTCTGGTCTGCTGCCAGGTACACCACTCTATGGTTGACAACCTGTCCACCTCATCTTCTCCTGCTCTAATCTCTAGAATCTAATTTGTCTGCCTGACACTGATCACACTACTTCTAGGAGAATCCTTAATTGAACTTGGTATAAAAGAAGATAAAAATTAACTTCTGTTCTTCTGAGTGTTGTCTGCAGAGCAGTTCATTAGGGAACTATTAGTATGCAGCTCTATAAAAACCGACACAGTCTGCAAATTAACACCACCTAATTCCATACAATTCCGCCACCCCCAACCAATGCCAATTCTAGATCAAACATGACTTCTTTTCACTCCGGAAACTTCTGCAGAAAATATCCTTGGCCTTTTTTTCTCATCTTGGCAAGGCTGCCATGGTACTGGTGCCATGGTTTCTTCTTCACAGAGTTTAGGCCCCTGCTGTAATGTTCATAATGAGGTAATCTGTCTCCAAGTAGTCAAAGCGGCCTATCTTGATGGCTCTCTGTCTGGTTGCCATGGACTACATATGCTTCCAGCTGAAGGAATCCTTCATAAAACATAATCCGCAAAGGGATATTGAAATAATGCCATAGTAGGTGGGTGGAGGACTTCATTAAATCCTTCATATTCCAATTTTCTCTCTGATTACACTGTGTCCTACATATTTTAGTCACTAAAAACCACAATATTATGCCCTAATCCAATTTGAGAATTAAAAGTGATGTGCTCTGTCTGTCGATTTCAGAATTAAGCCCACTTTGTTGTTTGGATGATGCACATTTCACTGGAACCAATTGCTATCGGCTGAGAGCTGAGGCGAACAGCAGAAAATGTCCACAGACCCCCCCCTGATTTCTAAAATGTGTGTATGATTAAAAAGGGTGGAATTGTGCTGCAACAAAGTTTAGGATGATAAAAGCATCACTTCCAACATAACCATGACAAGCTCCTTGAATATCATCAATTCTGAAAAAATGAAAGTTGAATATATCTTTTTACCCCCCCCCCCCCCCCCCATCAATGCACAAATAGGCTGACACCAGACATAATTTCACTGCATTTCTTACTTCCAGTAATTATATGCGACATATATATATATGTTATATATGTGACAATAAACTTCCTTGTATCCTTGTATAAACTTCCTTGTATATAGCCTTAGATTCAATACTGAATTGTGCATTATTAATAACCACATTATTCATAGGAATTCATAGGAATTCATAATAAGCAACTTACATTGGGTCTCCAATTTATGACATTGTAGTCTAATCTTCTGCTACTTAACACATCACTCTAGCTCTCGGACGTGGTGAAATATTAACTTGATGTCACATCATATGGACAACTATAAAGATGTCACATCATATGGGCAACTATAAATCTGCCTGTTCCCAGCATAGCACAACACTTTGTGATGGTTAGCTTGTTACGATGACGATATAACATATCTTTCATAAGTAAGTGACTGACCTACAGTATCTAGGTGCAATTTGAGATGCCTGATGAAATTAGACGTTGTTGAACCGACATGGTTTATTCTGGTGCCACACACCTTGCATGTAGCTGTTCGCTTATTTCCAATGTGCACGAAGTTATTGTAACCGAAAGTAATGATAAAAGGCACAACTTCTGGAGGACTTGTCACCATGGTCAATGCATTTTTTTATCTGTGTGCGCAAAGTAGGCTAAATAAGTTTACCTGCAAACACCATTTGCTTGTGGAAGACGATAGTGCAGTGGTCACAGACAAGGGTTAGCACGTGGGAGACTGGGGTTGGATTCCCGTGTGATGCGTTTTGGCAGAGTGAGTGTGCATGTGTACCAACGTCTCTGGAGAGAAGGCACGCAATTTGAACAAGAAATCGGTTCCCAAACGGAAGTTTTGATTGCAACAATTAGCTAGTTCATGCACCATGGTGTAAATAGCATACAGTACTATAAACACCAGGGTATATGAATAGCATCCACTTCTAACTGTACATTCATGCAGCATACCTTATTCAGAGTGTCTATTACACAGCTGAGCTATTCACACCCTGTTACGTAACAACAAAAAAACATGTTGCTTATTTTTTTTGTTTAACTTATTAATAAAATCAATATGCCAGAATAAATGCACAGGGGTGCAAATAGCATATACTGATATTTGTACCAGACGGGGTATTAATAGAACACATTGCTGTGTGCACCGGGGTACGAATAGCATACATTGATATTTGTACCAGACGGGGTATTAATAGAACACATTGCTGTGTGCCCCGGGGTACGAATAGCATACATTGATATTTGTACCAGACGGGGTACTAATAGGACACATTGCTGTGTGCACCGGGCTAAGAATAGAATTAACTTCTTATTGCACCAGGGTACGAATAGCATACATTGTTTAAACACAACTATTGGGTGTGAAGACACTTACTGTTGGTGCTTAACTGTAAACTAAACAATCAGTCCTAAAGGTGAGTCCAGGTCAACAACAGTAATTGAAAGCAATGTAGCACAGAGAGGAAGAGACACTTTTTTTTAAGTATATTTTTTTGGCCTTTTTATGCCTTTAATAGGAAAGTGGAGAATGACAGGAAGTGAGTGGGAGAGAGAGTCGGGGTGGGATCCGGAAAGGACCACGGGGCGGGAATCAAACCCAGGTCACCGGCGTACGGTGCAGGTGCCCCAGCCAGTTGCGCCACGCCTGGGGCCGGAAGAGACACTTTTGCAGAGACAAGAGACAAGAGACAAAGTTTTTTGTTATGAAATTGAAAACTGAGTCAAAGGCTGAAAATGAATGTATGATTTTGCAGATTCGGTATGGGTTATGCTATTATATCACATGGTTATAGTGACATGTTTGTATAATATATAAAGATGTTGTGTGTAAGCAGTTGAAGGAAAACTAGAGTGTACTTCACAGTGTGGAGAGAAAGAATCCTCAAGCAGAGACGGTTGATAAAGCGAGACGATTCATAAGAGGGTAAATTCTGGCACGTTGTGACGTGGGGTTCGAAGCTGTCACGCCCATTTAGGAGTCTAGCGGGAGGTCCAGTATGTATTCCTATGGGAGAAATGAACATTTTCACGGAATATGACCAATCCCTTAGCCCTACATTCAGCGATGCAAGTTTTGAACCCATTTTCTAGAAGCCACATGTCTCCCTAACATTCCGACATTGAAATTGTATTTTCCAACGAAACAAATAAAGACAAAAATAGCTTTGTTCGTGATCTGTCACTGTCTCCTCAAAGCTCTGGTGCACAGCCACCTGTTCTCAGAGGCTCTAAACTCAGAAATGGTTGATAAACTAACCTAAAATATTTTTTGCTAGAACTAGTAGACTACCACAAAGTTGCTGAACATATGTTACTTCAGGTTTGTTTGCAACAATATATAAGTTTAACCAAAGTTTTCAGCTGCTAGCTAGCTAGCGAACATTCCCATTCACTTTCCGTTTACTGTGCTAACGTTAGCTAGCTAGCTCGGTTAACGGGGCAAAATGAAATTATTCATTCCGTGTCTGAAAGAGTGTTTCATTGGCATCACACACAAACAATGACTGTAAAATAGTATACAAAATGATATGTATATGTTATTATTGCTTATTCAGAGAAAAGTTTATGTTTTGACACGCCTATTTAGGAGTCCGGAACTAGTGCCATTTCGTTCCATTGGTGAATCGTCTTATGATTCATCTTAGTTAACTATAGAGTCTTTGGTACAAGTCTGGTGTTGTGTCGTGTTTGGTCAGTATATTCTTGTACTAAATTATCCTCTAATCCTACTTGAACAATATTTCTGAAAAAGAAAAAAAAATCAGGAAAACCTGTACAAAACAAATGTGTTTTGTATCAAGTACATCAACGTGTAACTGATTCAAACATAATCTGATCATATGATGGGGTTTGTGATATGACTACAAAATAGAGTTTTGATAAATAGTTATACTTTGACTGACGTGTTTCATTTTGCTAATAGGGTGTAGTGTTGTGCAAAAACGGGCCCTGTTTTCAAAATTGTGTTTAAGCAATTGTAAAAAATCTGTAAGGCCCAGAGGCACAGGGACTGGGTTCAAACATTGCATTTATTTAGAAAAAAGGATAGAAAGAGTCACTAAAAACACAGTAATCCAAGCCCTTGGTGCTTCTCTTGGGACGGCCATCCTTCAGTCATCTGCCTCTTCATGCTTTTAATGGCCCCACAGGTGCTCTGGCACTCTCCCCCATTCTAATGAAGCTGCTCCTCTGGTCTCTGGCCAGTTGAGGGATGAAGAAGCAGACAGAGTCCCAGTCCACAGCCTCTCACATAGCTGTGGTATCTGCTGCACAAACAATGGACAATGGCTAGCAGAAAAGACATTGTAGTTGGTAGCTTTACACAGGTACAGTAGGTCTACCCAACCCGATTGGCCCAAAAAGATAACACGTTTTAAGTACATTCATAGCACAACACAGCACACTTGGGAATATGAGGTTCAGATAACACATTGCATTGCAATCAATAATTGAACTTCTCCATAACAAATCACCACTGCACACAATAACATGTTGTTTGCTGATGGGGCTAAGCTATATGCAGACTCTTACTCATGGGAGTATAACAATAGTCACTGTTAACAGCAGTTTATCCAAAGTTCAAGCTACAAGGGGTGTCATGAGGTGGACAGTAAGTTTGCAGTCACAGGGGGGTCTGATGCCGGTGGCACAACAAACAATCAGTTAAAACAATGGGAGCAAATGGGACGGTTATCTTGTTCCCACAAATAAAACATTCTTCCAGTCATATTAAACAGTTTGGTCCAGTCAAGCTATTTATTAATTTTTTTGATTGTTTCTCGCGAAGTATTACAAAATATAAGGGCACAAACGCTGAACTTATTTGTTAATACAGAACTACTGCCGTGTTAGAGTTAGCTCCGCCATGTTGGATCATTTTTTTCGAGTTCACTTTTGCCTTTAGCCTTTTCGTTTACCGTTGCCAAACAACGTGACACCACTCGAGACGTACTCTACGTTGCTTGGCAACGGTAAACGAAAAGGCTAGAGATAAATACTATTTGAGTGGGCGGAGGATGAACAAACAAAAATCTAAATAAACGATAGAAAACACAATTTTTTATCTTAAAACTAAATTAGGTAACTTAATTAGGTAATGGAACTGTTGTATAAAAGGGTCAGATAAGGGTTGGTAAGATGACAAACTCAAAAATATGTTTAAAACTTTAAAACAACACATGCCTGAGGTTTGTTAAAGTGTAGGCTATACTTTGTATTTCTGTTGTATTCATATTATTCAATATGACGTTTATACTATTTTTTACAAAAGATAGACCTGACAGCCTGTTAAATTGTCAAATGGTGTAACCACAAAAAATGACAAATATCTAATATTTCACACCTCCTAGAGGTCATGCAATTGATCTCATGAAATTAGTAGTTTATTTAGTAATATCCTATGAGAATATGTTTTATTATATTTATTTCTAAATGTAAATTATATGGGGTTTTCATTGTTTTATGTCTATTCTTTGACCATTTATGTAAAAATGGTTTAAACAGCTATTATTACAGTGTAGTAGTGTATTAAATCATTATCCATATTCATTTTTTGTACAATATTAGTATTTTAGACAAAATACTGGTTACACCAACTGACCATAAAACGTCTACAGCAATAGGACAAGAAATTGACACAGAAAATAGGCATCAAGGTAAACTGAATTGGATATTTTAATATATATTCATATCATTCATCATATTCCATATCAAATATCATTTCATAACATCAATGAAGAAACAGGATTAACTTGTGTTCTATTTGATTTCAGTTCAGTTCTCATACAGATAAGAGAGATAAAGGGCCCTAATTTCGCGACACAAAACCCGGTGCAAAGCGTATTATTATCCCGACGAAAGCTCTTACACGTCACTTTTATTAAACAATGTGCCCCTGTGTGGCAATTACCGACATAAGATGTGGTCTGACACATGATCTAAAAATCGTTGTCTTACACCTTGCAATATGACACTCTTGGTCGTCGGGTTGGTAAAGGATATCGCCAGGGCAATTTGGCCGTAGGTATGAAGCCTAAGGGGATGTTTACTTGCTTAAACATCCCCAGTTTACAGTAAAGTTCCCCACTTTCACGTTTCCCCAGGCTCACCCTGTGACATATGCAATGAAGCCTAAAAAAGTTGGCCATCAAAGCAAAGTAAAAAAAGTGTTTTGCTAAGGAAATTTGATCTTTGTAGATGTTTAATGTTGACAAGTGCAAATATCACATCTCTGGTGACACTTAGGCTGGCCGATTGGATTCTGATTTGGTGCTGTACTATGTTTTAAGTCAAAAAAATGTCTGGTAACACCAGGGCTCCGAACCGGTTCAAGGAACGAAAACGAAAACCGAAAACGAATGGAATTTTACGGAATTTTACGAGGAGCGGAAACGGAAACAAAATGGTCTTCAACTGTTCCGGAACAGAAATGGAAGCGTTAGCGTTAAATTCTGTCAGGAAGACTCAATGCTATGTCACTCATTCATTCATTACTTCCGACCAATCACCAGTCTGCATCAGCCTTTATAATCACTTTACTTTGCACCTGCCTGTTGCTTTCAGGTGCCGATTTTCGATGTTACGTATCCATGCACGGGTAGCTAGTCATTCACTTCGCCACAACTTTAACATGTGATGCAGTCACAGACCAGTAGCTTAGCCTACCTTACGTTCGCTTCAACTGAGTTGGACGCATCTCACCAAAGTCTCGGGGGTTTCCATTAATGTAGCATAGTAGCTTGTAAACGTCGGAGAGCAAGGTAGGCCAAATTGTTGCCACTGTTGTCCGCCCGGTCTTATCAACGGAAAGAGACAAGTTCCACGGCTTGAGGTTCTCTTTCACCCTAGTCTCGTGTTAGATCCTAGTTGCTTAATGAGGTTAACGTTGTATCGTTAACAACGCAAATATGGTTGCTAAACTTTTCTGACGAAAACCGTCAGACTTCAGCTGGCTACGCTGTTAACATACATGTACGGAACTCAGTTAGGCTAAAGTTATCGACACTCGTGATGGTTTCCTTGCCAAAGTTGCCATGATACAGCTTTGCTAGGTCCACATCCTAGGCAAATTGACTCACTGGTCAGGCTGTTGTGTATGGAAGGCCAACAGGGACAAAATTACTCTTCCTTCTCGGCTGCAGTGTTAGTCGCAGAGATGCTGCTGGTATTGTCTGCAGGGTGGTAGGCTACTAATGTCATTAACCCATAATATTTCCGATGCACCTGAAGGCCATATTAGCCTAATCTTATTTTCATTATCTCATGTCTGGCTGATCATTATTGTCTGTCATTGTCTGTTACTGTCATTGGTTATGTGTCTACATAATATGTAGGCCCATACATTGTGTTCGTTGATTTAACTAATGGCAACGTAATGTATCATGGCTGTTTATTTGCCGTGTGCTAGGTCCTTTTGAAAATGCTATGTCTCCTCTCTAACCACTCGTCATTCGTAATCTCCCATTACGTCACGGCAGCCGCAAGCACAGGGATGGCATTCCTTCCCATTTTAATAATCTTTCAATTTCAGGAGCAGTTCCTCTTCGTTTAATGTAAATGCCTCTCTCTCTTTAATTTAAGGGTATGCATCTGTCGACAGTGGAGTACTGACCCTCACCGTAACTATCTACTTCATGCAGGGATGCGGGGCTGGTTCACGTAGGCCTATAGCCAAAACGTTCATCGAGGGACAGTGCTTTGGTTCATATTTAATCTTACTTCATCCAGGTCATGTGATGTCAACTTATTTACCTCCTCATCTAAGCTATATGCTAACCCTTCATGTCTTTATCCCACCACAGTAGGAGCAGCAGCATTAGTGAACTTGCACTGTTAAATCATTAGATTTGCAATTCACTATCGAATATCCATATGTCCTCGGATCTCAATCCCATAATTCTCAATAGTCACATCACCAATTCAATCTAACTATTTAATTTACAAGGTCTGTGATGCTGGTTCACATATTCTAAACACCCACTTACTCTTGGCTCTGGAGCAGTGCTTTGTTTCACATTTAATCTTATTTCACCCAGTCAGCATGATGAGGATTACTCTTCCATCTCTTGTCTTTATTTAGTTATATGCTAAACCATCCTCAGCGACCATCCATAAGTGCTAGTGTACTCCAGCTATGTATCTATTGATTGTATTTTGTCTTGTCCTGTTGTGTTCTTAGGTCTGCTGCTGGTTAGTTAACCCTGGCTCTCTTTTCACTCCCTATCAACTCACTCCTTGAATGTGTTCCTCATGGCTTTCTATGGGTTCATGCGCTCTGGGGAATTTTGTTCTGACAGCCAGGTTTTAACCCTTCTCAGGATCTGGCTTGCTCAGCCATCCTCTTCTCCTCCCACTTCTATAGTGTAATTCTGAAACATTCTAAAATGGACACCTCAGGTCTTTGTCATTATCAGAGATTCTAAAGTAAATAACTCTTCTGTCCCTATACTTCTATGATCAACTATCTTAAACTTCGCCACACACTTCTCCTAATGCACCTCTCTTTCTTCTACCCACTGGGTTATCTACGTCTAAACAATGGTTCAGAATCCACTTGTCGACAGCGGTTGGTAGCTGCAGGCTCTCAACCTCCCAATATACTGGCCATTCCTTTCGCATCGGCGCTGCAACATCAGCAGCCGCTCTAGGATTACCTGCATCCTCAATCAAGTTGCTCGGAAGATGGTCTTCGTCGGCTTACGAGTCCTATATAAGACCTTAGGATCAAGCCCTTCTAGATGCGCAAATAGCTCTCGCAAGTGTCAATTAAAGTAAGCTACCTTGCAAAGGTCTGGTGGTGGTTATTCGGCTCAGCTAAAGCATTATATTAATTACGTTGGACCCGAGCCACTCTTCTCCAGTCACTACGCACAGCCGGCACTTTAGGCACAGAATAAAGCGTTAATACATTGTAGTCACTACGCACCGCCGCCCTTGGTCTAGCTTCTGCAAGCAAAACCTTGGGTAATCACGTCACAACAGTTAATTTCCTTTATCCTTCCATCACCCCACTTCACTCATCATATACATACGCAACTCGACTCGACAGTCGACTCGAATCGCATCATCAAATCGCAATCATCAATCGTTATCGAACCGAACGATCATTAAGCACTTTCCACGGGGATTTGCACCACATTGCATTACATCTTGCCGTGCAAGAACCGAGCTTACGAAAGCTCTGAGCTCGTGCAGCTCCCCGACTCGCTGCAATCGCTGCAGACCATGCTGGTCATTTTCTTCTTTTCACCAGAGAGTGCTCAAGCTTTCTATCTGTTTCTCTATACCTTTTCTCTCAGAACTTATTACCCATGGACAATGTCTATTTCATGTTTTCCTGTCTCGTTTAGCTAACGTTACCTATGCTACTCATCTTATTTTGGGGGGCCTTTCCAAGAGCAAGGTGCAAAAGAATGGCTCACTCTTTTCATCTTGCCCTCGGATCTGCTTTAGCTCCATTCCGTTGCAGGATGCGGCTCGCTCACGGAAACAGTCATCACATAGGGGTCGTACTTAAATTGGATATAATCTGTCATGGACACTACACCGTGCTGTTATTTTGGGTAAGTCAACATAATTAATTAATTAATCTAAACCTTGCTTTGTTTACATTTCTATCCTAATAGTAGGCCTATACTTTGTGCTATTTAGGATCTGTCGTGGAAATCATCCACTTCCCAAAACCTCCAATCCAACTAGCACTCTGATGTCAAAGACCCGAAGGAGAACACCAAGACGAGAGAAGCTGAAGACTGTTGATCCTTTATTCACCGTATTGCAGTGATAATACAATCCAAACAGCGTCAGGACTGGACCGTCAGGCAATAGAGTGATGAGTGGCAGCTGCTACCCCGATGAGATCTGATCTGAATGTGTCTGAGCTCTCTCTTTTATGCTCTCGGGGGCCTGAGAGGCGTTCCTATCCCCAGGAACGTCACCAGGCCCCTTTTAGCCAATCAGAGCGTTTTGGGACTTGAGATATTGGTGGAAACTCCTTCTCGTGCAAACATTAAAAAATGTGTGTTGCTAGGCAGAATACATGTGTCCAGGTTCTATGTGTAATCTGTTGCCAGGCAGGGTACGTTTTGATTTGGTTCTATGTGTTACTTCAACTTTGGTTTCACTTCCTCTCTCTGGAAGTCCCTGCTTCTCCTTTTCTGCTAGCCCCTTCTATTTATGCCCTTCTGGTAAGCACCTTTCTCTCCCAGGCCCTGTCTTGTTTACTTCCACTCTTAGCCTTTGACCGTCCAGTCTCATGACTTCCAGTAAATGTTGCATGACAGCTGTACAAACAATGTTCTCATAGTAAATGGAAGGTCTCCTTAATAGACCAGTACACACACAAGCATTATTATTATTATGTCTAGATAAAATCACCACACTTTCTTTAACATGGCTTTACCTCTGCCGGATGGACAGTAGTCTGTTAATTTCATCTGCTGTACATCTTGTCCTTGCAGCTCCTATTCACCATCGAACCGTAACAAATGGAGTTCACAAACTGTAATATTTTACATCAAATTGCTTATCAATTAAGAGCTAGCTACTCCATTTGCTAGTCACAAGGCTCACAAGAATCTATGGACTGTATGGTTACTGAGTTCTTAATTACTAAAGACTCACTCAGCAGTAATGAGCATTTTGTAATCAATGTACTTCCTCTTGCAAATGTCTGGTGGTGGTTATCTAAATTTAATCATATTACTCATCTCTTCGTTCTGGTGCCCGTACTGGCTTGGTCGCATTTGTGCAGGTCATAATCTTCTTTAACTGCAAGCGCTATTTCTTCTGCACTAACCTGAGCTTCTGCAACTGCAAGCTCTATCCCGCTGCACTAACCCTGAGCATCTGCAACTGCGAGCTCTATTCTGCTGCACTGACCCTGAGCATCTGCAACTGCAGGCTCTATCCCCTGCACTGACTGAGCATCTGTTCACCCTGCACGTTGTTAGTTAACCCTTGAGTTAAGCTTCTGCAAGCACTAGTCACTCAAGCAGTTGTGTTCAATGGGTTGAACATCTGCAAGCTCGATTCCCTTCCATAACTTTAAATCAATCATAGAATTTGAGTCACAGGTGATTGAATCCATCATTATAATCATCATCCTCATCAAATCATCAGTTTATTTAGTAGTATATTCTTCATGTGTCTCTGCTGTCTGTCTTGCTTTTCTGATTCATCTCCCGAGTTCAACCGGATAATACAAAATGCACTGTTTAATATTGTTATGCTCTATTTCAGAGAGGATGACCATCTAAGCATTCTGGTGGGTATCTTTTTTTTTCTTATTCTTTGGGGGTAGTCTCCGCCCCTGCTTGTTGCTTTCAGGTGCCGATTTTCGATGTTCCCACCATCCCTCCCTAACCACCACCAGTTTGGCCTTGTCCAGATGTCCAGGGGGTAGGCTCCGCCCCTGCAGTCTCAAACCGGCAGGATCTGCAAGGGTCTGCACACTCGGTGACCTGGACCGAGGATGGGGCCTATGCCAAAGACTGTCTTATTGTTGCTTATGCCTTTTGTATATCTTTTGATGGATTAAAACGTGTGTTATCTTCAGTGTTGCCAGATGCCAGCAAGGTTTTCCAGCCCAAAACCTCGTCAAAAACCGCGAGAATGCACAAAAAAACGCCCAAATTTGCTTTTGCTTGTTTCTCATTTAAACACATTAAAATCATTAACAAGCTTTAAAATGACCCATTTTTCGACTTAGCCTATCCAATTTCAGAAACAATATTCAATCAAATGAACGCAAAAGTAGGCTACACGGACGTCAGACTATTATTCTATAAGCTTATGTTACGGAAAATAATGCAATAGGCTAAACATAGACAATTAATCTGTCTGTTTAGTGTCAATAGACGCTTGGAACGAAAGCATTCAGTAGGCTAGCCTAACATAAAAACATTGAGTGGATATATGAAGAGTGTCGACTCTTTGCAGATGCAGTGCGTTCATAACTGGTGGGCCAACTGTAGGCTACACAAAAAATATTTTCATAGGCCTACCCCAAATGTAGGCTAAAGGCTTGAGTTAAACTTGAGTCTGACACCTGTGATTTAGAACAATTAATTAATAGCCTACCTAGGCGCTATATATTCCCTGACACAGGCAGTTAGGCCTAGAGTTTTCATGAAAATCGCGCTGAATAGGCTATTTAGGACAGTGTCAGTGCGCTCTTTGCAGAAGCAGTGCGTCCATGCATGGCAACTACACGCAAAAAATATTTTCATACGCCAGATATAGGCTAAAGGCAAACTTGAGTTTGACACCTGTAATTTAGAACAATTAGTAGGCCTACCTGACAGGCAGTTAATCCTAGTTTTCATGAAAGTCGCGTTGAACGAACAGGTGTGTCAGTGCGCTCTTTGCAGAAGCAGAACGTTCATGCATGGGCCATCTCTACACAAAAAAACATAGGCCTATGGCCCTAGGCCCTTCGTGAAAATCGCTTTGAGCAATTGTTATTAGGCCTAAAAATAATTAAAAAGTTCTAGTAGGCCTAGGCTTTGTCAAACTTCCTCAACAACTGTCGGGCTGGACGGAACGTGGGCCGTAGTCCTATGTCAAGCCATTCGCGCAAGACCTGCGCACATCCATCAACCCTGAAAGAAGGGGTAAGTCCATCCTGTCTCGTAGGTAATCTTTCAGCAGTGTGCACATTCATGAAGAGATTTACTGTAATGACAAAATGCTCTTTGCCCACTTTGGCATATTGACATTGTCAGTCAGCTAGCTAAGTTTGAAAACCCCGCGAGCTGTGTGTTTGAATGGCGGTCTGCGCCAGAGTAGGGGAGAACCGGACTGAAACACTTTTTAATTAAACGTAATTTACAAAGACATCGTAAAACACTGAAAGCTAATATTTTGTCACAAGCAAACTACATCGGTCCTCTGTCAAATACAGTTGCATTTTCAGCTCTGAACAAAACCATTCAGGATTTATTTAAGGAGAAATCGAACATGCGTTTTGTTTCATTCGTCCCTCCAGACCGGGATAAATGAAACGACATGGGGGACGAAAGAAACATACAGCTTAAACTTCCCACAACTTCAATATTTGACAACATCATGAATGGTACTTGAAATATGTGTTAATTTGGATAAATTACTGCTGGGCTTTACTGTCTGCTGTGAATATCTAACAACTAATTGCGGTCATTGTGAAGCGCATATCTCGCGGTTATGGAAATACCATGCACTATGCCATTTATATGGCTAGAATGCATGTTTCGATACATAAGGTGACGTGAGCTGAGAGTGTCTGTTGTGAGTTTAGGGGGGCACGTCAGCCAGAGGGTGTGTGAGTGAGTGAGAGACTGCTGCCTGCTGACCAGAGACGGTCGCTGGAAGAAGGGTCTGAAGTGCCTTTGTTTCGGCTACAAAAACCCGCCGAACTGATCCAAAACCAGCCCAATTTTTATACACCCGCCCAAACCCATTTTTGCCCGCAAAATAGATTGCAAAACCGCCCAATTGGGCGGGAAACCGCCCAATCTGGCAACCCTGGTTATCTTCCTGAGTCTTTCTGATAGAAACGTTATTCTGAAATCCACAAAACCGGTTAATAACGTTTTTTTTTTCGTTCTCTATATATTTTATAAAATTTCACAAAAGCATATCCTATTTCAGGGAGACTATTTCCGGTTGTGCGAAAAACAAGCCCGCATCTACACTGTTAATGTGAGCTAACAAGCCGCTATGTAGCCAACTAGGCCTACCTATCCGTCTGCCACTTCGGATCTTAGGCCAGCTCGTAGCGTAGGCTACTGAAACTTATTTGGAAATTGTTTGTAGCCTATGCGTAATAGCCTATTTGGCCTGTCCACGCCTTGTCGTTTTAAAGTCGGGATTTGAAATGTTTGCGCAATTATAGCCTATTCTATGTAGAAGAGTTAAACGGGAAATTTGAGATACTGTAGGCCTTGTCAGCAACAGACAGGTTCGTTTATAAACAGGGCTGGAATTATAGTGCAAGCCTTTGAAGATCTCCATATGGATAAAACTTAGGTTACAACCAGGTAAGGAGTTTAGCACGTATCCAGAAATATTTTTGATAAGAAATTATTTATAGGCATAGGTTAGGCCTACAGTAGCCTAAGTCTGTAGGCTATGGGATGGATAGCCCATCTGAATGTTTTTGGATGCTGCCTGTGATTTATTATTTTTGGGCATAGCTACGGTATAGGCTAAATCAAGGGGAAATAATGAGTACGTCTATTCTAAGGTAAAGTTCACAAAAATAGACTTGATAGGCCCGCCAAACACTGCCGGAACTTTAAGAACGAACTATATTTTGCGTTCCGAATCGGTTCAGGACCGATATGTTGGTGGCGGAACGCATGCAAGAACGAAAACGTTAAACATAGGCCTACCTGAACCGTTCGGAACGGAACGTTTGAAAAATAATTTCGTTTTCAAGCCCTGGGTAACACTTTACTTGACGGGTGAGTTCATAACACATTCATAACAGTTGTCATAAAGTGCACATAAAGCATTCATGACTGTTTCATGAGACATGACTCAACATTCATACCAAACCTTTCATGAATGTGGAAGACAGAACGATGACAACTTGTCAAAATAAAAGTCTAACATCGTATTTGTGTAACCTGGATACCATTCATTTAATCTCTCCAGCCTTTGTAAATATTTCATGAATATCTTATAAAGTCTACATCAAATGTCACTTTACTATACAAGTTGTGAAGTATTTGTAATCACTGAGTTTAACACTGGGAGGTAAACTAGCCTACATTCAGCTGACCCATGTTTGTGTAACCTGGAACAGTTGGACATTCCCAGTAGCAAAAGATGAGAAATCATCTGCAAAGGTTACATCATAAAACAAATACATTTTTATGAAACAAAAATTATTTGCTTGACCATGTTCTGTCTTTTTGGCACTGGAGTATAGCCCATTGACTCAGATGTGACGTGATCAGGTAAGAGGTTTGGAACAAAAATGGCAATGCTGCTTTGCGACTTTGGACTTTTACTTTGACAAGTTCTCGTCGTTCTGTCTTCCACATTCATGAAAGGTTTGAGTCATGTCTCATGAAACAGTCATGAATGCTTTATGTGCAGTTTATGACAGCTGCTATGAATGTGTTATGAACTCACCCGTCAAGTAAAGTGTTACCAAATGTCTTTACCAGATCTTCCGTCTAATGTGCGGCAAAGACCTCTGTCTTTATATTACCGTGATTGCATCTGTATGCTTGAGTATGTACTTGTGTTGTCAGTGTGTGTGTGTGTGTGTGCGCCAGTGCTCACGTGTAACACAGAGGTGAGGTGTCCTGTCTAGGTCAGAGACGGGTCAGTTGCAGACCTCACCTGGCTAATATCAGGCCGAGCATCAGAGAAGTGGAGGAGGAGGGAGAGTGACTGACGTCAGAGCATCAGATTTACTTTGCCTATTCACACCTCTCCTTTAAGACACCTGGAGCCCACCTGCACACAAAGAACTGCCAGAAGCCTTAATCCACACTTGCTGGGATTGCGTCAGGAAAAGGATCAGTTTCCGTCTGATACTCTAAATGACCTTTTGTATACACACTGAGTTGTACACACACATACACACACTCACACACACAAAGCATACACACACACTAAAGCGCACACACAAGCAATACACACAAATACATGTACTATCATAATCAACCAACTACACCGATTACAAACATAAATCGGTGTAGTTGGATTTAGTGCAGTAGTCATTATGAAAAATGTAAAAAATATATCACAATGTGTATTTTCACTTGGTATTAGGACTTGTTGCGTATGTGCTTTCTCAACCCTGCTACTGGTTCAAACATAATGATGTCTTTTCCTTTGTGTTGCAGCTATTGAGGCAAATACAAATGAGTCCAAGTGCCTCCAGTAGTCATTCAGCTTGCTGTAGCTGAGGCACAAGGCACAGTTATTGTCAAGAAAATTATCTGTGATTTCTATACATGTGGGTCGCTTTGTTGTTCACCAGTTCACCATGTGGATGCTGTTGGTAAAATTCAACTCAAACGTTTCTCCCAGGAGGATGGTAGATATGGAGAGTGTGTGTGTGTGAGTGTATGTATGTGTGTGGAGGAGGGGGGTGGGTGGGTGGTGGTGGTGGGGGGGTGGTCTGTTGGATGACTGGTGGTTAGAGGAGCTAGGCAAAAGGATGAGACGGGCAGATTTGGGTTGTGAGTGGATGGAGGTGGGGTGTCCCTATGGATGAGGGCCTCTTGTGGTGAAGGGTGGCCACGTCTAATTTATGTCAAGAGTAGGTTCATGTCCTCTCAACATGTGAAGTGTGCCTGCCATATCCAGGCGCTGCCACTCCACCTCCAGAGAGCGGGAGAGTGAGCGGAGAGAGGGTGGAGGGAGTAGAGTACACACATGAATATTTATCAGTTGCATGATGTTCGGGGCCAATTACCACACAGCTCGCTCCTCTTCTCCCCAATGCTAGATTGGCAACTTCGCTAATCAATTTGGGAGACATCAGCTCAGTCATTAAACTTCAGGGCTGAGGAGGCTTAACGCCCTGGCCCTACCCGTGTGTGTGTGTGTGTGTGTGTGTGTGTGTCTGTTTGTCTGTGTATCTGTGTGTGTCTGTGCGTGTATGTGTATGTGTGTCTGTGCATGTGTGTGTGTGTGTGTGTGTGTCTGTTCATGTGTATGTGTGTGTGTGTGTGTGTACTGTATGTGTGTGTGTGTGTGTGTGCATGTGTGTGTGTGGGTGTGAATGCATTTCGTTTTAATGCACATGTGTATCATGCGCATTGGTTTCCATCACAAAGTGTGCAGTGCACACATTCCATGGAAATCTGGATCAAGACAGACATTTGGCATGACCTTGATACTAGTGAGGGTAAAGGTGGGAAAAAATAGCTCCAGCCTACTGTACTCATTTAACTTCTCCCTCATACGGCTCATGTTCATTTCCCCCACATTGCTCCCACAAGCCCAGAACCTCTTCCACAGCAGATACAGACCCCAGGCAGCACTACTAAGTAGACGATGATGATATTTTGTGCTTTTGTACTTTTGCCATATTATGTATTTGCACAAGAATTCACACTGAGAGCCTTGCCGGGTCCAAACAGCCCCTTGTCCACAGCTCTCTGATGGCATTAGAGGTAAATCTTGACAAATGCTTCCCGTGTCTGCGGTGATGGATGGCAACGCCCTTGCTCGTATTTTCATAATAGCCGTAAGAGGCCACCGACGCGCGGCCGGCATGCTGGGGCCTCTTGCGTGAGAATCCGCCACTTGACAAACGATCGCTATTACCAGTTCCAACCCGCTAAAATCAAAATGAATCAATGAACAGAGTGCACAAATAGTCTGAACGTGCAACAAGGCCTGAGGTATGTTTTTTTTCCCTGCGACTGGGCTTATTTATCTGGGCATTTGTTCGTGTGATGAATAATATATTTAAAAAAAAAAAAAAACGTTTGGGGGTAGGAGGAGAGAGAGCTTGGAAAAAGTGATGTTCAGTAATGAGAAGTATGAGATGCAAGGAATACATATTTTTTTTGATAAATGGAATATCCACAGTCCTTAGGCACTGCAGAGCGAAACAGACAGACTAGTGCACTCTTGTAATTAGCACTTGTTACAGCTGTCACAATCAGGTCACTGTTCTCTGCTCTATGCCACGAAACACAAAAATGTTGCGTGTGTGTGTGTGCATAAATTAAATATTTCATATGTTTGAGGAATAGGGCGTTTTGATGAAATCTTTTTATGTTCCAATTAGCCTCAGTGGAAAGTGCTTGAGAAAATGCTTGAAAACCCTCATTAACGGTTCCTTTTGTTACACACAAGTTCACATTTACTTCTCCATCTACATGCAGACTTTTTAATTGTGTGTGTTAATGAGCTTTCTTTTGTGCAAATGCACTCAGTGAGACAATGGTGTTTTGCTAAATAATGTTTATCTCTCACAATCACCCCAGTGGCTAGAGACAGATTAAATTGTTTTAGGTTGGACATATAGTCCCTGTGTACTCCACATTGCCTTAAAGTATCACAGTTAGTACACACATGGATTTACAAAACACTAGACACATTTATACGGTGTTTATTAAACTGTTTGTTTAAACTCCATATCATCTATCGTTTCTCCCCATCTTGAACAAAAAGCAATGCTTTCGTACATCTATGAAACTGATTTTGTACAAATGCCTGCTGTTTTTTTTACTTTCAATGGCTAATGTCATGTTGGTCAAATGCACTGTACTGGTTCCCTATTGAATAGTCCTAATCCATAAATAGACAAGTGCTATTTCAAGAAAAAGTCCTTGTATATGGCTCTAGAGGTAGCCTAGAAATCTAGACGCGCCCCTAGCGTCGCAACTCTCCGTTAGCTTGTGAGCTTCAGAAATCGAAACTTAATCAGGCCAATGAAATCGTGTATAGAGTTGTTAGGTGGGCTTAACATAATGATTGATGGCAGAGTTGCAACGGTTTGGCTTGAATTCCCTGCTACTTGAAAACAAATAAGACGGATGTTGCTGCTGGCAAACAGTGTGACACGAGTTAAGCTTTTATTAAGTTGGCAAACATTTGAACTAGCCAACTAGCTCCGCTGGTGGGAAACACATGGGACTCATAGCGCTGCCGCTGTCCTATTGCGTGCAGAGGGAATTTGAAAGACAACTGATTATCCCGCCCCTCGGACTGAGCACTGCGAACGGTGAGTGCCCAGACCCTACATTTTAATGTGGGTCTGGCTCGTCAGGCTACTCTAGAGGCATTTCTTAGTAAAAGTTGGGAACAGGACTTTTTATCATAATTAACATGTGCTGAATCCAACTAGCCCTGTTCCCAAGCAGAATTTTGAGTTTTTGACCATCTAATTAGCATTAATTAACATAGTTAACAAAATGGCTGCCAAAATGGCGCTTTTGTGCACTTTCTTTGGACGGGCATCATTATACCATGTAAATAAATTAATATTGTTCACATCTGTGCATCTCAGAAATCTCCCGTGAGCAATAAATAAAAAGTAAAGGCTATGAAAAATATAAAAATGCAAAAAAACTATTATTATGCTAATTAGCCTTGTTTTTTTTGTATGCTTGTAGCCTTGTCAGGGCAGCTGTGGCCTACTGGTTAGCACTTCGGACTTGTAACCGGAGGATTGCTGGTTCGAACACCGACCAGTTGGAGCAGCTGAAGTGCCCTTGAGCAAGGCACCTAACCCCTCACTGCTCCCCGAGCGCCGCTGTGTTGTAGCAGGCAGCTCACTGCGGCAGGATTAGTGTGTGCTTCACCTCACTGTGTGTTCACTGTGTGCTGAGTGTGTTTCACTAATTCACAGATTGGGATAAATGCAGAGACCAAATTTCCCTCACGGGATCAAAAGATATACTTATACTATACTTATCACCTTGTGAACCATACTCTTGACTATGTTTACAGTCCTCTTTGGCAAAGAGTCTGGCCTGGCTTCATTGGTAAACATCTTCTTCGTGGTGGGTGGACACATGTTTGGAGTTTAAAATCATTGGAGTTCTTTTTAACTAATCACGAACAACCGTTAACTAACAAGCTAGCATCATATCCTTGATTCCAAATGGGAAAGATGGCCAGCAGTCACATGTTTCATTTGATTAGATTATCTTAGATTAGATTTACCTTCATTGTCATTGTGCAGAGTACTAAAAATGTATAAGTGTATGTGCAGTGTACAGTATAAAGATCAGTAGAATATCACTATGTTTAAGTGTAAGTACAGTATGTGTACATTTATAAATATAAATAGAATACTATGGGTGGGATAGGACCAAAATGTTTGCCTCCTTGTTGTCCCTGTGAAGGTTGCCATCGACATGGACACCTCAACAGGCACAGGCAAAGAGGCACCGGGGGAGGGGGGTGTTGATGGAGGGGTGTGAGGAACCAGTGATGCGTTGAGCAGTTTCTCTTTCCGGTCGGAGGCAGATCATTTGCCATACCATACTGTGACACAGTTGGTGAGGATGCTCTCAATGGTGCAGTGGTAGAGGTTTAGAAGTTCACCAGGATCTGAGGTGAGAGATGCTGGTGAGCCTTCTTGATCAAGGTAGAGGTGTTGAGGGTCCAAGAGAGGTTCACAGAGATGTGGACACCCAGAATCATGAACTGGTGACATGCGCCACCTCAGTCCTGTTGATGAGGATGGGGCTTTGTGTGCTAGCTTTTGACTTCCTGAAAGCCAGGTTGTTGTCAGTGCTCCGCAATGTTAGGTGCTGGACCTCCTCCCTGCAAGCTGTCTCATCATTGTTGCTGATGAGAGCAATCACCGTAGTGTTGTAGCCATGTACAGGTATGCAGTTGTAGGTGAAGAGGGAGTAAAGGAGGGCTCAGCACACGGCGGTGTTCAGGGTGAGGGTTGAGTGGGTGAGGTTATCTAATCTAACAGACTGCAGTCTGTTGGTTAGGAAGTCCAGAATCTAGTTTCCGAGGGAGGAATTGATTAACCTGACTATCGCCAGATGAATTTTGTTCAGCTTAGCTCCGCCTAGCGTCACTCACATCCATCTGGGACCTCTTCCATTGAAAGTGATTTCAGCACGAGATTGTATGGTAGAGCCAATCAGGACGCAGGGCGGGAGTTTCATAGATGTGACATAGCGTAGAAGCGACTGTGAGACTGTTATCAGCGTCACGGGTTGGCTTCGATGTGAGTGGTTGAAGTAGCACGTCAATAGATGACGAACAAGTGGCTTATTCAATCATATGCAAGCATTTTTTGATTAGGCCCAGCCTTCTGAAGCAACACTCCAATGGATTGGTCCCAGATGGATGAGTGGAGCTAGGCGGAACGAAATTCATCTGGTGAGAGTCAGGTTAGGAATTGATGCCCAGTTCACTGAGTTTGGTGATCAGTTTGGAGTGGATAATGGTGTTGAATGCTGAACTGAGTCAATGAACAGCATTCTCACATAGGTGTTGCTATTGTTAAGGAGGGACAGGGCAGAGTGAATTGCCGTAAAGATGGCATCCCTGTGCCTGCTTAGTTTTACAATTTTAACAATTATGTTTTTTCAGGTAATTAGCATAGGCATAATACTATAATATTTTTCTTTTTTTCACAGCCTGTATCCTTGATCTATTGGGCAAGGGAGATTTCTGTGAACAATATGAATTAATTTACATGGTATAATGACATCTACCCAAAGAAAGAAAGAAACTGCCCAAAAGAACTCAAAGAAACTGCCCAAAATTGCCATTTTGGCAACCATTTTGTTTATGCTAATTAGATGGTCATAAACTCAAAATTCAGCTTGGGAACAGGGCTAGTTGGATTCAGCACACCTTAATTATGTTAAAAAGTCCTGTTCCCAACTTTTACTAAAAAATGCCTCTAGGAAGCACATATCTCAAAAATATCACCTGTCTAAAAACAAATTGCCTTATTTCATCGATTGTGTCATTACATGCAAATGTGTTGAACTGTTATAACTAGTTGTCATAGTCTGTTTAACACATACATGTGACCTGACAGATAGGAATGTCAGGATGTATAGAAAGATGTACAGTACAGTGGTCCACAGCTCTGACCAAGGGGTGTTTTACGGTATATTGGTCATTTTTAATTTGCATAGTGCTGTAAAAGCCTTGGCTTTCTTTATACAGTCACAATGTCGGTCAACAGTAAAAATGTTGAAAGATATCCACTGTTTTGCAATCAACCCTCTCAACACACTCTGTTATTACTAATGTGCTGCCTTGTGCATTGTTCATTAGAAAATACTTAGAGTAAACTGTCATATTGACAAATAGACAAAACAGTTTTGTAACACTTTACTTGACAGTATCGACATCAGAGTGACATGACACTGTCATGAACACATGACACTGTCATGACACATAAAACCTAACCCTAACCCTAATCCTAACCATAACTCTAAATCTAACCCTAATTCTAATCCTAACTTGTTATGACAAAAAACGAATGTCACTTAACAGAAGAGTTATGTCATACATGTTTATGACTTGTTTGGACAGTGTCATGTCACTCTTATGTCAACACTGTCATGTAAAGTGTAACCAACAGTTTGAGTATCTTGACATACACAATGGCATCATGATTTGGAATTGATGGGAATTTATGCAGGGTCTATGAAAGGATGCTTAGGTTTGTTTTTATTTCCTTTCTTTTTTGTTTGACCTTTTTTGGCTCCCCAAATGTTTCATTGTTCTTTCACTGCAGTATATTATCTATGTAGAAATTATGTTTGGCTCTGATTTCCGGTGCAAAATGGATTAGGAAATGGATAAATATTTGGAATGTACTTCACAATGTGGAGAGAAAAGATTCCTCAATGTACAGGGTTGGTCTTATGTGTCGTGTTTGGTCAGGATATTCTTGTACTCTAAATTATCTTCTTGAACTACATTTCTGAAACTAAATAAACAAACAAATAAATTAATCAAGCATACACTATATTCTAGGAAAACATGTTTTGTGAAATGTGTTTTGCATTGAGTAGTGTGTAACTGATTCTCACATAATTAGATCATATGATGGATGTGTTTTTGATGTGACAGCAGGGAGGGCGGGATTCTGCTACTTGGGTGTGTAACTAAACTATGTGTAGTGTTTCGAAAAAACGGACCCTGTTTTCAAAATTGTGCTTAAGCAATTGAAAAAAAAAAAACTGTGATATAGTGTGCACTTAAGTTCAGAGTTACCCATGAAGAAATGTAAGCTGTGACATATTTGTTCCCATGTTGGAGATTTCACCATTTTCCGCAACATTTTGTTGGTGAGGTGGGAAAGCAGAGCAGAGGATAAGAAAGCATGAGAGGCCAGAATGGCTACATTTACTATATGAGCAGAGCAAGCATTCAGGTTTTTGTACACATATTATTATACGTGTGTGTGTGTGTATTTGTGTGTTGGCATGATGTATATATTTATATATTTCAGTCTGTGTGTTTGTGTGTGAATACTTGTGTAGTGTGTGTACAGTATGTTTGTGTGCATACTTGTGTTTATGTGTGTGTTTGTTTGCGTGTGTGTACACTGTATGTGTGTGTGTGTGTGTGTGTGTGCGTGCGTGCCACCTCTGGCATTCTCTGAGGTGGATGCGCTGAGCTTGGCGAAGGCACAGATGACAGTTCTGGGGTAAAGATGCATTACTGTACTGCCCGGGGCATAATTAGGCTCACCATGATAAGACACAGCCTCCATCTCTCCTCTTCTCTCCATCTCTCCTCTTCTCTTCTCTTCCTCCCTACTTCCCTCCCTCCCCCCCAGCTCTCCCTCTCCTCCCCAATGCTAATCACCCCCTAGCTGGAGATCCAGCAGGTAAACATACCCCATTAGGCTGGATGGCTTTGCTGATTAGGCTAGCGGAAAGAAAGAAGGAGAGAAGGAGGGAGAGAGAGATAGAGAGAGAGGGGGGGGAGTGGGGTTAAAAAGAGCAAATCAGGTTTGCAAATTTGGATTTCAGTCCTGGGGCAGCAATAACTTGGGCTTCCATTACATACTATAGTCAGCACCTGGGTAAACAAAGGGAATAAGAAAAAAAAAGAGGGAAAAAAGGGAGGAATCAGAAATAAAGGTCTAAACTAGATTGGTCACTCAGAAATAAAGGTCTAAACTAGATTGGTCACTCAGAAATAAAGCTCTAAACTAGATTGGTCACAGAGGCCTGTCTGTGTGTTATTTCTCTGCCTTTCCCTTTTGTGTTGGCGTGGTGTCGCCGCTCGCATGGAAAAAAGGTGAGCTTACATTTAAAGGTGTCAGCTCTCGCTACGCGGCTCCGCTCGCCTGCGCGGGAGCGTAAACACGGTTATCGCTCAGGGTGAGGACGGAACACAAGCAGATGATACTTCTCTCTCTCTCTCCCTCTCTCTCTTGCTCTCTCTCTCTTCTTTATTTCTCCCCTTCTGTCTTCCTTACCTTCTTTCCCTTTATTTCTGGATGAGCTGCGTCTCTGGATTGGCCTGACACTGAGTTGGCTCTTCTGTTGTGCTCAGGATTTGGCTGACTTTAAAGCCTCCCTGATGAGTCTCTTCAAAGACATGCCGGTGCGCTTTATCTTTCTGACAGAGCGGTTTTTACGCGTTTGCTTTTCTTTTCTCTGTCTCCTCTTTCTTAGAAATTTAAGACATTTAGTAGATTCTTAGTTTAAAGCCAACCACAGATCTCCACATTTCCAAACACTCATTCGGGTATGTGAAGAGAGAGACGGAAACTGTCAAAGGGACCAGAGAATGGGAGAAAAATGTTGAACGTGAGGTGTAGAATAAAGAGGAGACTGTGGGACATTGGGGTGCTTAGCACATACTTAGAGGGGGTTAAATTATAGTTACCGCCATTGATTTTGCGTCATTGTCACTCCTGCTCATGAATGTGTGTGTGAAGGTGTGTACATGTGTGTGAATAAGTGTGTGTGTGTGTGTCGGTGTGTTAGAGTGTGTGAGCATGTGTTTGTGTGTCTGTGCCCATGTATGTATGCATGTGTGTCTGTGTGTATGACAGCATCAGACGTGGTGCTTGTGACAATGGCGGATCAGCAACCTGGGTATCAGGTGTTGGGTTCAAAGAGTGCCTCGCGCCTGGAGAGGGTCCAGATGGCGGCTAAGAGATGCCTCCTGCATACACAGCCACCCGCCGCCTTTATTCTTTATTTGATTTCAAAGGCGCACCGCCACTATCTCTGAGCGCCAAGCCTCGGGCAGGTGTCCTTCGCCCATCGGGATACTCCGGCAGATTTGACCTTTCCATCTCTCCGTGGATCTGTTGTGAGATCTAACCATTGGTTTTTATGTTGTTTGTTTATTTATTTCCCCATTCCTGTCTTATCAGACAGGACCTCACTGCCATCATCACACTCTCCCACTGACGACCCCCCATCCCCACCACCCCCCCACCCACACCCCCCACCCAGTCCCTGCTCATTTGTTACAGCAATTACGACACATAAAACAGGACAGGCCAGGGAGCTTTGCCTTGGTATAAAAGTAAAGGTTAGATACATCAAAGGGAGAACATTTCCTCCTTAATTCTGGGAGGTAACCCCATCAGTGGCAGGAAGCTTAGACTGAACCTGTGCCTGTTAAAATCCCAACTGCCCCAATGGGGCTCTCTCTAGCCTAGACTAACACCACTCTTTAGTCTCTCTCTCTTTCATTCTCTCTCTCTCTCTCTCTCTCTCTCTCTCTCAAACACACACACACAAACACACACACTACTGTTGAGGGAAGGTGAGGGGGCCATAGACACCTGCACAGGAGCATGAGGAGGAGCTGATTGGGGTTTTCCACTGTGCTGTGGGCTCCCTGGTGGATCTCCCTGGAGGCTCCTCTGTTAGCGGGAGGGAGTGCTCCGGAGGGAGAAGGAGAGGCACGGGCATGTTGGGGCTTAATACACCCAGGCAGTGTGTGTGTGTGTATGTGTGTGTGTGTGTGTGTGTGTGTGTGTGTGTGAGTGTGTGTGTGTGTGAGTGTGTGTGTGTGTGTGTGCATTTGTCTGTGTATGTGTTCGTCTGTGCATGTCTGTGTGTGTGTGTGTGTGTGTGTGTGTGCGTGTGTGTGTGTGTTGGGTGGGGGGTGGGGGCAAAACAGAAAAGCATGATGAAGGCTTGATTAGAAAATTGATTAGCACTAGAAAACAGCTCAAAAAATAATTTGTGCTTCAGCGGTTCATTACTGTCTTCGCTGTCATTCTTTTTCTCTGTATGTGTTCCTTTCTCTCTGTACTTCCTCCATTTCTCCCTCTCTTTCTTGCTTTTATTTCTTTCTGATTTCAATTTGTACTTTTTGGCTTTTTTTCTGCTTTTTTCAGAACAAAAAAAATCAAAGGTTGACCTGTCAAGTCTGCATGACAGATGTAGAAAAAAAAAGAAACGTACAAAAGCCAAATGCTTCCAGCAATTAGTCCACTAAAAGTGTGTGTATGTGTGTAGGGTGGGAGGCCTGACATTCACTGTGCCAAAGCACTGTTGTGCCAAAACAAGTAATCTTCTGTTTTTTTTTCTTCTTTTCTTTCTTTCATTCGTTCTTTTTTCCTCATCTATGTTTTCACCCACAGTGTGGCAGTGATTGTCAGGTAACATTTAAAAAAGTCCTTTCAATCTATTTGCCATGCTGAGGCCTCACTCCTAGAGACATTTCCTCTCTCACACACAGCACAGCCACACAATCATTGGGATTCATAATGCAGCTGGATGGCTTACCACCACCAGTTTGAAATGAGATTTAAACAGAGAGAGTGAGAAAGAGCGAGAGAGAGTGAGAGAGAGTGAGAAAGAGAGAGAGTGTAAAAGTAAAATGAAATGGCCTAGCTTATGAATAAAATATAATTCAATGCAGGCCGTATAAACAAGCGCATGGAATAATTAGTTCAGTTTGTTTTATTTTTGGGAACACTTAGCATGACACTTCATTCTCAAGGCTCGCGCGATGTCTCCTTGAGGACTTGGACCCTTCCTCCTGTTCTGAATTCTTCCTTATCTGGGCTACTTCCTCCAAACACCCAGACAAATGAGCCTAACCACGGGGAATTAGCCCACAAGACAAGGCCTTAATGAAACCAGTTTATTTAACTGGGTTTTCGAAATGGAATAAATTATGTATGTTTTCAAGGATATGATACTGAGCATTCATATGAACTTGATGCGGGCCATGTCATTTGGTACTACCAATTCTAATTCTAATTTATTAACGTCATTCTATTTCTTTTGAATATATCTCTACTCCTGCATTTCTCCTCCCTTTCCATAAGTGTTGTGTAGCACAGTGGATTGAAATGGGTCAGGTCATCATTCTGTATCTCAGGGTTCGTGCTTTTAGGTGGCACTCTTTGAGAAAAAACAATATTATATGGCTCTGACCTTTAAGGCATGAGAAAACAAAAGTGTGAGTCTTAGAGAGTTGGTTTGGAAGCAGGAGTGGTGTGTTTCTCACTGTTTATGACCTTTGTTTGACTCACAGACACCTTCACACATGCATGCCCCGGAGAATGAAAGGAAGGAGATGGTACATGTAGTGCCATAGTGTTATCACAGTAAGTGTTATGTGTTTATAAGTGAGAAGTGTTAGGCACCCATACGATTTGTTGATTTAGGAACGTTATGATGACTATATATGTTTATTTATCATTTACTTAGGGGCAATATATATAAATTGCATTTCTGGTTCAGTTTCTAGTCTTTTCAATCGATTCGATTGGTTGTTTTTGCAGTGTTATAATGACCAATTTCGCAAGGGGAAAGCTGGAGCCAGTTGGTGCTGGTACTGGTTCTGGCCCTGACACATTGGTATCAGAAGTGGGAAGGAGATGACGACACTTTGACAGATGTCATAGAAACTTTGACAAGATTTCGTTGAAAAGCTACAGCTGGAAGAGTTCATTGCTCACATTAAGTGGAAGGTGTGTGGCCAAAGATTTCTATTCAAAGAACCTTGATGAGGCAAGCTGACACTGCATTACCACCTGGGAATACAAGGAAGAGGGTCAATGGAGATGTACAGTACTTTTCAGGTGCCTCCGCCTTGCCAAAATGCTCTTGACACCTCAACATCAGTTTTAGGGTCAGCCACGGTCAAGTCAGCAGCTGATCTCAAGACCCCCATCATAGCTGTATCTACCAGCGGCTTCTGCCAGGCCAGGCATGCCCATCAGTGGCCTGGGTGGGGAACGAACGACAGCTCCATCAAGAACTTCTCCCTTGGGTGATTGGTCATTATAACACGGCTAAAACACAAGCTCTCAACACTGCTAACACTGCTAAAAACTACAGTTTATGTGTATTTAAATGTCCTACTGTGTACATATTTCCTGTGTTCTCTGGTCATATTCTAATTAAGAAAGTGAGACATAAACAATATGGTCCTTCCTTATAGCATTGGTGAAACAAAACATAGGTGCCTAAGACTTTTGCACAGTAGCCTGCTAAATGTGTGTGTGTGTGTGTGTGTGTGTGTGTGTGTGTGTGCGTGCATGCGTGCATGTGTGTGTTGTTCTTTGAGGCCTGTCTGGTCATGTCCATCTGTCATAGAAATGTTGATTTTATTGACAGTCTTTGCCTCAGCTCAAACTGACAAAATCTCCACACATCACACATTTACATTTAAATTAGGCTGGGTTTTTAATTTTGTATCTATAATAACCAGCACTCTGCCATGTCAGTCAGATGGAATGTTATAATAATAATCAGTCATACACAGCAGCTTCTCTGTTTTGGAAAATTTCAAGTCTGAGAAGCTAGCACATGTATAATCATGATAATATTTTAAAAATATAGTACACAATTTTACCTCAAAATCAAGCCTTAGAATAAAATAGTAGGCTCTCTCGGTTTTATACAGTAGCACCACGCTGCAGAATTCTAGCGCTCCGGGTCCTTGCCAGACCTCTCATTGGGTCATCATATAAGCTATCACTCTATGATGGAGAGCCCGGGTCTACCCCAGCCATCCATATCCCAGACAGGCACCCGCAAAGATGACCATGTGTGGACAGGCCAGGACAACATGACATACGGCAACCTTGGGACGACAGTGAGGCAGGTGACGGTCAACTGGGTCTGGCTTCGCCGTGGCCCGGAGCTGGCGCGGCCGACCTAGAACTGTGCCGGACCCGCCCAAGAGCCACCCCAGAGGCAAGGGGGGAACATTGTGGCTTCTCGACAACACAGCCATGTGATGCAGGCTACCGCCAGTGTCTGCACTGTACTCTACACTGCACTGTTAGCGAAGCCTCTCTACCCAGTTGAGAAACAGAGAAATGGAGGCTGTGTTACTTTTACATGAACCAAATACAGTAAGCATCACATCACTAAACAAGTGCATGTGTGTCATGCAAAATGAACTGAGGGCAACCGTATGCCTACTCCCCACTGATCAAATCTGAGTGCCTTTCAACACTGTCTGTTGTATCTGAAACATATCTGGATTTCTACTCCTGCAAATCTAGGACATTTGTTTTTGTTCATTATGCTGCCATTTGATGATCTCGGAGGCCCTGAGCGACCCAGTGCCAAGCGCAAGGCCTCAGAAGACTTGGCCTCCTCTTCCTTGACTTCTTTTGCTTCTCTCTCTCTGTTGTTTTGCTGTTTACACTTTACCCCACATTTCATACAGGCAACAGCAAATACAAGAGAGCATGTCGTTGGGGGGAAGGGTGTGAATGGGAGATCTTCCGATTGCTTGTTCCACAGTCAGCATTTGCAGCATTGAGTGTGTGAGTGTTTGTGTGTGTGTGTGCGCGTGTGAGTGTTTGTAAGTGTGAGCGTGTTTGTGTGTGTGTGTGTGTGTGTTTGTGTGTGTGTGTGTGTGTGTTTGCATTTGTGTGAGCCGCGGGGTGGAGACAGGGCAGGAGAAGAAGGGGTGTCTGTGTGTGAAGGGTAATGAAGGTACTACTACACCTCACGGGCATCTACAGATGAAGCTGTCACACAAAACAATCAGATAACAAGGCGGAAAGAAAAGAAACGCAGGCATATGTGAGCTAGAGTAAGAGAGAGAGAAAGAGAAAGAGAGAGAGAGAAGCGATGCCTCACAATAGACGCCTGCGTCATTAAGGGAATTCTCACACAGCTCTGACACAGGAGCAGCTTCAGTCGACATGAAAGGCGGGGAAGGGGCTCGATAATAGAGACGGGGCTGGGGTGGGAGGTGGGGGTTGAGGACTGGGGTAGGGGGGAGGGTGGTGGGGGTTGAGGACTGGGGTAGGGGGGAGGGTGGTGGTGGGGATGGAGGTAAAGGCAGGGGGAGGAAGAGCGGGGCAATGCCTTCATTTTTCTGTTTCTGCTTTTGAGCTCTGACAAGCTCTCAAAGTGGTGTGTGTGTGTGTGTGTGTGTGTGTGTCTGGATGTGTGTGTGTGTGTGTGTCTGCGTGGTCATCGCACTTCATCTAGAGCTTCACAATAAAGGCAGCGGGGGATTGGTGTTGCACGTGTGAAACTATTTCATCATCACGGTATAAGTGGAACTGACAACGCAGATATCTGCACCACTGCGTTTCTTACATATGCGTCACTGTCTTCAAACAGTCAGACAGATTAGCCTCACGAAATTCACAGGGCTTCTTCCAAGACCCATATGTAAAGAAAGGCAGCAAATTATACTACAACACACAATCTTGAGGACCATTTCCAGAAGAAAAACAACTCCCATGAAAACAAATATGCACCAAAAATCCCTACAACCTCCACAAATGGTGTCAAATGAACACCCATACCAACACACAGCGCAGCAATGACTCGGAAGGATTTTACCCAAGCTGTTTATTTTTGCTTTGTATGCCATGGCATCTTTTTGCCTGCACTCTATTTACCAAAACTAATCCAGGATTTCCAGCTTCCCCCTGTGGAATCTGGCCACTAGGTGGTGCTCATATCCTACCCCCCCTCCCTCACGGCAACATGGCCTAGATCCCTCAGCCTGCACAGACTTCTATTGAGGAAAGACAAATAACCTCAGATTTAATTGTGGTTCCAAGACAATCTCATAAAAATAACACAGAGAGATAAAAATGAACTTGACACGGGGTACACAAGTTAAAGCAAGGACGCGGCTCGTCTGAGCAGGGGACGGAGGATTTTTTTATCTAATTTGGTGCGTGTGTGTGTGTGTGCCGAGCCTCTCCATGGTCATTCCAGCACGGTCAGTCCGAGAGAGGGGACCTTGGGAATGGGTAAAGCCGGCTCTTGTCCACCCGCTCCACACATGCATCTGTTTATATAGCCCTTGATTAAATATTAATTCGGTGCCGATTCTTTCATCGCAGCTCCAGCCCCATTGCAATCTCACAGATTATACAGAAGCAGGCCAACACACTGGCTGATACAGAAGTGCAAATGATGCAAGTTTTGGAGGCTTCTTTTTTTTTTTTTGCTCTGTGTGGTGTATTCAAATGGCTGCGATAAACATCATAATGACAGAGAGAGAGAGAGAGAGAGAGAGAGAGAGAGAGAGAGAGAGAAAGTGTAAGCGAGTGAGGGAGAGGAAGCAGAAAAGACAGAGATGGAGAGAGGAGATGGAGAAGAGAGAGAGAGAGGGTGCCGGAGCTGAAGTAATCAAAGACCAAGACTCTCAGTAGTCATCCACTCAAAAAGATTAGGCAGCATTTTTCATAAGTGATAAAAGGATCCCCAGAGGCAACAAGGGAAGGAAACATCACTCCCTGCAGTTAACAGATACACATGTACATCCGCTGAAAAAGGGAGCTGCTCATCAGTCATCTACTGAAGAGGAGACCAACCAAACACTGCCTGCTCACCACCGGTTTCATCCTTCAGATTCTGTGGGCCTGTTTCTTATTCACAGGCCTGGACGTCAAAGAGTTAACATGAAACTTAAGAGCACTGAACATGAGAGACAGAAAGAGAGAGAGAGAGAGTTAGCGAGAGAGAGAGAGAGAGAGAGAGAGAGAGAGAAACTCTTCCTCTCGAAAAGCAACAAGCAGATATCTACCTTTAAATATTCCTTATCAACAAAGTCCCCAAGGGCTCTGGAAGACGAGGATGTTGGGAGGCTGTGGTCGTGTTCAAGATACATTTCATGCCTTCAGGAAGCTCTGAATTTTTTTGGAGACGTAGATTTTTTGTCCCGGCCAGGGGGCTTCCACTTTGGACCCCAGCGCGGCAGCATATGATTGCCGGCAGAAAATTAATTAGCGGATGGGACAAGGTTACAGCCACGTAATGAAAGTTATTGGGCATGTCACTTCATCACATCCTCAGACCCCTATTACTTTCAATCAGGGCAGCCGGCCGTGAAATGGAGTTTCATGTGATGCTACAAATATAACCTGCATATCGGTCCTTTCCCCCTGGCGAGTTCACACATGGATGAGCAGGGCACTTACTCTAATGTGTGCACAGGGCGATAATCCAACAGGTGACATCATCAGTCCGCACTGCTGCCATGGGGGCCCCCGCTGTCCACTCCTGCTGCTGGTTTTAATCTGCTCACTCCCTTCTCTACTGACTACAGGTCAGCCAGGAGACGTGCTGGGCTAGCTTAAAATACACTGTCAGGAAGTTCTGAACACCGTGGTTTAAGTAATTACACATGAGCATAATTGGTGCAATGCTGACATGAGCAAACCTTTTATATCGCTTAGCCCTTTGTTATGTTACATAGCATGTAGGATGAATCATTATGTACGGTACTGTAGATTTGCCATTCAGTGCACAGCAAACGATTATTGTCATTCTCAGCCTCCCAGTTTTTTGAAAATACACAGACATTCTTAAAAACACTTTTCTACTGTAGACTCATAAATCTAACACAATGTTATGTCTTTACCATTTCAAGACGCTGTCTTTCAAAATAGCACACTCATGATGATCCAATTGATCAAACACAGACATCATATGTAAAGAAAGACAGTTTGGTGCTTTACTGTAAACTCACACATCAGACTTCCCATACACAAAACAATATATTTTAAAGATTTTTTTTACAATATATTTTGAAATATATGTAAATATTCAAAATTGCTCCCCCCCCAAAAAAAAAAATAATTTTGACACTTAAAAATATATTTCAATATATATTTTTTTCTGTATGGGTTAAGGCGGGGATCATAGGGGTTTCCTATTGTTCGGCAGCGGAACGGTGGCAATGCTGGCGTAACGCTAGCGTTGAACAGGCTGAGCATTGAACTTGATTCAACTTTCAAAGCGCAACGCGGGCATATTCAATTGACAAACAGTTTCTGTTGCTTAGGAACAAGATAAAACGTATTATGGTCTGAGCGTTGCGTCACGTTTGCCGCTGCGACTTGCCACTGGCTAATGTGATAGCCGCCTAAGCATTGCTAAAGGCAACAGGTGAGTTTATTTGAACCAAAATGGAAAGCAACCAACATTACAGAGTGAGGAAGAGGATGAGAAGGGGAGCCCGTAACAGAGGATTGATAGGGAGAGGAAGATGAAGATAGAGGGCCAAATTATACATGCAAAAGGATATTCAAGCAACTGTGTTGATGTTGTACAGAAGGGGTTGCCATTCAAGAAGAAGGATGCAGTGTCTGTGAAAGAATACTTTGGCTCCAGAAATGTTTCCACTGCAATTTCACTGTAGTATGTTCAATTTAGAATATGTTCTATTTTGATTTGATAGTTAGATGATGTATTAAGTGTACAATGTGGAGCGAGAAAAATACACATTTGTTTTGTTGTCCCTAGACCCCACACTGAGAACCACTGATTTACATGATGGTTGTGAACTGTTTTGACACAAAAACACAATTTTTGTGAATTTGATGAGTTTTGGAAGGGTTGTTTACTTTTGTAGGTTTGGTGCAATTTGTTGTGGTTAGCATGTTGAGTTTTACAACAAATAGCATCCAAGTAATCAGAAACAAAATGATAATTAAGCACAACAAATTTTAAAATCTTTCAGAAGCATTTAGTCCACATAAAATTATTAAACATGATAACTGTAGACCATATTAGAGTCTCCAACTATTTAATTACCTGTACTTTCAATTTTAGATGAAACAAAATTAAGAGTGACAGACTCAAGAAAGCAAGTGCTGCGCGCACAAAGGAAGGGTCATCAAAACCTTGTGATTAATTTCTGAAGCGCTGTTGTAGTCATATCTTTTGATGTTCACTATGTATTACATGAAACACAGCTATCATGTTTTGCTGATCATAGAACAACTGTTATGAACTGCACCAAGAGCAGAAAAAGAAAACTATTGCACATAATGTAAACCATATGGTGGCTTTGAAATGCAGAATCAATATAAAGTTAATTTCTTTCAGATCCAACTATTTTGCCATTTTGCTTTCCAGTAGTTGCTTAATCCTTTGTCCAAAGTTTGAGAGCCATCTATCAAGCAGGCATTGCAGGTACAGTATGGGCATGTTTGCCCTGATCAATATTCTTCTGACAGGTTCCCCCACTGCCGCTCTGGACATGTGTCTACGGATGTGGCATCATGCAGTTGACACCTCAGCCAAAAAAAAAAGAAAGAAAGAAAGACTGATAGAAAGACAGAAAGAAAGATATAAGAACATGATTCTGCCCGTGCGACTATATGAGTCATTGACAGTCATTCCACTTATAATATGTGTGTGATTCTGCAGAAGCCTAACAGCACCGCCAGCAGCACCACATCACTGCTTTTTGCTTCCCCTCCATCTTTTTTTCCCGCTCCACGGTGAGCCGAGTCGATACACACATCTAGAATAGCCATTTTGTTTGGCTGTCAGAGGGTCTTGAGGCTTTGGAGGGCGTTTTGACAATGGGTAAGGGGGAGAAGCTAGTAGCCGCGCTGTTTATTGATTGCAAATGTGGGCAGAGCTTAATTGATTCCCACTCTCAGATCTCCAAGATCGGCAGTCTAATCTCTGGGCCTCAAGAGCATGCTGTAGGTGGATAGCAGAGAAGAGGAGAGAGAGAGAGAGGGAGAGAGAAACAAAACAACAGCAGAAATTCCCTCACTGCCAAAAAAAGTGTTTAACTGCACACTGCAATGAGGAGGTCATGCAAACTCTAAGCAACAAAATATATTTTATGCACACACACACACACGCGCCAAGATGTCAATGCATGTTCTTTCAATAAAGTTGGTAAACATAGCAAAACATGTAAAAAACCTTGAAACCTTAACATGTTAATTAAATCATGTATGTTTATGTTTGTAGTTTGTCAGGTGACTTACAATGGATAAACATCAATATCAACATGAACATACAGTTAAGACAAAATTATTCATACCCCTGGCAAATATTGATTTAATGTTGTTTTTCTCTTGACCAATATGTTTGTTCTGACTGAAAATGACACTGCCACATGCCAGGTTGTAAGATAATGTGGTAGAAACATGGAATCAAATAAATAAGCGTTTTTATCTTTTTAAACATTTTTATGGAAAATGGCGTGTGCAAAATTATTCATACCCTTTTTAAATAATCACTGGAAACATCTATATTTGCCATCAAAGCTCTCAAAATGGTTCTTTTAGCAGCAATCCGGGTTTTGAGGCAGGAATGATTATTTGTCATCACTCTGGCCTTGTACTCACTTTTTTTAACAGATTGAGGTCTGGACTCTTGCTCTTGCTTTAGTGTTACCGTTTACTTTGAGAAGGTCACCAGGTGCCCCTGGTTGAAAAACATCCCAAAATAATAATTTTCTCATCCCCACAATTGAAATGGACATGGCGTCATTGGGATTTAATGCTTCTTTTTTTTAAAAACAAATCCAGCGAAAGCTAAATTCTTTGTCCAGGTGTGCCCTTATAAAGGTTTAGCTGAGTTGTGCATGTTTGGAGAAGAGTGATCCATGATCAGCAAAACATATAGCTAAACAAGGCAAGAAATGGTTAACCGAGAACAACCAAGAACAAAATCAACATTTTAGAGCGGCAGAGCCGGAGTCCAGACCTCAATCTGTCAAAAAAGTTAGCACAAGGCCAGAGGGATGGCAAATAATCATTCTTGACTCAAAACCCAGATTGCTGTTAAAAAGGTGCAGTCTAGAATCATTGTGGAGGCATGTAGAGGCTTGGTAGGTATTATTTCTTTCTTTCTTCTAAAATGTATCAACTTGATAAAGCACACATACAGTATCATGCCATGCTAAGACTGGAAGCATTTCTGCTTTAGCCTATTTCATGAGCTACCAAACAATAAGAATATTCTGAAGCTTTTCAGACAGAAATAAATAATACCATGATCTAAAAGAATTAATAACAACATCATCTATATAACTCAGTGAATGTAAAAGTGGGCGATGTGAGAGAAGTGCAGCCCACATTTTCCTTTGTTGGCCTGAGCAGACATGGCATGGCAAGTCTGTGGCGATGGCACGTACCGTCAGCTCTGTCACTCATGATTGCATTCTCACTGCTCCTCTCTCTCTCAGCAGGACATGGCTTTCACTGACATCTCTCTCCTCTTTTACTGTGCCTGCCTAGGATTTCTGCATCCATGGAGGTTCTGTTCCTTCTAGTTTTTCTTCTTCTTCTTCCATCTTCATTTTGGCCTGGCTGAATGAGTGATTCTTATTCTCCTCTCTTGTCTCATTCCTTTTTTTATTTTTTGGTTCGGGTGCCCCCTTCGGCACATCGCCTGGACTCCCACACTCCGTTCTCCTCTCATTAGTCGGCCTGTCCGGCAGACCCCCTTCCCATAGCGCCGGTCGCCTCCATTTCCCCCTCTCACTACCGCCAGCGCCCGGCTTTGAACAGGAGCTTGTGATGGCAGAGAGAGAGAGAGAGAGAGTGAGAGCAACAGAGAGGATTCTGGTCGCCATGGTTTCTGGGCAGAGAGGAAGAGAGAAAGACAGAAAGAAAGAGCAAGTAAGAGGGATGCAAGTGAATGGATAGATGGGTGGATGGACAGCTTGGAGAGGACAGACTCTGCATGGATGCAGTCTCTGCGGCACCACATCTGGCTTAAAGGGAATAAAGAAAAGAGAGAGAGAGAGAGAGAGAGAGAGAGAAGGAACACAGTGATGAAGATGTTGCCGATCTACCACAAATCCTGGGCAAACAGGGAGGGCCTGATCAAGAGGACGAGACAAGAGAGGAGGAAGAAAAGAGGACTGGTCTCTGAAGCCCAGAGTCTTTCATGAGAAAGGAATTCCACTGGGGTGTGGAGGAGTGGGGTAGAGAGGTAGGGGAGGCACTGTCATCATCCTGACTTTTTTTTCAGTTTCCTCCTTTATTTAGCTGTCCGGAGACATTGAACAGTTGAGGTCACTGATCAAATGTCTCTGTGTGCCATATGCTCAAGTGCTGGAGGCGAGACTCACTCTGAAAGTGCGACCTTCTGGAGCGTTCTTAATGATGCGTCTGAAAAGCCGGGCTCTTGAGGAAATGAAAGAGAACAACATTTAAAGACAACCAGAGAGATGAAGCTGTCGCCCAAACCACAGAAAGAGACAAATAAATATATAAATAAATAAACCCATGCATACGAGCGCACCGGCTTAACATGTGTCAGTCATCTAATTCACTAAAGCGCTACCATGCATAGGGAGTGACACGGATCAAAATGGTAAAAAGGACCAATGATGGAGCCAGCTCTACGGCAGTCATGTGTGAACAGAGATTTATCTGTCTGTCTCTGTGTCAGGATTTATGACTAATTCATCCCATGAATGAAATAACACGGCATTGATGATGAGCGCATGGCAGATAGGAACTATAGAGGGGCTTAGTGGAGACGCCAAATGTGGGCATGGGAGCCCTTGTAGACCGGTGGCCTGCACCCAGCATGAAATCTATCCTGCTATCCAAAGACCAAACAACTCAAAAAGGAGACAAAATAATTGCCATCAATGAGCTCGCACAAGTTCTCTGAAGACAGAAAGGAAAAAGAGGGAGAGAGAAGAAGAAAAAGAGAGAGAAATAGAAAGAGAGGAGAGAGAGGAAGATAGAGAGAGGGAGAGAGAGAAAGAGAGAGAGCTGCCAAGCCCCATGCTTGAATTCTGCACAGGTGGTCAGACAAACTGCATGCATGGCCTTTCGGGCTTCATAGGGCGGCTGAAATTGGATGGGATCTTGTGAGGTCTGAAACGACGGGAGGCAGGAACAGCGGAAGCCAAGGATGGAGAGAAGACGCGACCAGATGGGAGCGGAATGAAAGTCAGGGGCCCGCAATGACTCTGAGAGGAGAGAGAGAGGGGGGTGGTGGACTGGAGCGGAATCAAACGGACGAAAAGGGGAAAGAAAGTTTTACGCTCGTTGGACATAAACTTTTGGGAAAATTTTCTCTCTGCTTTGCGCCCTCTAGAAGAAAAGTTCCACATTAACTGTACATTGACTCTTTTAAAATCACTTATCAGGGAGGACCGAAGGCAAAACACATCAGGAGTCCTTAGTGACAAACTATCATGGAAGGGGAGAATGGCATTGATTATATTGTCTGCCACCCCCGTCTGCGATAAATGCTTACTGTACCTTCGAGATGCCAGTGCTCATCTGCTTTGCATCAGCAAAGGTTCCCAGTCTGGTCTAACTCACTGAACGAGGAGAGAGAGAGAGAGAGAGAGAGAGAGAAAAGAAAGGAGATTGTCACCTCTCTTTCCCCTCCTCCACTTCTTCCCTCTCTTGACATTCTTAGGTGCTCGACTGCAGGCTGCATTAAGCTATACTTGTATGGAGTGTAATATGTGACAAAATGTTCAAACAATACTTTTCAAAATTTAAACAAAAATCAATTAATCAAAATATCAAATACAAAATTAAAACAAAAAAAAGTCAAAATAAAAAACTAATTATTTGTGTAGTTGCAAAATACATTTGTCATTAACTGTTTGAACTGTTTGAATAACTTTTGGTGACAACATTCGTTTGTTTGCTGACTTTACAGTTGCGATTCTGTCTCTCGCGTTTGCACTGCCTGTCTTTTCGCTTGCGATTCTGGCACAAGTTCACATGTAGGTGGGTTTCACGTGTAATACCCTACCCCCTAAAAATGTTCTGTCACGGCCTATGTCAACATGTTTCTAATCTAAACCGAGTGATTAATGCTGGTACTGTCATTGCCATCAGCCAAAACCTAAACCTATTGCAAGTAGTGTTAATTTTGTCACCTATGTTTAATTTAGTCTTAGTCTTGTGCCGAAATGTCCTTTTTAGTCTTTGTCATATTTAGTCATTCAAATATCATTTTTGTTAGTCAAGTTTTAGTCAACTAAAAGTCTCGTCATTTTAGTCTAATTTTAGTCAAAAGAAAACTAAAGCTATCTTAGTCTTAGTCAGTTTTAGTCAAAACATTTTAGTCTTTTTTTATAACAGCTAAGAGTAAGAGTAGGCCTACGAGACACAACAATAGGTTTTGACCATACATATTTATGTATATAGTTACTCTACATCGAGAGACCATAGGTGAAATACATCAGTCAAAAACAATTGAATCTACGTGTCACACTAGTTCACCTGCAGGTAGCGAGAAGCAAGAGGACAATCTCACATCATAAGAAAATCAAACCTACAATGTTGGGATAATAAGTCATCTGCTTTAGCCACTACACCATTTAACACTACTGTTGTTAGGGACTGTGAAGATTATAATACTAAAAGCAAGGCAATACTTTAATTACCATAAATAGCAAGAATGAGCCAAGTAGGGGAGCAGTGTCTTAATCAAAATTAAGCTACAGGATAGATCAATCATTGAGTCACGAGATAAACATCCACTTTGCAAATTTTGGTTAGGCGGTTGTGATTTTTGGTTAGGCACTCCGGACACCAACAGGAACTACCAAGGAACGACACAAGTTTCTACTGCCTAGGGGCAGTAGTTCTAACGACCAAACGTTGCGTCCTTGTTTGCGATTGAGAGTTCAAACTACCCTTTCTAGAAACACCAAATCCAAGAACGATGGAGCGGACTACCAAGGTTGCGATGCAAGTTAGCAAACGATGCTTTCTAGAAACGACCCCCAGAGCAGTTTGTGTCATCTTCCAAGGCAAGTTGTAGTTCAGCTGTCAGTCAAAACGCATCAGCCAATAGGAATGCACTCCAGAGAAACCCACCTACATGTGAACTTGTGCCAGAATCGCAAACGAAAAGACAGGCAGCGCAAACGCAAGACAGAATCGCAACTGTAAAGCCAGCAAACAAACTACTGTTGTCACCAAAAGAAAAGTTATTCAAACAGTTAAAGACTTTGCAACTACACAAATAATTAGTTTTTTATTTTTTATTTTGACTTTTTTTTTTGTTTTAATTTTGTATTTAGGGATATTTTGATTAATTGATTTTTGTTTAAATTTTGAAAAGTATTGTTTGAACATTTTGTCACATATTGCACTCCATATACTTGCCCCAAGGACATACCAGAGTACCCCATATGCTCTTATGCTTCTATTAAGAGTATGTCTGTCTGCCACACACACACACACACACGTATGCACATAAACACACACAAACATATGCACATAAACACACACACACACACACACACACACACACACATACACATAAACACACACGCGCACACCCACACAAACTAATGTGAGGCGCTCTTTTTCCCCACAGTGACAAACTAGAGGTAATACAGTAACAAATGCCATGACATCAATAATGGAGGATTTCCATCCCCTCCCAAGTCTGGGGGGAGTAGGATGCTGGCTTGAGTCGAGTGCATATTTCAGCACCTTTTACGCATTCAAATTTTATCAGTGGGCGCCGCACAAAGTTTCCGAAACGATTCATTAAAAGAGCACTCACGGTGGCTTCCCAAGACTTTTTTGTAAAACATGATAAAGCAAGAGACTTAATTAAAAAACACTCATTATGCTGCACCATTGTTTTTAAATGTGAGGATTTCGCAGTACATTCTGAAATTAAATATAAACAAAACTGCTCCCTTGTCTTCACAACGTAAGCACAAATGCTTTCATTCAGAGAATTGACATATAGTACTATATTATGTTTTGTGGGGACATAAGTACACTGTTTCCCAGATAGTCACATAATTAGAAAGGAGTAGTAGGTCTCAATGACAATGTTTGGAACATTCTCAACGTCTTCGACCGTTCTTGTGAAGTTTGGTCGGCATACCTACAGTATGTTCCCAGGGTCCTATGTCCCAAGAGCCCTACTGTATGTTCCCAGGGCCCTTTGTTCCCAGGGTCCATGATCCCCAGTTCAATTATCTGCTAACACACAGTGGATGAATCTTAAAATGTCCTCCCTCACAAATTTGGATTCCTGCTAACTTTGGGAGGGCTTAAAATCTGAGAAGTGCATGAGTGCTCACATTTATGCAAACTTCCACCCAAGGGAATTACCAACCATTCATAATGTTTTGACATGAAACACAGGGTTACTCAAAGGGAGGCTACTGTACACGTTTTTGGTATTTGTAGAGTATTTGTCATGGTTGTGTAGCAAAGGGTTTGCGGGTGTTCCTGGTGGTGGGTTTAGGAATAGCAGACTAGAGTTTTGGTACCAGCGAGCTGTACAGTGAACACGCAAAGTAAAGAGTGGCATCTTGATTTCAACATAGCCTGTTATTTGTTGAGTTATTATGCGCACATCTACAGTATTTAATATGTCACAGGTGATGTCCCATTTATGTTATTAGCATTTTGAACCCTTACATCCTCTCACACTCACTCACTTATCAATGGATATCAGTTAAGTTTTTTAGAGTTTCAGAGCTTAGACCTGAGGGGGAATATTGAGATTCAGCCATTCACCCTCCTATTAGGGTTCAGGACACATTTTAAAGTAACACCAAAGCACTTTTCCTCTGTCACACGCACGCTATTTGTTTATCAAGCACCGGCTTTGCAAATAACAATGTCCACAGACAAGATAGAGTATGTTGCATGATTTTATGAAAGTATGATGTATTCAGGGATGTAGTGGATGCAGTTTATCACGACCAAACATTAGCGATTGGTTATGGCAGATCCAGAGTGGCTCTGGGCAGATCCAATAGTTTTAAACTTCAATAGAGTACTCGCCTTCTGGTAGGACCAGGACAAGTTTACGCACCTCTTATTTTACCACTACATCCCTGGATGTTTTGCGACATCAGAAGCAAGTCAAATTTGTAGTTTCTTATGTCTCATTCCATCGAACTACAGACCTACCTGATCTGGCAAACTTACATAGTGTGGTTATAGCCGCGAAGCGAATGCAGAAGTGCCGTTCACCCTGTTACGAGTTGATGAACCACTGAAACGATTTTGGAAACATTATTTTAAGGTACAAAAAACTCTCTGGTGTTGCTTTAAGTGTTTTGTTAGGTCCGTTAATATTTCATTAAAGTATTATTTAGGCTTTCCTATACAAGGTTTAAAAACAACTATACACACTATAACCAAATATTGTTATGAGTGTCATGGTCTCTAAAAGTAGCATCTTTCGTGTTCTGGGTCAAATCAAATACTGTTAACATAAGCACAAATCCAAAAGAAAACTCCATTGACATATACTGTAAATGTGCCTGTATCTGAAATTTGTATTTGTATGTAAACTGATAGGATGGATCTAATTACTATGGATTTGATGTGAAAACTAGTAGTCAAAGGAACACAAAGATAGGGCCCTGGGAAAATAGGACCTTGGGAACATAGGAACCTGGGAATATAGGATCGTCTATCTGGGGAACATAGGACCCTTTTTCATGTTCCCACGGATGCCCTCAGTAGGCCTATATTTGGTGGCCACTTTCTTGTCTGTTTTAGATATTGGCTGTGTTGTTGATTTAGGGATAAAATAAAAGGTTCCCCCTTAGCACAAGGAGGTGAGGTTAGGCAGTAAAGAGGGGTATTTTGTGTCCCAGCAAATATATTCATATAAAGCTATAAGGTGTCATAGAGCTATAAGGTTCCACATAGTGTAGGTTTTGACTGAATACTCAATATCTTGAAGTTAAAGAGAAACCTCAGAGTAGGCTAAATCGGAATGGAAGGCTACTGAAATTGTTGCAGTGTGTGCACTATGCAATATGAAAGTCATGTTATATTTTGTGCTTGTTTTGTTCTGAAATTCACTGATTATTTCAACCCACTGTTGAATCTGAATTTTCTGTTTCACAATCCAATCCCTATCTGATTATCTGTCTAGTCAAATTTCTCCCTCTCCCTCCATTCCCCATTCTCTCCCCTTCCTTTTAACTCCCCCTTTCACTAGTTAAAGGAATTATCCGGAGTAAAATGCACTTGAGATCAATTTACGGATGATTGGGAGTACATACGTTGAGTTGACATCAAAATCATGTCATTCGGATGTGTTTTGAGAAAGTTCGATTTTACCGTTTTTAGTCAAAACTCGTTAGCGTGGAAGTGAGAAGGTCATATTATTTCGCCGCTACAAAACGCTATTTTTATACCTCTTCTACAGTTCCAAACAACATTACACTTACGTGGTAGTGAGTAGAGGGTCCCTAAAGCCAAACCGAAGTATCCCGAGGTCTTTATGTGTTCGGATAGAGAGTCCAGAATGAAGCATGGTTCCAGCAGATGTTTGTGCAGTAAAGACGAATAGGATTGCACTACGGTGCATGCAGGTGCAATAATACATTTTATTTATTTTTTCCCCCCTTCTCAGCAACTTGCAGCAATATACAGCTCCTTCCTCTTGAAAACATTAGAGCTTTTATAGAAAGCACCATGTGAAGTGAGGGAAAAGGATTTTGAAAGGAAAAATAAATGTTGCTCATGCATCCTTCTGTGTCGAAGCATGAAGGCCACAGCCCACAGCCCACATACAGTACTTGCGGTTTATAAAACTGCGTACAGACTTTGGGGGTCTTCGACCGGAGGCACAGCACGGGTCCCTGGTCTTTCCGACACACAATGCCACAGTGACAATGGTGTGTGTGTGTTGGGGGGCATATTGTAAAAGGAGCCCCATAGTGCACCTGCCATTGTGTGAGGTGAAGGGAGGGGGCGTCTGAAGTCTGAGGTGGAGTACTTAATGTTAACTCTATCATCCACAACAATAGCCTCTATCGAGAGCATACCTGTCAACACTCCGTTTTTTACCGGGTTCTCCCGTATTTCAAGGTCATCTCCCGGCACCCTCCCGTTTTGTTATTTCTCCCGGAAAACTCCCGTAATTTGCATGGCCATAAAACTTCATTTTAAAATCATTGATCCATTCATTTTTTCTATTAGTCTGACATCTCCCAGGTTGCCAGATTGTGTATGAAATACACCCCACACATACACGATCACTTAGTTTCAATTTCAACCGTTTTGTAGGCTAAAACCTGGCAACCCAAAACCCAAATAAGGAAGTGGGTGCCGATTGCGCAGCCTGAGTCTCGTCGTAAGCAAGCGGGCTAGTTGAATGGCCTACTCCAGAACTAGCTGTTGTGAAATTGTTGGAAATGTAATTGATTAACACATCACATAAACTGTTATTGAATGTTGATACACCGAACTTGTGTCCTCGGAACCAAATCAGACAGCAAGCAGCTTTGGAGTTTTGGAAGTAGGCTGCAGGCAGGCAGCTGATGCATAACTGGCATGCATAAGGTAATGGTACAGACATCCCAACCTGCAAAAAGTCATTTCAGGGAGGTATCACGAAGCCCCCCCCCCCCCCCCCCCAAAAAAAAAAAAAAAACCTTTACCTACTTAAATACAAATTAATATGTTCAATAATGTCTAGTCAGTACACCAAATAAGGAAGGCTTAGATAGAAATTGTGAAAATAAAATATGTAGATTTTGGTAGTTTGGTCTTTTCATGTAGCCTTGGTAACTAGCCATCTAGTATAGGCCTGTAATAATAATATGCACATGAATTGACACTTGTTAAACTCACCTCAACGATCATTTGCAATCATTTAACCCGCCATGGGCAATGCTAAAGTCACTGTTACAAACAGTGCAGCGTACAGACCCGGCGGCAGACACAAATTCACGGACGGGCATTACACCTTTCCAGGGGGTCACTGGAACTTAAATTGATCACGGTAGTTTAAGCTTACACTTGACAAAACATTCCAATATGAAAATGTAGATGCAATTGTTGTAAAATGGTGCAGCTCCTTTAAGAGAGCCCTGTGCGCAGGGATGGAGAGAGAGAAAGCGAGAGGGGATATATGTGTGTTAGAACTGAGATGCGTGTGGAAAAACTAGACGTGCTGTTGAGACTGGAGCTAGTCATGTTCAAAATAATGCAAAAATAAATCCGCAGATAAAACCAAAATCCTCGTTCATTTGCTAACCACTTTCAGATAGAGTGTTAGGGAGTTAGCCCCGAAGTTACGGATAACTTCGGCCCTGGAGTGGTAAGCTTCCTTTTCTCCGACTAGGTCAGAAGAAAAAAACTGTAAAGGTTAACGCTATCAAACAAACCCAGAAACTACTAGGCATACTTCTACTAACTACGATATGAGATATAGCCTACCTGCGAGCCGATAAGCTATATTTGTCATCGGATGACAGGGGTTAGTGCAGAAGTGAAGTAGACTGCGCCACGTAACCTCCTCTCCATTTAGGTGATGGGCTTACCTAATGTTCCTGATTGATTAGCTACGGAATAATACAGATTTTACCAGTTTTATTTGCTACTTGCTAGATTGACAAACGTATAGGCTAGGCCTACATTTAATAAGTGTTCAAAATCAATCTATGGGATTGGGGTTGGTTGGAGCAGCCAAGCTCGTTCAGGGCGGGCACAGATGACTTCCAGGACGGGCCTGGCCCCCCAAAGCCCCCCCCATGCCGCCGGGACTGGCAGCGTACAAGACTAGGCCTATCATTATTTTTTACTCTTATGAGACAATAGCCTACACTTTGAAATGGGTCTTACATTGTTCTTTTTTGAGGCACTGACTCTCCATGACGCTCCTGTTCCTATACACTGAACTGATTAATTAGTTCGGGAGAAAAGAGATAAAAGCCCACCTACACTGAAAACTGATTGGTTGATTTAGCGAAACCGGCCAATCGGGATGCTCTCTGTCTTGGATGCGCTCAGGCACACACGCACCCCTCTCTCTCTCCCGTCGTGTGCGCGCTACACTCAGATGCACACGCGGTCTCGCATGCGTGCTCTTGATCGCTCACTATAGATTCCGGGAGATTTTGCCTAATTTGCGGGCATCAGGGAGTCGCTATAGGAGGTTGCAGGAATGTTCTTCTCCTTTTTTTAAGTAGAGAATTGGTGTGTATAAAGATATGACTATTTCATCATTGGGCATTATAGGACATCACTTTTCAGAACCAATGAGGGAACTAGAAGTGGTCGAAGGAAATCGTAAAGCTTTCCGCGCGCTGTTGGAAATATAATAATTGATTATAAACCGTTAACTGTTAAACCTAATAAATCTGACTCCATTTATTGTAGAAAAGTTTCGGTTCAATGTAATATTACTATCCATAGTAGGTTGATATACCCACAATACAGACTGATGATGAGAAAGCCTGACTCATTTTCTTATTACACTCATTCTAATCTAGGAATAATGCTATGGATCTCCTCCAACTGCCGGTTAATTCGGGCAGTTCCTAAACATAACATGTTACTAGTCTGAGAGTAGGTCAGAGGCTACAGAGGGTTCGAGCTGTGCTAGGTTTTCGCGATCAATCTGGACCATTGCTGCATAATACAATAGTCAGTTCGTCTATAGCCACTTCCAGTTGATTTAGCTTCTACGGCGGCGATAACTAATCCTAGCCATTCATTATGCTAACACCATTACATAGACTGCTACACTGGTCAATAAGTACATAGAGAGGCTATGTGGATCAGGATATAAGAATTTATTTGTCAGGTACAAGTTATTCATCCAATACATAATTGAGTCAATCCATCTAGAAGGAATGCTGTGAAGTTACAAAAAGGCTAAAAGAATACTTTGAGAGATCATACGAAAAACAATCAGAGAATGAACATATCCAGCTCAGAGGATGATGGTTACAGGGATGTGGGAGTTCTAACTACAGAATGACTCCTACAGTAGAATATTATCAACTTCCCTTAAATAGACTTCCCAGTTTTCAACCATGATGTATGTACAATTCTGGTTTGAAAACGTATCAGAATCTTAGAAATAATCACGTTATGCAGTCATCTTAAGACGGCTGCAGGCAGCTACATCAAGTCGAATTCCCCTAATGTAACCAATCACAAACTTAATGTATACTAGTGTTGTCACGATACCAAAATTATGACTTAAAAAATGATGATCACGATGCTCGATACTGAAACGATACTACGGCAAAATCCTAAGATATCTGGAAAAGAAAGGACTCATACCTCCTCCAAGTGTATTGAATCATTTGTGTTGAATTTGGTGCACTTTTGTAGTGTGCAGGTCAACTCTGGGTTCTAAACTTCCTACATAATTATCATTTTTTATAGTCAGTAAAATAGTAGGCCTACTTTGTGTGATTAAGTCCTTTATTGTTTGTTGTAGTTAATTTACATTGTGTTGTTTTGGCAATAAAGTAGCTTTAAATAGCCAAACTAGGCTAGATCAAGGTCAGTGTTGAAATTACTGCATGCAAATCACTGAATGCTATGCAGAGGGGCCTAATCTTTAGGCCATCTTATGTACAGTATAGGCTACCCTAGGCCTTCCCGTGTTCATGGGATTTCTTTGATAGTTGCAAAGGTAAAAATGTGAGGATAGTCTTCTTTGCGCCCAGTGTACAAGTACGACATTCCAACCACTCAGGTCTTCGTCAGATACTGTAGGCCTACACCATTAGCCTACCTGTAGCAATACGTTAGACCGGCACATCCGGGAACTTGACTCGTGACAAACGTTCCCGCCCCTTTCGGGGGGAAAACAAACAACCCCTCTCATTAACTCCAACGCAAATTAGGGTCAATAAACGTAATTCGTACAGAAATCGCAGGAATAAATAATAACAAAAAATACCACAAATCAAAATGACTGCTCAATACATAACCACTTTGCCGGTCGTTGACCGTGAAAGATACCTACAAAAGCTTAATTCAATTAATATAAAAACACGTCTCTTCAGTATCCCAAGTAGCCTACGAAGTGGTGCAACAACCCCACTCAGTGACCAGAAGTGTCATACGGTCTTTTCTTCTTATGGCTTGTAGCCATAATTTTCTTCTGTCAGGATTTTTTTTGAGGACATGGTAGGCAAAAGAAACTCAGGGAGGGGTTCTTAGCTGTGTGGTTGGTACATGTCTACCGGTTCACTCTGGCTTGTTCTGAGGGAATGTTTTCCCCTCAAAAGGGGCATGGCGCAAACAACCTGCTCTGTGTGACGCGGGTCCGGTTGTAAGCATAGACATAATATACATAGACGCCGCATTGGCTGCTGGAAACAAGAAATGCGGCCGCCATCTTGGACCGGTCATACTTGGACCGGTTGCAGCAGAAGACACAAGATGACAGCACTGTGCAGCATGTTCCTTCTCAAATCGGCGGACCATACTCGGGGGATTTACTTTTCACAAGTAAGATTTAACATAACCGTACTATTGGTTGCATTTTGTGAATAGAATATTACCAGAGAGCTGAGAAGGAGCAATCTTTGATATTACTGTATGAAAATCGTAGCCATCTAGCTAGGCTATGTTTACTCGGTGTTCACCCGGCTATGAACTGAGACTTGATAAGTCATATTCCATAACACTGACTTAGATTACAACTGACTGATCATACTAGATTTGGCCGGCGAATTTTACACAAGTGGCACAGACTAGCCTATTGGGCAACCGCTAGCTGCTACTTGTAGCCTAAGTGTGTTGGTGGTAGCCTCACTATTTCCTGAATAAAGTAACTTTTCAATAGCTCAACTTCTTTATTTATCAAGTAGCTTAGCCAGACAAGCTACACTTTTCTTGTCATGTGAAATTAGCTCAATTTAAAGTAGCTTCCTATGTAGTGAACTAGCCTACTGCTGTGTTTGTGTTAGGCTACTAATACATTTGACTGGGTGGTAGTTTTGTGTAGTTTTTTATTCATGGCAGAGTAACTGATAGTTTAGCTCACTAAAATTTCGAAGTAGCTTGCCCAACACTGTATTATTCACATGTCATTTACCCTAACAAGAATAAGATGCCTCTCAAATTCCTTTTCATTCATTTATTTATTATTTTGTATCTCCAGAACAACTGCCTTGTTCAAGAAGACTGTGAATGAACTGAACGGTCTCCTCACACCCCTGGAACTGAGGAAGGTGCAGCTCTTCATTGCAGTACTGCAGGGCATCTGCTACACTGTGACTGAATGTTTGATTTATGAGCTCCACCTTCATCACCTGCATTCGCCACTCTGTGTCCCATTTTCCCATCGTCTGGTTGACTCAGTCCTCTTTTATGGAGTTTACCCAGTTTACTATGCCATCTTATTTGCCCACCTGCTGTCTGAAGCACTTTTGTTCTCAGCCAAAGTGTACCCAAGCAATTTTAGCAAGGTGGGAACATACAAAATGACATGCACCAGTTGTCGAAATCATAGAACCAACTGCATGACGGTAACTCTGTCTCACTGAGCCTGTGAAGACACTCCCTGATTCTTTACTGATTGCAATGAACGGGTTGATCTTAGCAGTTTCTAAAATGTTTCTTAATTCCTTTTTATTTAATCTCTTCATTGGGGCTGGAACCTTTCTGTGAACTGTAAATAACAGATGCTGTTGATGAACCCATTGACACTGTACAAGTGACAAGTCACCTTTTTGTCTTGAATTGATGAACTGTTACACTTACTATGCCAAACCAATGTCTGTTTTTTAAGGATCAGAAACAAACCTACAAACTTGCACTTTACGATATTTATGGAACTTGTCTAACAAATGCTGTTGATATTGAACCCAGTTACTCCATTTCCTTTATGCCACACCAATGTCTGTTCATCACTTTATTTTTGATGGCACTGAACTGAAAATGTTAATGGATTTTTTTCTGTAAATTTAACTCATTAAAACTTGTATCAAACCAGTTTTTGTCTATGCTGTCAAACGTGGATTAGTTATGTTCCCAGTTTTTATATTGGATGTCATCACTTTATAATATATCATATATCAGAATATTCTATTACTGTTAAGCCCACTATGAATATTAAAATACACACAACTATGTTTCCTGTATCATACAGCTTTTCTACTGGGAGGTTTACAACTTATTCTGAGTCAATTTACCCAAGTTTGTCACTAAACCACATAGGCCTACTTGGAATACCCCTCAGATGTCTGAATGGCACTGATCTCACTTAAATGTTTATGGAACCTTTCTGTGGACTGTGAATAATGCTGTTGATGGAACTTTTCTGTCAACTGTGAACTATATTTAACTCCTTAAACTTGTATCAAACTAGTTTTGTCTATGCTGTCAAACATGGATTATGTTCCCAGTTTTGATATCGGACGTCAGGTCACTTTATCATATATAAGAATATTCTATCACTGTTAAACCCACTATGAATATTAAAATACGCTAAATCGTGTGTCCTGTATCATAGCTACATGTATGACCTTTGCAGCAAAAAAAACCGCATGAGAATCTGTTTGGTATTCAGTGAGATATGATTAATTAAGTGCGCTGACAGCTCATCTCACCGGCCAAACAGATTACACTGAGTGGAGTGGATGACCGGTCCAAGATGGCGGCTCCAAATCTCGTCAGCGTTAGTAAGGAGTAGCGGTCGATGCGGCGTCTATGTATATTATGTCTATGGTTGTAAGTATATATCTGTGTGCATTCCTACATTACGTCTATTTCTTTGATAACATGATTTGCTACCACGTAACAATAAGCCGCTATTATTATTAGGACTCAACACGCTTTGGTGGTATTATATGCCGTGGGCTTTAATTAGCGCATTTCGGGTATCCCATCTTACATCTGGCCGATAATTATTAAACAAATTGCAGTCTACATGCCATGACAAATATTACCAGTAGTACTGACCGAACATGAAATAGATTGTTTACAAGTTATGGTAATGTTATTCTGGCGTGAACATTGCGCTTTCATCACGTTAGCACCCTATGATTACAGCTCGTTATGTCTCGTCAAAATGATTACAGCTCGTTATGTCTCGTCAAAATGCATTGATGAAGGAAGGTTCGCTTTATCTCAGAGAACCATATACTCGTTTCACTTAGGCTAGACTAAAACAGAAGAGAAGAACTTGGCACTAACCATGTAGTCGTGTTTTCTATAGCATATTCGTTAACCTGTCGTTTTTGGAACTCTAAAAATGTTGGGATATGTCTGCGAGGTGTTTAGCCAAGTTCCATGCAAGTTACTGCTTTTAAATGACTTTGAAACATATTTTACAAACGGGCCTCTGTGTACCTGATGGCTTGCCTTCACTATTCGCGATGTATCCGAAATAGTTGCAGATTTTACTTCACCTTTTGTTTTATCCACAAGGCCGAGGACTGTCGGCAAAGAACTATGTTGACGTTGGCTGCGCACTCACTCACTCAGAGCTGCCTGCTTGACACGCCCACTTGCCTAGATGCGTGCAAGGAGCAGTGAGAGCAGCAGTTCACACAAACACAGAACGTTATTATTTTAATAAAGTATCAATTCTAAAAACGTCGAAAATCGTATCGTTTTTTGCGTGAAGGCATCGTGATACCTTTTTAGTATCGATACACCGTGCAACACTAATGTATACATTTGATTACATTTCCTGTTCAGCTAACGTATGCTGTGGACATGTGACAAGCATGTGACAATAGGCCCACACTTAGGGCCCGTCCACACGGAGACGCTTTTTGGGTTAAACGCAGAGGTTTTGCTTCGTCTTGGCCGAGTGTCCAAACGAATCCTGTAAACGCACTGCCCGAAACCGCACTTTTTTGAAACCTGGTCCCAGAGTGGAAAAATCTGAAACCGTAGCCCTTTTGAATTCGTTTGGACAGCGAAACCGCACATCCTACTTGCGTATCGATGATGTCATTGCCACACCTCAGCTGCCCTGGACTTGACACTTATAGTATTGTTATAACAATACTAGTTTTCATACATGACATTACCTACGATTACACTCCGTAGGATAAATATCACAACTGGTGCTGCGCAGCGCCGATAGCTTATGACTTGGTGGACTGAACACTGTTTTTCCCGGTGTTTTTTAATGCATTCTAGCTACTGTCAGTGACGCGAGAGAACTTAAGTTATTAGGGAAGTGCAGTGTAAGTTTACATTAATTTGTGCTTAGTGCCGGTGTCATTCATTTATTTTACATGTCTTACAACATAAATAAATGCATTCATAGTGAAGTCAGATATGAGCATACAAAGACGCTTAGAACTCATGTTAAGCCTATAAATGCGCACTAAATGCAAATGCGCAATTTGATGCAAGCAAAAGTATCGACTGTTATTAACAAAGGTATTTTAGCAATATTATAAATGTGGCGACGGAATAGCCTAGAACTTGGGTACGCCTAGCCTTTGCACCTGTGGTGATAACCAAAACTAATGTGAATCACGGACTATCCTACAACCAAAAAAAGTAAAGGAGATTATTTTTACCTGCGTTAGCCAAATAAAGGCCGGGACTGCACCCTTCACAAACCGTAAAAATTAAGTTTATTAGTTTTACAGTTGACTACAGTTGACAGTTCACTACAAGTCCACACAAACAATTCTGGTTTCTTTGCACTAGCCAGTTTTGTCTTAGCCTACTCTGTGTGTTGTATGGCCTACTGTACACAGCGCGCAAGCTTTGGTCAATTTCTGTAACAAACAGTGCCACCTAGGCCTGGGATATGAAGTAACGTGTTGAGTCGTGTTGAGATGGATCCGTTTGGACACATATTCTTGATACGGTTCCAGGGAAGACGGAGGAAAAAAAGGTATACATATAATTGAAAGGATTATCATCAGCCTGGGAATTAGGATCCTTACAGCAGCATACTCAGTGCTTCCTGAGACTTCAGTTCAGAGGGTTGTTGTGGTGTTACGGCTAGAGAAGGAATACAAACAAACAACCTTTTGCCAGTAAGTTGGTACCGCACTCTTGCCCACCCGAGGTCTTACTTCCCCAATCCCAAATAATTTGTCAGAAGGATAAAATTAGAATATGAAACTGGGAGACTGACAAACAAGATTACATGCTGTTTGCACCTGGCGGCTGCATTTGAAACCATGGTGACGAGGAAGGAAGTCATCCTCACATGTCTCGAGGCTTCTCATCAGTTTCTCACAATACCTCCTCAGCATACATGTAAGTGTCTTTTCCCTTCCAGCCCAGACAAACACACACAAAATTAAACATGCTTACTTAGATATGCTTACAGACGACAGACAACATACCCACCCACACAGTCACAAACACACACCCACCCACACAGACACACACACACACACACACACACAAACACACACGTACAGATAGACACACACCCATGCATACACAGAATGACCTGTGGAGGCAATCTTTCAAATTATCCAAAGCTTTAACGGTGGGAGTCATTTGAAAGACATTCTAAATTGCGAGTCATCTCAAAGCCAATCTGGTTGGGAGATAAATAAAAGACGGCACATCAAGCTGCTCTGAAAGCATATTACTGTTCTTCCACTCCACTGTGGGTAAACACTGGAGTCACACGTCTGATCATATTTCTCCAGAGTAGTCACTTTGGCACAGGGGAATATCCCGGGAATGGAAACACCCTCCTCTGAGTGACAACAGACAAGCAAACAAAATGGTTTAAATGCTCTGTTTACTCACATAGACCCATGCATGCATTCACACACACACACAACATTTCCCTGTTATTTGTGGCAGAGTATTGAAGCTGTTCCCTTCAATAAACAGGAGCCACATCATTATTGCATAAGTTTGCCTTGCTGAGCACGGTAAATTATGTACGCCGTATTTCCCCGGGAACGAAAAACACTTTCTTGGCGTTAACATTCCGAGCAGTGGGACAAGCTACCATCTCCCTGCCAGTCGGTGATGAGTTCAGGAAAAAGAATAATTCGCCTCCATTAAACCTGCTAGGTTTTGCCTTTAATGGGACCCCTCTGTCAGAAGTCGACACACTTTCAACTCCCATTGTAAACATGGCAAGAATGACTTGTTTGTCGTGTCGTTTACACCTGGGACAGCGCCTGGGCACGCCGCTCACTCTCTTTCTCTCACTCACTCTCTCTCTCTTTCACTCTTTCTCTCTCTCTGCAGAGTTAGAGCAGTGCAGAATGCGCTGTGTAGTTCAATGCGTGGCTGGCGTAAGTGTAGCCTCTACCACGCTACAGGCTTGCCATCTGGCCAAGCGCTGAAAGTCATCAGTCATAGAGTGGCACTTTTGGGCAGCGGCAATGCTTACCGGGCAAGACGCTTGGAAGATGGATAATGGTTTTGGTATTGCTATTCAGAGTATGGATCATCTAATGGAGAAAAAAGAATGTCTTGTCAGGGTTTTTTTTTTTTATTCATGGGAGGGGGTATGGCGGCTGGTAGGAGGCTCTGATGTTGTGAGGTTTGCTTATGGGAGTTCAGGAAGAAGTGTGTCAAATGGTTTCGTGGAACTGAGTTGAGGTGGTGGGAAATAAAAGCAAGAAAGTGAATGACAAAGTTAAAAGAAAATAAAGGCCATGAAGACACACAATCCTTAAAACTTCAATTTATCTATTGATTTTGCACCACCCCCACCAACCCCTATGCTGTCATTGTCATTCATCTTGACTGAAGTTGCACATTGTCAAGGGTATTTCAAAATAAATCCCAGCAAGGATGATAAGAGTTGGCAAACAAGCAGTGCGGTTGTTGTCTTTCGGGACTATTCTTTTTGCTTCTTTCTGTTCCAAGCATTGTTTTCATAAAAAAAAAAATGTTTTGTACATTTCAAAAATACTTAAGAAAGTCACAGGGAAAAGCAGAGTGCCATAAGGACATCTCAAGTGAAAGTTCACTCAACAACCTGGAAAATACTTTCACCAAAGATACATTTTACCACAAAAAAATATTTGTGTGTGTGTGTGCCTCTCTCTCTCTCTGTTTGTGTGTGTGTACTTCTCTGTGTTAGTGCAAGGGGGCGTAAAGTTTAAACGATACAAGGACACATCCTTGCCTATGACCTTCTCCTTTATTCTTCTTAAACCTTTAGAAGATGAAAGCCATTTCAAACCATTTCCTAAGCAATTAAATCTGCTCTGAGTGTTGTGGGAATGATGTGCACCTTACACCTGTACACTTTCTTATAGTGGAAAAAGAAAAAAATCCCAGCATCGAAGATACATACTTCAGATGCCCCAGTGCCCCAACAATAATTGTATGTATTCCCACCGATATTAACAGCAGTCCCCCTGACACTGACAGCATTTGGAGCTTCTTCACACATTTAAAGCTTTTAAAACCTTAGCAGAAAATGAGGATGTTGAACATCTGAGTATGTACGACTACAGGCAAGCTTTAATACAAGACGGGTCGCTGGCAAAGCTTCTTCTGTGGCACATGGGGAGAGAGTGCGACAACCCATAACTATGTCACAGGGAGTGTCTGAAGATGATGAGGTCCCAAATGCCCCCCCCATCCCCCCGTATCATCGGGATGCTGGGATATCGTGCGACTGGCTGACATCTCGATTGCATGTCTCTCTCTCTGAAGCCTCTGGGTGTCTTCAGGTGGGTGTGCATGTAGGTGTTGAGCTGAAGATATAACTTCCTGTTTATGCTGTTTTTTTTTCTCTTCTTCCTCCATCTTGCAGAAACTCAGTACATACCTACGTGTATGAAACATTTCTCATAATGGACAGTCGTATCAATTCAACACCCTGCTGACACAGGCAGCAGGGACAGAGCAATTCCACTGAATGCATGCATACTCGTACCTACATACACACACACACACACACATATTCACTCACTGACACAGACACACTCACATGCACGCACAAAAGGACATTCATAAGCACAAAATGTAAAGCTATCCCAAACCAGGAATACAAACTCCACTATATATTCAGTCTTCCATCTATTATGCAGAAGTTGGAAAAAAAATACCACAGAATTGAAAAATGTCCAACAGCAGTCATTTCTGAATTTTGATTTATGACATCCCTGACATTGCCGACTTGTTTATTGCGCCCCTCCAAACTAGCTTCCAGCGTTGCATTCTCTTGTGTTTTTAATATCTTTTGATGGTTTGCTCAGCGGAGAGATAAGCTTCTGAAGAATTCATACAGCTCGGCCGCCCCAAAAAAAATCATTCCACAATATTGAAGTGCTTCAAAAATAGAAACAATCCACTTTGCACCTAGAGGGAATTACCTAGTCAACCGTAATTGGCAGGAGAAAAACAAAAATAAAATCAATATTTAGATATCAAAGTTCTCAGGATTCAGAACCATCATTTATGTAACCTTGGCTTCACCATATTCTCTCTCTCTTTCTCTCCACTTCTCTGGTTACTACAGGCTGCTGGAGGATTTGAACGGATTTTCTTTGTTCTGGATTCTCATAATATGCCTAATTCGATTGTTACATAAACTCTGCTCAGAGCGAGAAAGTAAACAGGCAAAACTAATGAGAGAGCCGGAGATTGTTCGCAAATCCTCATATTTTCCCAAATTGTTGTGAGTCATTTGACAATCGGCCAGACCAAGTCTGTTTTTTAAAGCACTCTTAATAAATGTGCATAGAGAGCTGGGGGAAAAAACACACAAAGAAAAAAACATGGATAATCTCATAGTTGAACTCACACAGAACAGCGCTGAGAAATTAGTTCTTAGTTGTTTAAGAACTCACGATGCAATAAAGACTTCTTCCTCATAATGTAATTATCTGTTAACATGCTAGCAGGAAGAACTGGTACATAAGTCTACTCTTAAAGAGACTGCCAGAGGTAGAAAAAGAAGAGGAAAAAACAGAAAAGTTTATTTAATATTCTGTTCAGGCTCTCAGAAGAGATTTCCTATTGATTTTTGCCAGAGCAAAGGTACTGTACAGTAGCGAAATGTGAAGGTTATGAGCTTTTGGGTGCTTTTCTTGTTTTGCGAAATATTGAAGCTCACATCCCACAACAGCTGTACAAGACTGCTACAGGCCAAAGTACAATAGACTGAACCATTTCCCACAACTCAAGTCTGTCATCAAGCATTTCCTTGGCCCCTGCTTCATGGTAAGTGTTAAAAATATATATTTTGTACTTTGTACAGTAACATGAGCTTATAATAGTAGTGCACTTAGGACTTGGGGTTAGATTTAGGTTGAGAGGGTTATTAACATGTAACAATACATGTACATTGTGTCATACATTATCTATACAACTACAGGGTAATAATGACTCTTTTTTTATCAACTGTCAAGACATCCCAGAATTGTCATAAATGTAAATCCCAAGTGACAATAATAATCACCTGCTAAAAGTGATTAGCATGTAGGAAGTTTAGGAGATAATTCTCACTTTAGATGAAACTCTCCTGCTTTGAGAATGAGGGAATCGTGGAGCAGTGCACAAATTGTGTCCTTGAATGACTATATAGTCCAAACCTTAAACAGAGGGAAGACAGTGATAGAATCATGGTTATTTCTTTTTGTTGGATAAAGAAAGTGCTTTCTGCCAATCCAGCTACATTATGCATGACAAAAGCCTACAGCCCATAGTCAAAAGAAGTGCTATCAGAGCGGTATTATTCATTTGATATTTCTTGCTCCTCTGGCTCAGTTAGAATAATGCAATAAGGTTGGGTGGAGGCCCAGGCTCACTGACTGTATGGGGGTCCATAATCTTGGAAATAAATAGGCACAGAAAGTACCATCACCCTGCTGTCCCAAATAGAGAGATGACAGAAAAATGTGACTGTACAACAAGTCTGTGTATGGCCAGTCCTGTTTTAAAGCACAATGGAAACTAATCGAGAAACAAATGTAAAATAAAATAAATAAATAGTTAGTAAAATAAGCAAAACATTATTATCTGTCAATCAATGAAAAGTTGCAGCATTCAAGCAACTATTCTTGCCATGAACCGAGTCATGGATGGTTTAAAGTATATGTTTAACTGCCTTAAAGGTGCCCATGTGTAATGTCCGCCAAAAAATCAATTCATACTCCACATTCCATAAAATATGGGGGCAGTATACCTCCAGAAAGTGAGTTGGTCTACCCTAGAGTAACAACCGAGACACGTGTATTGCAGTTTGGCTGGTGGTTATGTTGCCCGCATACCGCCTCCCAAACTGGTATTATGACACCTGTCGGGCTGTGGCTAGTAATTTAGCATGCTAATTCAGGTTGATATCTCTGCAGCACTATACCTTGTCATTTTTTAAATAACATCATCGCCCTAATTTCTTCTCATTCTTTTGATGTGTGTAGCTAATTTTTTGGATATTTTTACCTCAATTATTACACATGGCACACAAAACCGTTTTTACTTGTATTTTTTTTTATAATATGTTAGGTCCATATGTGTTTGTGCTATGTTGTGAATGTGAAAATGAACAGCTACTTCCACTGTCAGCTCTAGCCACTGAAAAGAAATAAGCGTAGAAATCAGGCCAATTGCAAAAGCTCTTCAGTTTGACGTGGAATTGATTGAGCTCATTACTGTTCATGAGCTCGCCCAGTTGAGACTGTGCCCACAAAATTTGTTTAGCTCTGTGACAGTTTTCATATGCAAGGATTGCTGAATGTCAACAGGCTTGTGCGCTATGCACACATAGAACTTCAACAATGCATTTTGCCCAAGAACCCAGACTTGAGGATCAAATGGCTTCAGATTACTTTTTGGAACAATACCACAGGCTTTGCTGTTGCTGTTGAAGCCTGGAGCAGTAGGCTATCATCGCGGCAGTCTACGATCAGTGCGTAAAACGTTATTGTCAACTCAAGTTATACAGGTTTAATGCACTCGCTAGCCTAGCAGGTTTTATTTATGCCCATTTGGACAATGCTAGCACTCGCTAGCCAAGCTAAGTTCATGCCATGAAGCTAAAATTAGTTGATAGCAGCTGTCATGTAATGGACGAAACCGACTAGCCTTTAGCCAAGTCAAGCAGCTTAGTTCGTTGAATATTAATGAGAACTGGCGCAAATCGAGCGGAGTCTTCCTACAGGCTTTCTATACCACGCTAGAATGGCTTGAAACAAGGTAACCAAGGCATATTTTTAAAATGTTACAGAGTCCATAGAACTTCAGACATTACCACAAAATAATGAAATACGCTTGGCAGGGCACCTTTAAAGGCGCTATTAGCGATGTTGGGCAACGGTCACTTCTGTTGACGTTCAAGCAAAACAGCCGAAATGCCTTGCGGCCACCAATCCGTCACGTCATACATTCAGTGAAAGTGCACGCAGGCACAGTGCTGCAGGAGACTTTTGGGAGCACGGTAAGGTCACTTGGCAGTTAGCCTATCTGTATTCAGCTTAGAGATAGAGAATAAAATGTTTAAAGTTGTTTCATGTTTAATGAAGTAGGCTATCAAACCCGTTTTAACCATGTAATGGTCCATCCATTTCAATAACCGGGCAGCTTCGAAAATCTAGGCTAAACGTTCATAACATATTCGGTTAGGTTACTATGTTATAGTAGCTTAGGTTAGTAGACCTACAGTAGTTCATAAAACAGAGTAGGCAAACCTTTTCTAAATCGCCGACGACATAGGCTACTGTAGTTGTTTAACTAACCCAACTCCACACGTCGTTTTCTGTTTACAGTACATTACGCGTAATTTCACTCAGTAGCCACACGCATAGCACGTGAATCTGCAAGACACCAGCTTGCTAATGGTGGTAGTTCACTGTGATAAACATTACAATTATAGCCTGACAAGCCAGACTAGGCAATAACATATTTGCTGCTGCTAGGGTATTAAAATTAGCTTTGAATTTAATCAATAAGATGTAGCCTTATAGCCTATGATCTCTGAGTAGACAATAGCCTAATGAAAACTGAAAAGATCTGTCTGTGCCCTGGCTACAGTAGGCCTACAGTACATGCACTCCTATTGAATTTTCACGTCAATTTAAATTTGAGCCCCTGCCCCTTCAAAGGTCTCTGCACGCCCCTGGTGATAACCCTATAATTATTAACATATTTTTGTTGTTTGCTTATTTTATTGAAAGACATTTAATGAATAGCCTACTGCACAAGTTGATTGGAAATGTATAGCAATTGTTTCAACGAATTCGGTTATTAAGACAATATGAAGGCATATATAGTCATACTTTGTGTATATCTTTGCATTGGCAAGCACTTTCTTAATGATATTGCGTGCCGAGACAAGTAATCGGGCATACAAAGATTTGCATTCAGCTGGCCCACCACGCCTACTCTCCATGTTTTACAGAAATAGCCCCATGTTTTACAGAAATGTTTCCCCATTCAAAAAAGAAAGTCTTTACTTTGTTGTATATCAAAAGCGGTTGTTCACTTTGTGTGAATGATGCTATTTTCCACATCTTTTTTTATTCCAACCGTGGGTTCTTTGGAGGAGATAGGAGAAAGCGCATGTATCCTGAATTACTTACCTGGCTTGATAGTCGCTCCTACTCATCCTGGATTGGTGTTAATGAAACGAGTTGAGCTAGGATGACCAGACAACGCTATGTCAAGCCATGCTTTATCACTTATCTTGGATTTTTAAATTCTGCCTTTGTGAAATACCCCTCAGGTTGCACAAGTTTGTTTTTGTTGCTGTTTGCGGAGCCTGGGCTGTCTACAGAGACCACATTTTTACAGTGCAAGGGACAGGCAGCTAGCGGATAGTGAGAAGATGGTAGTGTAGTGGTTAAGGAGCTGGGCTAGTGTGCAGTAGCCTGAAAGTTGTGACGATACTGTACGTCCGTTTTTCTCAGTTTACATGCAAACATGCAACCAAAGTTTTCCAAAATCTCCACTCTGGCCAGAGTTTTTAGAAAGAATAGTTTTTAGAGCCGGATTCTCCGTTTGTGTGTAAACGAAGGGTTCAAATGAAGGGAAATGTCTCTGTTTTTCAAAATAACGTGTAAACAGGGTCTAAAAGATGTATTAGCCTAAAAACGTGTGACATCGCTTAGAGCACCTTTATTCATTATATATTGTATCAAACTAAAAATATGACTGCCAATAGAAATTCTAAATGAATTAGCTGGTAATAAACTATGTTTAATGTGGTATCATCAGAAAGCTCATACAAAGCCCATTCATTTATTTTCAAGAAATGGTCAAAGTATGACAACAAATTTTCAGATTTGATTTAAAAATGTCATAAACATAACGGTTATGAAGAAATATGTAACTGACTCTTGCCGAAACTATGTACATAACCAACCTTGGGCCCTATTTTCGCAAACCGGCGCCTGGCAGAAAGCGGATTATTATCCCAGCGCAAAAGTTATTCTTATCTTGCACATCTTTTTTTTTGAACAACGTGCCAAAGGGTGTGCCAATTAAAGACGTAAGGAGGGGTCAGGCGCATTGTCTAAAAATGGCTCTTACACTACCTAAAACGCATTATTTTGCCACTGACCAAGCGAGACCTGGTCAGAAAACTATGGTGAGTTTGTTCATATGTTATTTTAAAGGAGAATTCCGGTGTGATATTGACCTAAAGTGTATTGAAACATGATACCGAGTGTGAACGTATGTCTCATAGCCCATCTCGACTTGTCCCCTGCACTCCAAAATCTGGCGCTAGTTAGCCGATGCTACCAACAACTTTTTCAGTAGTGGTGCTTCGGCATCGGGCTAGCCATGCAAATAAATCACTGTTTTACACCCATTTACGAGGCTCAATGTATCTCCACACTTCATTGGTAGACTTCCTAGGGCCCTGACATTTAAAACGAGACATTGAGAACTTTGAAAAAGCACTGGTAGTTTACTTACAAGACGATTTATACAGACAGTATCTTCACGAAGTTTAGCGTTTGCAGCCATCTTGAATTTAGTCACGATAAGTCGAGCAACGAGTAAGAATGAACAGCTATGATAAGGGATCAGATTCCAAAAATAATTCAGTGGAAATGCATGGATTCCAGTTTCTTCCAGTAGCAGCAACTGGAATCCATGCATTTCCACTGAATTATTTTTGGAATCTGATCCCTTATCATAGCTGTTCATTCTTACTCGTTGCTCGACTTATCGTGACTAAATTCAAGATGGCTGCAAACGCTAAACTTCGTGAAGATACTGTCTGTATAAATCGTCTCGTAAGTAAACTACCAGTGCTTTTTCAAAGTTCTCAATGTCTCGTTTTAAATGTCAGGGCCCTAGGAAGTCTACCAATGAAGTGTGGAGATACATTGAGCCTCGTAAATGGGTGTAAAACAGTGATTTATTTGCATGGCTAGCCCGATGCCGAAGCACAACTATTGAAGAAGATGTTGGTAGCATCGGCTAACTAGCGCCAGATTTTGGAGTGCAGGGGACAAGCCGAGATGGGCTATGAGACATACGTTCACACTCGGTATCATGTTTCGATACACTTTAGGTCAATATCACACCGGAATTCTCCTTTAAGAGCGCATTATTAGTGATATGGGTGGGTGCAAAATGCACAAACTAACCTGACTCTCGGCAGATGAATTTCGTTCCGGGGGGATGAGCTTCCGAATTTCCTAGCTCCACTCATCCATCTGTGATCGCTCTATTGGAGAGGTGTTTCAGAAGGCTGGGCCTTATCAAAAGCCGCCATTGTTGTCTGAATCAAAACAGTCTCACAGTCGCTTCTCCGCTACGCTTCTCCGCTGCGTCTTGATTGGCTCTACCATAAAAGTAAGTGGAGCTAGGCCGAACGAAATTCATCTGGCGAGAGTCAGGTTACCAGCACACATCCATGCAAAACATTACAAATCATTAAGATATTACGAAATACATCTCACAATGAGTAATTATTCACCATCATTTGCATATTGGTAATGACGGATAAAAGTGATTAGGCGAGAGGAGAGGCAAATAAGAAGCACAGCTGAAGACGCACTTTCACGAGTGTCCACATGTCCTCTTAAGGATAAATGTTTTTTATTCAGTCATTCGAACATTATTGGGGTATGAATTGTTTTTTCCAGGCTATGTTTTCAATGGTAACCCATTGTCAGTCAATAGTGAAAGTAATTAACTGTGTATAACTTTTTTGTCGTTAACTGACATCACGGTGAAGTTAGTTTCACTTTGCCAATGATTCACATAATAGACAAGTGAAAATACTTGTAGACTATACTCTGCTAGGTGCTAGTAAAGCATGGTTTAGTGGAATAATACGGAGCCCAGGAAGTGTCATTGCAAGATATGTTTGTGTATCGAGAGAACGTGCGCTCATTTTACTAAATCGTGCACACGTTTTACTAAATTGTGCTCTCAATTTAGTAAATCGTGCGCAATGATTTAGTAAAACGTGCGCACATTTTACTAAATAGTGCGCTCATTTTACTAAATTGTGCTCGAGAGTGTTTATACCGGATCTGTGTTTGCATATTTAATACGTTTCATACACGTGTTTCAACACTGCATTTCGGTCGTTGCTTTTACCTTACCATTACCAGTGCTCGAATTACGTGGGAGCCAGAGGGAGCCGAGCTCCCATAGAGTGAGGACTGGCTCCCATGAAAGCAACAAAGTAAAAAATCTGAGGGGGTCTCTGATATCTGAAGGTGTCTGGCATTGTAATTTAATCTTAAACAACCGCTCATTATCTATCCCTGTGCGATCTCTTACCATTACAGACGTGAAATTAAAATATAGGCTACTAGAGACGTAGACCTACCCTACGCTCTTGAACGCAGCATGATGACACTTCACCACCACACCACTAGACTATATGAGCAAACCGCATACGATCGATTTGACAGCACTCGCAAGTCTGAAGAAGTTACCCTGCTTTGATGAGAATGATTTGTGTATTTACATAGGCGTTCATTGGGCTAGCCTACATGGGTTGATACATGCGGAAAAGGCCTTTTTGCTGTTGAACTTGCGCCTTACCTCTTCTATGTTGATTAACAAAGCTATAAATTATGGCCCATAATGCAGCTTACTTCAATGATTCTGTGAACTGATCTGTAGCTATCCTCTGTCATTCAGAGCTCCGGAAAGTTCCCAGATATTTTGAAACACCTGTTAGCAATCTCTGATGGCAGAATAGCCTATTCAATGGCTACCACGACAACAAATTCCAAAATTGTTTGTCTATTTTATCCCACGGTTCAACACACGAGACGACTGAACGCCCAGATGTTGTTACTATGTTCACATTATTCATTCTAGACCTGTTTTTTGACATAATTCTGACGTCAATGTTTGATGTCATATTGATGTTGAATTGACATCAAATGCCCACTGGGTATAATACTAGAACATAGTTTGGCTGCAATGGCTTTATTATTTTCTGCCAGTTAGTGCATTTTCCCTGTGTATAAGTTATACTACATGCATTATTGTGTTTGTCTTATTATCTTAGACGGTGGTCTGCTTCAAATTAGTTAGCCTACGTTGTAAAATTGAGAATGGCACTCAGAGTAAATCCTTTAGTCTATCTTTGTATTGTGAAATTAAAATTAAATATGGAATATTACAATCAATAATATGTTGAAATGAATGAAAAGGAATACATTTCTATGAAAAATCTCTGTATATTGTGTGCGTGTGTCTAGGCCTATCATGCGCATATAGGCTACTGCGCAAAAGCACCACTCGCGCCTAGGCTATTTAATTGTATCGCCTTGTTAGGCTATGCGCGGGGTGTGCCAACTTTATATGAGATAGAGAGACCCCCTTAAAGACAAAAAGATAATTCGGGCCCTGACCATTACCTTACGCATGCCAGTTAATGTATCCACCAGCTGCCTGCCTGCAGCCTACTTCCAAAACTCTAAAGCTGCTTGCTGTCAGATTTGGTTCCGAGGGCACAAGTTCAGTGTATCAACAACACTCAATAACAGTTTATGTGATGTGTTAATCAATTAAATTCCCAACAATTTCACAACAGCTAGTTCTGGAGTAGGCCATTCAACTAGCCCGCTTGCTTACGACGAGACTCAGGCTGCGCAGTTGGCACCCGCTTCCTTATTTGGGTCTTGGGTTGCCAGGTTTTAGCCTATGACAAAACAGTTGAAATTGAAACTAAGTGATCGTATGTGTAGGGTGTATTTCATACACAATCTGGCAACCTGAATGGATCAATGATTTTAAAATGAAGTTTGATGGCCATGCAAATTACGGGAGTTTTCCGGGAGAAATAACAAAACGGGAGGATGCTGGGATCTTGAAATACGAGAAACCTGGGAAAAACGGGAGTGTTGACAAGTATGTTTTAGACCACGATAATAGGGGCCCTAATTCGCTTCCAATATCCCAATGTTGAGGACGAATTTAGCTTGTAGCTAACACTTACCATAAGCTCCAATGTTAAACCATTTGCTTGCTAACTAGCTAACTGTGGATCTTCACACAGCCAATTATCTCACATTAGTTGTAGGAAATACGTTCATACTTCAAGTGATAGAGTTGGTGTGACTTAGTTACCATTATGACACGTAAAGTTAGACTTGCCAAGCTTAAACAGTCAGCAACAGGCAGCTTGACTGTGACTGTTTGTGACACTCCCAAATTGGAAAAAGCAAAAAATAAGATTGTAATGGTCGCCTAAATCCCACGTACACACACAATACCAAGATTACTTTCACAACAACCATATTTTGTGCTTTTTATTCACATTTGCTCAAATATTAATAAGTATAAGCCCTTTTCGCTCCTCACATTGATGCAGCTCCATAGGTTTACATTCAATCCAAGCGTTCAGCTTGCAAATTATGCAAATTGTGTGCAAAGTATGCAAATTTTGGTCTTAAACTAGCAAACCAGTTACCTAAAAAGCATGCAAAACATTTCTAAATACATGCTTAATTGTGTCTTTTGGTAAACTGACCCTAGCCAGATGAATGTCGTTCCGCTTAGCTCCGCCTAGCTTCACTCACATCCATCTGGGACCTCTTCCATTGAGAGTGATTTCTCCAACCAACTTTATGGTTTAGCCAATCAGGACGCAGGGCGGGAGTTTCATAGATGTGACATAGCGTAGAAGCGACTGTGAGTCTGTTATTAGCGTCACGGGTTGGCTTCGATGTGAGTGGTTGAAGTAGCACGTCAATAGATGACGGACAAGTGGCTTATTCAATCATATGCAAGCATTTTTTGATTAGGCCCAGCCTTCTGAAGCAACACTTCAATGGATCGGTTCCAGATGGATTAGTGGAGCTAGGCGGAGCGAAATTCATCTGGCTATTGCCAGGTTAGTCTTTTGGTGCTATAGTCAATATTGTGCAGTGATTTTTTTTGTCATGAATATATGAATAGGCCTATAGTGCATTATTTCTGTCCTTCACTTCACCATATACCACAATATGATTTTGAAGTTGATACCAAAACTAGTTGCCTGATAAAAGCATACCTCAAATTGCTTCATGTGGTGGTACTTTCATGCTCACTTGCGTATTGGATTTTGTTGAGAGAGCATCACTGACTGTCTTTAAGGAAACATCTATGTGCAATCCATTTGAACAAACCCAAGTGCACTTGGTGCAGTTTATTTTGGCAAGGGTGAATAGCAATCCCATTTCGGTATGGGCAGAATGAAGTTGTTTCAAGAGCACTTGCAATTTGAGTTGCAGGAAGTGTTACAAACTCTATGTATTATGCGATGTGGAAGGTTGCTAACATACAGGTAGGAAATCTTGCAGTAACTTACTCGATACAAAGCATTAACATGCATCACACCTCACCCAGATACCATTCACATACAGACCATATGCTGACTTAAGGTACAAATAGGTCTAGAGAAAGATGACACATAGTTTGGTAAAGGGACATCTGGGACTAAGTGGTATAAAATGTTTCCCTAGAAGAGTTGTTAGCTTTATGGCATCATAAATATTTAAAGAACTGTAAGGTTTATGCGTGATAAATGCAGCTAAAAATATGCAGTCCTCCCCCTCCCCTCCCTATCCCACCCCCCCACCAGCTTGTATTTTAAGACTCCTAGATTCATAGATTTAAACAGGGAGAAAATCAATGAGGAAGCACGTAGAGGATTATAGAGTCTCCTTGAGCATAATATCCAAAATCAGGCAGTGAATCAACAGCTGTGGCCCTATCATGGGAGCACAGATATCCTCTATGGGAATGCAAAGACTAGTGTAGGAGTATAGACGAAGGCTTGGAATAATGCACATTCTATATAAAAAACACACTCTTTAAAATCCTCTTTTCATCTGAAAGATGTATCTAACAAACAACACACAATCCGTGAAATCTTTGTGTTGTTCAAGCCCTATGTTCCAGCCACCCTGGCCTTTACATATTACATACACTGGAAATGCATGCATAAATGCATAAGCCCAACAATGTAGAGAGTGCACACAGCGAGGGGGTAAACATGAAGTAAACATGAACTGCTGCTTTTCATTTCTTGGTAATCACATTTTCCCTTTGAGTCTTTACAATACCAGAAATGCTGTGAGCAATTGAAATATGCCTTATTTCTTCAAATGCAATTTTCTGTTCGCAAACTATTTTGAATCCTTCATCAGATGCATAGACTGTCTACCAGGCCTAAACAAAGTATTTGCATGTGATTCTCCCGCCGGGCCTCTGTCTCTCGTAACCTTCCTGTAGACCTTGCTTTTCCACAGAGGCAGCTGTTATGGTAACTTAATTAGGATTCATTTTTGCAGTGATTACACTTGAGCCTAGGAAATGCCATGCAACCACTTGACCCTTCATCTTAAGTAGCCTGTCAACGCTCTGGATCTCTGGCAACTATGCTTGAGTACATTAATTAATTGTGAATAATTACCCCCTCATCATTGGCCAGTTTTTCATAACAGGATATTAAAAACATATCAAAACAGCACTGCTGAGAAACCCTTTCGATTTCGTTTGTAATCTATAAAGTGTATATGAAGTAGAGGGGGTGGGTGGTGGCAGTGCGAAATCCTCCCCCTGACTGCAAGCCTCAAAAGTTTTGTTTGAAACTAAGACAGCAAGTCGCAGAGGAGTACCAGCCTGTTTTGCTGTACTTCCTGCCTCCTGTCTTCTCTCATTTAAAGATGGAGTGGCACAACGCGCCGCAGTTGTGTTGCCACGCAGCCTCGGCGCCGGAGACGAGTAAGGGAGCTTGACATCTTAAGCAGCACACTCGACTGCACATTACACATTCACATCAGAATCGGTGCCACTGTGACTGTATGTCACTGACTGTGCAGCAGCAATACAGTGTGACACAGAGGTTTATGTTATATGCTGTATTTCACCTTAAGCCCACAGGGCTCGGCTTTGAACTGAAGTGTGGTCGAAACCCAGTATACAGCACATGTATGCAGAGCACTTACAGTAGAAATTGTAGGAATGTGTAGCTTATTTTTGTGACAAGCCACTGTCACTTATAATTACTTCAGTGGGGCCTCTTGCTCCCATTGTGCTTTCTCTGTGATATAAAAGAAGGAGGGAAGAAAAGAGAAATACCAGAAGAAGAAGAGGAAGAACAGAGAGAGAGAGACGGCGTGGTTACCCGCTGCTCTGTACGTCCAGTAGGAGTTTAGTCACTGGGAGGCTGCCTGGGACGACTGCCTCTCCTGGGCCTTCCAAAGCCACTTCAGCCCCTTTGAAGATCGATTTTTCTGCAGTGTTGGCTCTTTCCACCCCCCATCACCACCACTCCCACCGCACGTTGGCTTTGTTCACTTTGATTGCATATCTTTTGATTGGAGTGCTCATACTAATTGCATCATTCAAATTTGTGTTTTCTTTTTTTGGTCTTCCCCCTTTAACCAACCACCCTGCCACCCACTCCCCCCCCCCCCCCCCCCATCTCTATCCTCCTTAATTTACAGCATGCTGACAATTAACATGCCTCATTAATTAGATTTTAAAGCCTATGGGGTGAATGAATGAGTGCAGTGTTAACTGAAAGTGAAGAGTTCCAAAATCACCATTAAAGTCATGGCACAAGGCTTTAAACAAGAGGTCAGGGGGGTCTTTCATGTAATAACACAGTGAGCGTCATTGATATGAAAAAAATACTAAAAACAAAGCTTTTAACCATGAATCATCAGTAATTGGACAGTAATGTAATGGACTGACAGTCTTAAAGTAATTGTGATATTTTTATAAAATGTCAATGCGTTCCTCCCTGAGACTTGATTACACATCATCAATGTGCCTTTTATATATATATATATATATGCAGGCAGAAGTGTCCTTCCCAAGTGCCTGTAAACTCTATCCTCAATGGTTCATGTATGCAGACTGTCCATTTTTGAAGAGGACATTTTTCTAGGTGGGTGTTTTTCCCCCCAGTCATTACTCTCTCTCCTACCTTCCCTAAGGAGTGACTGAAGCATCATTCTACCTCCCACCCCCCAATCCCCACCCTCCAGCTCAGTACGGTCCGGATGGGCCCCACCACACTGACTCCCCCTCTCTCTCTCTCTCTCTCCCTCCCTCTCTCTCTCTCTCTCTCCCTCCCTCTCTCTCTCTCTCTCTCTCTCTCTCTCTGCGTGCCACCGCAGCCGCTGCCGCCATGTCAGAGCAATTTAACAGCTCTTTGATCCATGTCCTCAGAGTGAATGGCAACAAATTAAGCAAATTATCTGTGCCACCCACAGGCTTGGGAGAGCGCATCCGTGAGAGATGGTGGTCGAGCTTCTTTGCTGGCCAACCTTCTGTAGGAGGCTAATGGGAAAGTAGAAAATAAAGAAATAATACTAAATAAAGAAATAAGGTAGGTAAAATAAATAAGAAGAATATAGCCACGCTGATTAAAATATAATCGAATAACAGATGATTCTGGCTGAATGGTTGCCACCTGTTTCCAATAAGAAGTGGTGTCCAGGGTTGCCTCAGAAACGCATCAGCTACGTGCCCTCCAGTTGCCGCCACTGGAATCCATGTTGGCATAAACAGCCAAAAACAATATACATATAAACTGAAAGAAATCACAAGTAGTACTGTAGTATCACACAGGTGTCATCTGGGAGCAAAAATCAATGGAGAATGATGAGGAGGACTGTTCCCTTAGCTTTTTTTGTGTGAGAGAACAAGGAATGTTTATATTTCCTACCTGCCTGTTTTAAAGGTGCCAGGCTTGTCCTCCCTCACTGGTATTGACCTAAGAGGGAGAAAAAGCACTTGCGATATGAGCCATGCATTGAGAGGAGAGCATTGAAATAAGCTCTGCTCTCGCCTGTACCCTCCTATTCAACTTAATGGCATCTCCTGCTGTGGGCAAAACTATCTAAATGAAGCTGATTTTCTTTTTCTCCCCCACTCTCCCTTTTTTCTTTGTTAAGCCTGTAACTGTAGTCCCTATATATCAATATATATATTTTTTTGGTGGCATGTCTTTTTGAACTGCATGGAGTGACATGAATGTGGCACAAAAGCCTTCAAGAGCAGCCTTTTCAGAGGACGCTAAGCAGCCTTCAATTGCCACACTGTCAGTCATCCGCTGGCATTACAACTCAATGAGCCTCTCTGCCCATTTGATCACCTTCTCCGCAGTCATGGGTTGTAAGAAGGGGACAGGGGAGGAGAACAGTGGAGGGGACATTGGGGAGAACATTGAACATCACCATCCACCAGGCACGTGCAGAGAAGGGGGGCTACAGGGGCTCTAGCACCTGACCTTTTGCCCCTTTGATGTCCAAGTGCCCTTTTGACAAGACCCGTTTTTTACTTTTTAAAATTTGTAATACTTCCGCTAGTTCCAACGTGAATATTCACTAAAATGTCTCATTAATAGTTTGTGAAATTAGAAATTTACAAAAATAACAATTTTCTGTGTTAATTGAAATGCCTTGCGGCCATCAATCCGTCACGTCATACATTCAGTGAACTCTCAGAAAGTGCACGCAGGCACAGTGCTGCAGGAGACTTTTGGGAGCACAGTAAGGTCACTTGGCAGTTAGCCTATCTGTATTCAGCTTAGAGATAGAGAATAAAATGTTTAAAGTTATTTCATGTTTAATGAAGTAGGCTATCAAACCCATCCATTTCAATAACCTGGCAGCTTCGAAAATCTAGGCTGAACGTTCATAACATATTCTGTTTAGGTTACTATGTTATAGTAGCTTAGGTTAGTAGACCTAGTTCATAAAACAGAGTAGGCAAACCTTTTCTAAATCGCCAACGACATAGGCTACTGTAGTTGTTTAACTAACCCAACTCCACACGTCATTTTCTGTTTACAGTACATTACGCGTAATTTCACTCAGTGGTCACACGCATAGCACGTGAATCTGCAAGACACCAGCTTGCTAATGGTGGTAGTTCACTGTGATAAACATTACAATTATAGCCTGACAAGCCAGACTAGGCAATAACATATTTTCTGCCGCTAGGGTATTAAAATTAGCTTTGAATTTAATCAATAAGATGTAGCCTTATAGCCTATGATCTCTGAGTAGACAATAGCCTAATGAAAACTGAAAAGACCTATCTGTCTGTGCCCTGGCTACAGTAGGCCTACAGTACATGCACTCCTATTGAATTTTCAGAACCAAGGAGAGAAATGAGAAAAATGTGTTACAGCTCTGTCTGCTATTTACACCCATTCTTCTTGATACATAATGAATAAATATGATAAATATGAAAATGTATAAAATGTTTATCAGTACATTAGACTACTTTGCAAATTGCTAAACCATATAATAGCCTGTCCCACCATCATCATTGAAATAGCATAATGCAAGAATTTAAATGCAAAAAAAAAAAAAAAAAAAAATGTCCAGCTCAGGTTCAGATGATTAAAGCTTTATAGGCTAGGGAATGTAAAACTTAAGTTCCAGTTTACACCATATTCTCTATTGGGTTGTAATCAAAATTAAGTTTTAAATAAAGTTTACACGTTTTCTGAAAATTTTGTTCCATGTGCCCTTTTTTTAAAATTTGAGCCCCTGGTCTCTGCACGCCCCTGCCATCCACGTCCACTGGGTTAACATCGCTGCAGAAAGAGTGAGACAAGAGTATTTTAGTCCTTCGTGCCCTTCACTTAGAATCCCCCCCCCATCCTTTCTTCCTTCACCCACGCCTTGGTAGGAACTCGGAGGCCATCTTTGCTTAATGTAATTTCACAGTTCATTAAGGCCAAGACTCGCACTCCACTGCAAGGCTGAGTATTGGCAGCAGCCATATTTGCCAGTCCTGCGTTGGTCATGGCCACTCTTAACACTCAAGCAACTCTGTGCTTTTTTGCTCTGCTTTTTTTTTTTTTTTAAACGCCTCTTAGTGTTTGTTCCCCAAGGTTTCACCACAGATTCTTTTCCTGAGACTCTTAATTGAAGATTATTTCATTTACCGCGTTTAAAAAAAAAAAAAAAACTTCTTTACCCCTTGCTGTTTTCTCTCAAATACCTAATGCATACAGAAACATGTATTGCACTCCAAGGAATTATGCATGCATCTGAAAAAGACCCCAGACACGTGTACTCCTGTTCACAGAGGAGCTTCACGAACAAATCAGACATACAACAAAATCAAGCTCTAATGAAACCGAGCAGCAAAGGCTCATTACCATGTACTGTTCTCAGAGTTGTTAATGAATGCTCCTCGGCAGGTGTGCACACATCTGTCTTAAATAAGCATCATTAGCTAAAAAGAAACATAATAACGATCATTAAAAGTTCACATGATGATAAGGCTAACTTCACGCTTAACACCATAAACTATGCGAAATGATGAAACATCTGCGTGGTGTGTATCAGTTTCTGGTTTCCCAGCATGCCTGCGTCTCAGGGTTTTTTGTCTAGTGGGGGGGTGTGATTGGTGTGTGTGTGTGTGTGTTGAGGAGGGGTGAGCGGTTGGATGTAGGAGAACTTTCTCCCAAGAAAATGTAATTTTGCCTCTCACTGTAGCTAGATCGGAGATAATACACGCCAGGTCGAGGGATCAAATGAACTGATTCAAGATAGACTGAACCATTTTAGACTTTTGCATTACCCTGTGACCTACTGGTATTTTGCCTGCGTCGCTCCGTGGCGTGCAGGTGGGCTCTCTTGCTGGTTTCTGCTACAGCAGCAGCACTCGTGTGGTTCAGAGTTTGGTATTTCGATTTATCGCTCCTCCATCTCCCAAGGGGGTGGGGTCAGACACTCCAGGTAACAGCCGACTTTGGAGTGCATCTAGCCCCGATTCGGCCCTCAGGTGCTGTACGTGGGCCAGATTGGGCCCGTATCCGTTTTCACTGTCCGCCGTTATCGAGGATTGTTCCGACTCCCCTTACCGTCGCCCACTTCATAACCCACGGCGTGTGTAAATTCAACAGCGCTGTTGACGTCTCCCTGGGTTTCAGGAAAATATGTCTCCATTATCCTCTCGTACGAGTCTTTGCTGAATTGCGAGCGGTGTGCCGTTTGTGCTGCTAAAGGTGTCTTTGAAACACTCTGTTGATAAAATATCCTATTAACCTCTTTGTATTGAGAGCAACTATTGTGATTTTGCTCAAAGAGCCCGGGGGGGCAATTGCTTCATTATGTGTCTGGTGATAAACTGGAGTTTGGTGGCCATGGACACACACACACACACACGCAGATCCAGTATTTTAGTGTGCCGAAGGTCTGTCAACAGCTTACGTGGGAGTACGGTTAACTCCTTTCCCTTTTAATATACCTGCGCACATGAAAGAAAAGATCGCTGCTGAATTAATAATGAAAGTCTGATTGATCCGTGGAGTGGTTCACATCTTTCATGTCGCTAAGACAACAAAACACACCTTATAACAGGGCTGATCCCTTGGTGTCTTTGCTGAAACTCCATCACAGTCGTGCTCCTTGCTTCAAAGGACTGCTAAATTCTCTTGTGATTGATCGAGGAATCATCTGGAGCAGTTCGACTGAAATTGTAAGACACATTGCTAAAATGCAGATATTACTTGTCAGCACAGGTAGGTTTTTGCCAGTGTACACTTGACTTAGCGACCCTAAGCTTTAAGCTTTTATATCTGGATAGTATCCAGGTATACTTTAATTTAAGTCTGCATCTGACCTCCAAATGCGTGTCTAGGAAGTGATTCAAATTCCATTGAATTTTCTCCATGCACATCTCAAGTGTTCTTGATGTCCATTATGCTGTTAAATACAGGAATACAGGAAATCTGTTAGTAGTCTCTCTTGTAGTTCTGTACTAGAAAAACTCTCTCCTCCAGTTAGGTTAACATAGTCAAACCATATTTGATGCAAAATGGCTAAATGCTGTGTGTGCAATGTGTATGTGCGTGTGTGTGTGTGTGAATCGGTAAATAGAGTCATAAGTAGTTTAGTAATACAAATATTCTTAATATGCTAGCCTCCATATGTGAATTTACACATGCAATACAAAATAGGATCTCACAGTAAGACATTTCCACAGGTTTACTCCCAAAGTTTGTTGGGACCAAATGAATTTTTCAGGCCAGTGGCACCCTGATGATTTTCCCACCGCAGTGATATATTCATTCCAATCATCACACTCCTTCCCCATCAAAGATTCCACTTAGCAATGAATGCATGATCTGAGATCTCGAATGAGTTTACACCATTACACTAATTTGTTTTTGCTAGAGGAAAAAAAAGACAAAAAAAAAACAATTATGACCTCTTGTTCGCTGCTTCATTTTTTTTCCCCATTGTGCAATGGCTTCAACTGAGCTTTTTCAATGGAGTTAATTATGTGCACTTACAGAGAAGTACAACTAAATTATTTACTCATATGAGAAGTCATCTATTTTAATGCATCCTGGGTGAGTGAACATGATTGTCTGGACATAATAGAAAAATAACCACTGCCTTGTGGCTCTGGTCAAAATTGTGTACATGCAATGCATAATATCTGATATTTATGAGGAAAACACCTGCAAAACATAATGTTGCAAGATAAGTCTGCAGCTGTTCATAGCAACATACACATTGCCTCAAATTGAATTAAATAAAAATAATGTTTACTTCACTGCAGCCTGTTCAGAATAAAGAGATCCTTTGGGGTACCTGTTTGTTTTATTTCATGAAAAGTACCACACATTGATGACCACTTCAAAAACGCATTTGATTGCTGACTAAATGTAGGTCTGTAAAAACAGATGGCCATCAGACATCCTGGCGGTAGTCCAGTCAAGTGCTTTACAACAAGATGTCTGCCACACTGAAAACTAGTTTGTCGTATTGATGTATCAATGAGGCAACTGTGAAGGCCACTCCAAAGTATCCATATGATACAGGAACATTTTTAACAAGCTAGATGTCTTATGTGTCTAGATTTAAATGAACACATTGCTGTTCTTTTAGCTTAAAATAACAGCTTCAAAAATTATTCTGCTACTACACTGACTTATAATATCAGAGAACTAGATGTACCGCAGAGCGGTACAAAATATGACCGCCGCCCAGTCCAGCACATTTTTTCCACAAAAATAAATCACGCTGAAAGGCCTATATGATTCTAACTGTCTCACTAAATTGCATTATCCACACTCAATTCTCACTGGTATCTGCTAGACAACAAGTACCAAAACATGATTAGTTCATAGATTTCACATGTAAAATTAATTTTATACAACCCCAACCCCATCTTGCCTGTTCATAATTCTGAGAAATTCTTGAATTGTGTCCATGTACACGTTTATGTGTGTGGGTGTGTGTGTGTGCGTGCTTGTGTGTTTGCCTGCGTATGTGTGTTTGTGCATGCATGCGTACATATGTCTACTGTGTGAGTATGTGTCATACGTATGATTACTGTGAATGTATGTGTGTGCGTGTGTATCTGTTTATGCACATGTGTGCACATGGAATGGGTTAACATGACCCTTGGAGGCAAACATACGGAAAAAATTGGTACGCATGCATGCACATGCACAAACACACATACGCACGCACACACACACACACACCCACACACATAAACATAAACGTGTACATGGACACAATTCAAGAATTTCTCAGAATTATGAACAGGCAAGATGGGGGTGGGGTTGTATAAAATGAATTTTACATGTGAAATCTATGAACTAATCATGTTTTGGTACTTGTTGTCTAGCAGATACCAGTGAGAATTGAGTGTGGATAATGCAATTTAGTGAGACAGTTAGAATCATATAGGCCTTTCAGCGTGATTTATTTTTGTGGAAACAATGTGCTGGACTGGGCGGCGGTCATATTTTGTACCGCTCTGCGGTACATCTAGTTATGTTATATACTCTACAGGAATGTGAAGAAAATGAAAAATAGAAGAAAATCATTATTTGCATGACTGCACAGCATCCACAATCTGATTTCTGTGTTGTGGATGGCGTCTGGAAAAGTACACTTCCACAATCTAACTCACCGCCAAGAATTTATGTATGCTGTTTGTTTCTTTACTGTGTGTGCATGTGTGTGTGTGTGTGTGGAAGGGGGGGGGCAAAGATAAAAGGAGGAGGACAAACACCAAACTCCTAGTCAGATCTTTCCCCAAGAATCTATCAACTTCATCTTAAGCCAGCACCAGGGAGGAGCGTTGTTCAGTGTCCTGATCACTGGGACACCATGGCGTCTCAGGGTAAAGGGGATTATGTATTGTAAATCCCTCTCCTACTCCCGGGAAGAGAACAACGAATAGGCACCGTCAGTTCATTTACAATAAATTATTCATTCACCAGCAATCAATGCAGATGAATATCACTGCGTATGAAAGATGGCAGTCCAAAGGAGAGGAACAGTGGTAGGTGATACTGTGTAAGCATGTAAGCTTGCTCATTAATGTAATAATTGATTTTTAAGCTTTCACCTTTTACAAATCGATACGCACTCTCAGTTGGTTACAGCGTCTGAACATTTTCATGGAGGTGATATTGATAAAAGCAAGTAGCGCTGAACCACTGAAATCATAGATTGGGACACCCTACAGTTTCCTCAAACAATAGAGTTTCTGCACACATCCTCACTTGCTTCATGTGTCAATGTTGAGACCACATGATGCATAACAATATACCTTAGTTGACACAGGAATTCTGTTTTAATTGGTCCAGAAGGACTAATATGATGTAGATATTGAAGGGAGAGGGACCAAGAGTTGACGTTTGAACATGGAAATGTGACATTACACTGTGGGGAAAAAAGTGACATTTAGAATGATCCTCACACGGAATATCAAATTATTTCATTAGAGGGCCTAAGAATAAGCAGAAAATCACACATTTCTGACGCGGGTTAACAGCTGAGATGTCTGTGACATGCTGTCAGTGAATCATGAGCCAGTGAAGAGGTCCGTGCTCAGCCCAAGAACTCTCCTGCACAGCGGAGAGAGGTTGGGGGGAGTCATTTTCAGATGTTCCTTAGAAAATGGTTCCTCTCTCTGGACCACTCAGTCATGAGAATACACAAACTTTAAATTGGATTGTTGTTGTTATTATTATTATTGCTGTTGTTTATAATTTTGTATTATTATTGTTGTTATTATTGTTATTATTATTATTATTATTAGAGTCTGTTATTGTTCCAGTACCGAAAAACAAAAGTCCATCATGTCTGAATGACTACCGCCCAGTAGCCCTGACGTCTACAGTGATGAAGTGTTTTGAGAAGCTTGTGAAAAACATTATCTGCTCATCCCTCCCTGCCTCCTTCGACCCCCTCCAATTTGCTTACAGAGCCAACAGGTCTACAGAGGATGCCATCTCAAACCTCATGCACACCACCTTAACTCACCTGGAGGAGGGGAATGGGAATTATGTGAGGATGCTGTTCATTGACTTTAGTTCAGCATTCAACACGATAGTACCTCTCACCTTGGTCACAAAGATGAAGGCCTTAGGACTGAACACCACCCTGTGTCACTGGATATTTGACTTCCTCACCAACCGTTCACAAGTGGTTAGAGTGGGGGGTCTGACATCTGACTCATTAACCATCAGCACTGGTGCTCCCCAAGGCTGTGTTTTGAGTCCACTGCTGTACAACATCTACACACATGACTGCAAAGCCAACAGTAGTCATACCTCCATCATCAAGTTTGCAGATGACACAGTGATCTTGGGCCTGATTAGTAACAACAATGAACAGTTCTACTTGGATCAGGTTGATGAGGTGGCACAGTGGTGTCAATCTAACAGCTTGACACTGAATATCAATAAAACCAAGAAAATGGTAGTGGATTACAGAAGGCAGCAGCAGAACTACAGTTACACCCCACTAATGATCAGCGGGCAACCTGTAGAGAGAGTCACAAGTTTTAAATACCTTGGTGTCCACATTACTGAAGACTTAACATGGACTGTTAACACTCAATATGTTCTGAAGAAGTCCAGACAACGACTCTACTTCCTTCGTCAGCTAAGGAAATTCAAAGTTTCTACATCCATCATGAAGGCCTTCTACTCTTCAGTGGTTGAGAGTGTTCTAACTGGTAGCATCATCACCTGGTATGGGAACTCCACAGTTAGAGATTGTAGTACTCTGCAGAGAGTAGTGCGCTCAGCTGAACGTACTATAAGAACTCAACTCCCTGCTCTACAAGATATCTATTCCAGAAGAGTACTCCTAAGAGCCCAAAAGATTCTGAAGGACTCTTCTCATCCTAACAATGGATTATTCCTACCGCTGAAATCAAGAAGACGCCTATGTAGTCACAAAGCCAGAACTGAGAGACTCAGGAGAAGTTTTTATCCCCAGGCCATCCGAACTCTGAACTCACACTATACTGACTTTGCACACATTCACTCCTCAGCACTCTCAAACATTTCCCAACTCTGAACTCACACTATACTGACTTTGCACTCATTCACTCCTCAACACTCATGACCCCCCCCCTCCCCACACACACACACACCTACAAGACTTTTAGCACTTTTACATCCCTCTCCCTATGCTACAGACCTTTTATTTATTTTCTTATTTCATCACACGTCAAAACACACACACACACACATATCTGACTTTCTCCAACTTTTGCACACTTTTTATTTATTATTTATGGGTATCCATCTACCCATGTCCTTGATTGCCTAGCCTTTCTGCCCCCCCCCCCCCCCCCCACCCCCATCCCCAACACACACACTTACATCATCACTGTCATCACTTCACATACATACAGCACACTGCTTGCTACAGTAAGCCTCCTCTACATACTTGCTGCACACTGCCCCCCCCCCCCCCCCACATACACAGCACATTGTCTTCAGGATCTTCTCCAACACACATCCTCTACATACTTACAGCACACTGCCCCCACCTACCCACACACACACTACACACACACACACACACAGTCACTGCTCCACTCCCCTCCCGCCCACACACACATCTTCACTGTCATCACTCACATACATTACATACAGTACTCTGCTTGCAATAGTAAGTCCCTGCCCCCCCCCCCACCCCACCCCACCCCCACATACACAGCACATTATTTAATCAGGAAGCTTCTCCAACACACATCCCCAACATACTTACAGCACACTGCCCCCCCCCCCCCCCCCCAATACACAGCACATTGTCTCATGAGGAAGCTTCTCCAACACACATAATGCACACTGCCCTCTCCCCACATACACAGCACACTATCCCATCTCCCCTGTCATCCCCCCAACACACACACCAAGACCCCTGGCAGTTGGGTTAGCCCCTTGAGCCGTGGATCTGCCCAAGGTTTCTTCCTTGGTAAGGGAGTTTTTCCTTGCCCCTGTTGCTCTTGGGTGCTCCTTGTTGGTGCCCCCCACCCAATCCCAATCCTCCCCCACCTTTTTTATGCAGCCCTTGCCACTTAATCTACTAAACCCCTCTTCTACTGCACTTTTTAACCCCCCCCCATTAATGCACAAATAGGCTGACACCAGACATAATTTCACTGCATTTCTTACTTCCAGTAACTATATGCATGTGACAATAAACTTCCTTGTATCCTTGTATTATTATTATTATTATTACAGTGTTACGAACCTACAGGCAACATGGGCCTGGTCCAGTGGCTCTCCTTCACCAGGGTTATTTGACCCTCCTGGTCAGTCCTCCTCGTCTCGAAGGGAAGTAGCAGAAATCCCCCGACGCCCCTCTTTGGCAAAGATGCGAAATAGCAAGCAATTATGCATAACCTGGCACATTTAACTTCAAATTGTGTTTCCCGGGTGATGGTGTGGATGAGGAGGAGAGTGGAAGAGGGAAAGGAGAGGAGAGTGTTCTATTTCCATCAGTCAGCACTTTAGCTTGGGGTTGCCTTCAGCTGAATCCCCATAGCACCCATATGGACTTAAAAGGGCCCATTGCCGTCAGACTGACAATTTTAGCAATGATAAGCTCTTTAGTTTTATAACTGGCAAAGATTGCTGGCACATCAGACTGAGCGGAAATGAGGTCACCTCTGAGGCAAATCTCCCTCTCCTAAACAGGTTGATTAAGGGCTAAAATGGAGAAAAAAATACGAAACAGCAATCGTTTGTTCAACCGGAAGAGTCCAGAGTGTTAATAACACCAAGGTTATGGATTTGATTACTTTGGGAGCACACTTACTGATAAAAAATGCACGCCTCAACTATATTGTGAGTTGCTTTGGATAAAACATCTGCCTAACTGGACAGATGCAAATATGTCCTCCAACCAATATTTTATGGCTTCCTGATTATCATATCTTATCTCTGTCATCTCATTTCTTTACACTAAATTTTTTCCCCCACAACATGGGAATTTTTCTAAATTAGGAGTTGTATATTGTGTGCCAAGATGTCTGTGTAACCCAGAGTGAATGGCTTAGATGGGCCCTGCCTGGTTGGCTGCAGTTGATACGGCAGACACCCATCTCATAGCCCATCACAGCTCTGTCTGATCCTCCTGGCAAACACGCCGACGGCAGTGATGTCATCCTCCTAAGCCCAGCCTGTGCCGATGTCTGACAGAGGGGTTATTTTGGAGGTAATATGCCGGCACGCAATCTCAATGTGACACGGGGGACCAGACGGAGAGTGGCCTCCTCATCCGTCATTCAAATCGAGACTCTGTGCGTCTGCCAAGGGGAGAGACATTGAGGAGAAGGAGATGGACACACGTGCAGGGCGCAAACATTGAGCGCCAGTGTCTTCCTCCGCTTCCCCTCCCGAGATCAAATCCTCCAGTGATACAATGATTGGTAGGTATGAGCACTCAGTGGAAATATCGAGTTGATTTTTTTTTTTTTTATCACATAGCAAATCTAATAGTCATTACACTGTCACTGGCTCCCTTCATTTTAAAATAGCTGGAAATCAGAGAGCGGCATTGGACAAAAAGAAAGGGAGGCGGAGGGAGGGGGATGGAAAACGGAAAACAGACGGAAGCTGCGCTTAGATTTACCTCTCTCTCGCTCGGCTCACGGTTCTGCTCGTAAATCTCGGCGCTGAAATATGCGGCCTGTGGCAGTTTGGCCAGGCATTGTGCGGCCACGTCCCTGAGGGTTATGACTAGCTCCAGCGGGTGGCAGCCACTTTGAGAATAAAGCAAGTCTTTATTCTCGGACTGCAGAGGCACAACAGTGTTCTTTTGTGCCCAGACCAAGGAAAAGTCACCGCCGGGGCCTGTCGAAGTGGGAAAGGGTCTTGTATACAGTAGTCATTCACTGTTACGTTGCTTACAGAGAATAATTATGTACATTTTTGATGGAGAATTGCTGTGCATATTTACCATATTACATGAAAGATGCATAGTTGTTCTGTGTGTAAATAAGGTTTGCTAAATACAGTTCAATAAATAAGCATTTTGACTTTGCATACTGATACCACAAACATTAATTTAATCAAATATCTATGCATTCAAATATGATTATCATAAGCACTGTCACACAACCCATCACCCATAAGTAAACAGATATAGAGTGCATATCACCACAGTAATTACAATGATTTCCATTCTCGATTTTTATTTTTGCACATATAGACACATGCAGGGAGAGTGAAAAAAGAAGGTAAGATAGGGACGGAGAGAAACAGACAGTGTGTGTGTGTGTGTGTGAGAGAGAGACAGAGAGAGACAATCCTCTGGTGGCAGCGAGCAGTTGAGTTGGGGTGAGGGACAGAGACAGAACAAAGGCGCGAGTGAGCGAGCGAGCACTCGGTGCAGGGGGAAGCCATGGGACCTCGGCACTGCAGCGGAGGAGTGGCTAGCACTTAGCTTCGCTCCCCCACTTTACCCCAAGGTCTTAATTAGTTTAGGTTAATCATGCACTGCCATAATTGACTGCTGTTGTTTCTACTTTTCATCTATCATTTTAATGCCTGAAACTAACCTGCAGTGGGAGGCCTCATTTCACATAACAAAGACCATGCAGCACAATTCCCTAATTTAATTGTTCCATCTCTCTCTCTCACTCACTCACTCACACACACACACACACACACACACACACACACATACACACTGTCTTTCACTCTCCCTCCTTCTCAACCCCCCCCACCCCCCCCTCCCTTGCTCATCTCGCACTGTTCAGCTCTTCCATCTCCAGTACCCTGAAATGTCTTCCACTTGCTGGCTCTTTGTCTTCTTTCCTCACTTCAGTGCGTAAGTGTACAGTACCTCTCCAGATATTAATGGTCGTACTTCACCATCCATCGTTGTTCATTCATTACAAAATAAGTTGAAACAGTATCACATAATCAAAGGCTATTGTCCATCAATTATCATACCTTGTGGCCTTTCTTTTTTTAATTTTGAAAAGAAATGATGGTGGGATGTGGAAAGCTAGAGAGAAGGAAAGAGTGATAGAGATGCTGTGTAACCCTTGCCCCTGATACCTCATACAGTACACACATACTGTACTCACACACAAACACACAAACGTATACAAAGAAAAATGTCTTCTCCACATTCCCTACTATTTTACACAGGTACAGTACACACACACACACATTGTTTAATAAATATATGCACTTTTTTCTTTGAAATTAGAGAAAAATGACTTAGGGGAAAAACATCCTGCCAACCTCTCCTGCCCTTTCATACATCTACTGTTCTCTGTGGTGCATACTAACATCCTGAGCTCCAAGGCAGCCTTGAATCGCAAGGTGCATCAGAACAACATTAATCAGAGTTGCTAATTACATTTTGTTGTTTCACTCCGATTAATTATTTATTTTCAAATTGAGGGAGCAATGAATCCTGACATTGTGATCGGTCCCCGGAGCCTTTTGGCTTATCATACAAACTGTTGTTCACAGTTAGGTCTGAAATAATGTATTGTCACGGCTGCAATTAAGACGCCTGGCCCAGGCACTTGCATACATGATTCGGAATCACAGACACTGTTGTTGTTTTGTTTATTTCATTCTGCCCTGAGACTGAATCCGATTAGTCTAACCAATGCATCATATAACTGTCAATCTTGGCAGAGAGAGAAATGCATAAGCTACACACTCCATGTCCCTGGACAGGTTATGAAGAAATACCAGGGAAGTATTGGGTTTTATTTGCTATGAAACTTTGATTGGCTGTTGGTGTTGGTTACACAACAAGACTAGTTAAAAGGTATTTGACCCTACTGTTATTTCTGTAACCTCTTGTAAAAACATGTATTTGTCACCTGGTACTCATGTAATCATACACTGAATCAGTCCATTCAGTTGAAGTTATTTTTTGTAAGGGTCTGGTTGTGCTAGTAGCCTACTGGCTGAGGCTGACTGTTCTTCACCTGTGCCTACTTGCCAAAGACATAGGCTACTGGACTGGCTCTACCTGATTCCCTTCAATATTTTTTTATACGTAGACTATTTAAAAAAAAAAAAAGTTTAAATAGGCCTAATTTATGATTTGCATATGTTGTCCAGTAGCCCATGCAGCACAGCAAATCAAAATTAATACAAAATTAATTAGGCTACTTTCTATGTATACGTTCAGTTGTATCTAAACCAACTAAAGCTTGACTGAAATATTGTAAAACCATTTACTTGCTTTAGAAATGTATGGGTAGAGTGAAATCACTGATTAGTTTAGACGAGTCCTCGCATGTTTCTGCTGAAAAACTGCTCATTTCATCTCGAACACATTTAAATATGTGGTTATTCTTTTTAAAAATGTAGCCTGTCGCCGGCATTCAAAAAAATGGAATATGCTGTCAACTTTCACAACTTTTGCAAAGTACTCTGACTGGGAAATGCTGGCAAACAAGCCGCAGACAGATCAGGGGATTCACTGTTTCATAGGCTAGGCCAGCAACAACAGACACTGGAGAGATGCAAATAAACCAGTAGGGGTTAGGTCTTTCAGATGGTCCGTTCATGCCACCTGAGAATATCAGGAACCGCCCCCATGATTACATTGTTTTTCCCACTGTGAATGTTCATGCTTTGCTGTCAGAATGTGTCAAAAACATGGATGTCACAACAAAGGTTAAAGCATACGCTCACTTATCTTAAATAAACAATGTATTTGCTTAAATATATGGTATAAGACGCTTGTGAAAGAAGAATATGCAGTTTTCAAGTGACAAAAACGGCAAATTCCCAAATTCAGATTAAAATTGTTGGACATAAAAGTCCACAAGGACTACAAATGAACTACAAAGTGACGACAAAAGTGATGCCGAGCCCCCAACTGGGCAACTCAATCTTCCCCCAGTTTCCCACCTCTTATTCCCACATGAAGTGACGTGAATGATGATGTTTTCACTGGGATTTTTTTTTTCCCATTCGTATGAACACACTGAGAGACAGTCAGACGAGTCCAGGATGTCAAACGTGTTAAAATGCATCATACCTGGAAGTGAGATTCCGGAAGTAGGCACATCATTTACTTTACTGTTTATGGAGAATACAGCGGGAAAAACTTGTTTTCTTTTACAGTCTATGGAAAAAATAGTCTCATTTGGTAGAACCTTTTTGTTATCATTTTAAATCTTAATTTATTTATTAAATAATCGATTGTGCCTGACTGTCCATGTGATCTGCCAAAAGACAACCCTGGACACACCCTGGACACATTATGTACCTACTTCCAGAATCTCACTTCCTAGACTCGTCTGACAGTCTCTAAATGACTTAACCCCTACTGACGTTACTATTGAGAGAATGAAGAGATGCCATCATGACACAGCGCCCCGCCCCCGAGATCACAACATCTGTCATTTTGAAAGGATAGCCGCCAGAACGCGTTCATTGTTTGTGTTGTTAGCAGAAGACGTTGTTGTGATTCCGCACTACTAAGATGCCTCGAAGACACTGCTGTGTGAAAAACTGTTCCAGTGCATCACACGATTGTCGTAGAAACCATGGGTTGCATTTTTGTTTCCCCACATGGAAAAAGATGAGGCAATACTAAAGCTGCATAAGCTAAGGGGAAAATATTTTAGGACCATCAACGCTAGCCTATATAATATTATCCATAAGCCTAACATGTGCAATAGGCTAAAACCTTTCTATATGGCTACTCAGATATTGGTTGACAAATTAAATAAAGGAACGAACACAAGTTTACCCGACTGCTGTTCCCGCTATTCATTCTCGTGAAGTTTCTTCTTCAGTTTCTCATGCCCTGAATGGTAATTCGGTTTCATGATCATCTTCTTAATGTATGAGACAATGTATGTGGCTTTACTGTAGCTGGACACAAGGGGAGAGGGGGGGGTGGGGCATTCATACTTGTGGGGCCCTATAGACCCTTTCAAGAGAGTTCCATTATCAGCATCATAGTTGGCCCCACAAGACTTCCTTTTGAACATTCCATATGTTAACTTAATGCAGAGGAAGTAGATTGGGGCCCAAATAGAATGTTCAAGCATTGTTTTTGTTTTTATTGTTGAAAGGGTCAATACCGTACCCTTAGGGAGAACCGGCCCAGGGGCCGGATTCACAAACATTTTCTTAAGATATATCTAAAGTAGATTCCTAAGAAAAAAAAGAAGTTCTTGAGAATATTTAAAAAAAAAAAAAACTTAAGAACTTCTCAGATGAGAATGGCCTGCATCATTCATCAACAGTGTTACCTACCGTCAAAGGATGTCTTACGTAATAATCATAAGAAGAAAGTTAAGAAAAAAACATTTTTTTTTCATGAATATCAAATCTTCTTAAATTTGATCTTAAGACAAAAGCCACTTAATAAGTGTGTGTTTTTTAAGAAGGCTTTGTGAATCCAGCCCCTGGTCATTGGTGATTAATTCCAGTTGCTGTATGGCATTTGGTCTGACTGTATGACTGTAGGTCTTCTGTCATGTTTATAACAGGGTAATACTAGTCTTATAACGCAGGGTTCATGTGAAGTGTTACTGTTATAAGATGGGTGCGTTAAGACACAGTCCTTTGTTCTACTGACTAAGGCCCAGAATACACGTACCTGGATATTTTTTTTTAAACAGATATTTTCCTATCCACATCTTTTTTTTATTCTGTCCACAAGACATCTGTTTCAAAAACAGCCGGGCTACACCAGTGCAATTTACGCGATCTGTTCAGTTGAATTGGCTACACCTTGCACACATTCTAAACAATTACACCAATTTACAATCCGCCAATGAAACGCTTCAACTGTACGCCTGGTGCAGCCCAGCTCTAAGATGCAAACAACCCACATTGTGACGATATCTCCAATTGTCATGTTGACTATTGTTGCTCTTCTTTCTAAAGATGTATTCACACTATATATGAGTATGCTTGACCCCCATCTGTACCGTGCCCGAGTTAGCGGCCTCTGACTGGGGGTACAACCAGTAAGGGAGAACATGGTAAGATGAGCATAGGGCCAGGGTAGGATGAGCCACCCCCATTTTTTTAGGAAACTGTAAACAAATTTGATCATATGACAGCATTTTAAGGAAAAGGAAATTGTTCCTTACAATCTGTGGAAAGGTACAGCACATATGGCAAATGTGGTAAAACATATGTATAAAAATATAATAGTTTGCAACATGAAAGTGTTTTTACCTGAAATCTTTGTTTTGGACCTACTTACCCCACACCTAGGCTCATCTTATCCCACATACTGTATGGTGTGCCAGAATACCAACTTTTTTACCCTTACAAGTTATCAAAGAATTGTTGGTTACAGAAGGTGTAGAACACTTTGAATTTGTGTTTGGTGTGAAGGTTACAAAACAAAATCCTTTTGACATATTAGAATGATGAAGAATGTAAAAAATGGCTCATCTTACCCCAATCTCCCCTACTGATTACAAGGGCCCTTGAAAAGTCTGGAATATATTTTATTTTACCTGGATATTTTAATTTCCTTATTAAATGTCATAATAAATGTCAGGTGAAATGTAGTTAGTGTAGTGTAAAAGTTAGTGTATTAGCTGAATAACTTGTTTGATTGACTGACTACATTTTGTATACAAAAAAGTGAAGACTATCTAAGGTCTCACCCACACCTTGCTAAATGCGCCAAATCGTTAGTCCATCTGCACACAGTTTATTTATGTTGTTTATGTATGTGAAGTTGTGCATCAATGCTAGTGGTGGAGCGCAAAGTATTCTGCTGTACAAATGTCTTTCTCCAAGAAAGTTAAACAGGCTACCAATAAAGAAAGGAAAGACAGGAGGAGAGCAAACAAAATCAGGGTAAGAGATTGTTAACAGACTTCTTTTCCAAGAAAGGTGAGAACAAACTAGAACACGAAATCCATGGTGCTTAACTGTTGAACTGTTAACTGAATGATCGTTAGTGCTGAAAACCTACTGAGACAACCCATTGAAAGAACAGAAAATTCACTTTCAAATGTTATGGATGTAATCCAAGGTAAAGGCTGAATAAATAAACGGTACACTAACTACGCTGTTTGCATATACACTATTATAATAGTGGCCTAATTTTGAAACATGTTTGACTTTAAATAAATAGGCTATGATAGCTATACAATATAATTAAAAATAAAAGCAATAACGGGCTAATAAGTGTCATAGGTACAATAGCTTAGACTACATATCATGCCAACATTATTGCTGCATCAGATTTATGTAGAAGCAGATCTTAACATTGTGAAACACATGGCCCTCAGTTTCAGAAACTGACCCCTCATCATCCTTTGTGGATTTGAAACAAGGTCAGCTTGTTTAGCCATTTTGACTGAAAGGTTATCTTAGTGTTTTATTATATTAAGTTATAATTAGGATAAGAGGCAAATATCAAATGTATCCTTCAGGTAGAGAAATATGTCATAGCAGGAATGACTATGCAGAGGGCCCAGGATCTTGTGCTACACCCCTAATGCTAGACCTCCAAAGATCAGTTCGTTTGACTGGTGTGTCCCGAGCATGGTGCGCTGATCCGTGCCTGGGCCCGCTTGAAGAGGTGAACTCAGGCGCAGTACGCATCTAGTATCATATAACAACATACACCCCAGCATGGATCTCAAACATGATGTCAATGATGGGACGGTATACTGTAAGTGAACCATACCTAATGTGAGTACTCCCTAAAAGTCTCTTCACTTAAGAATTTATTTTAAATATGTATCCATTTGAGAGAGTTAAAACACTGTTTGTATAAAATACCCAAACACATTTAAAATCATGCCTGGGTATGTGTATCCAGGCTTACATTTGGTCATCATTCTACATGACTGCTTTCTCTTTCACACAATCATACTGTACAGGCTTCCTACAAGGCCATTTGATTTACAATGTGATGCAATTCTTATTAATGACACTTTTAGTCTTGGAAATGATGTGATCCATCATATAGTGAAGTAGAAAGCATTGCTAAAAGGTTCTCTTTTTTTCTTGAAAAGCATGTACTGACAGAAAGGAATATTTCACACTGTTTTATCTAGCAGATCAAAGAAATTATGAAAAGAGTACCTTGAATATGACAGATGCCTGTGTACCTTTCATCTGCATTTTAAATCACCTAGCTCTTTCATCTCTCCAACTCCCCTCATGTCTATAGTAGAAAGTATTCTTAGTAGACTACATCTTACATCTTGCATCACTCAGATTGCTGTAGACTGTAAACTAATCACATAACACTGAATGCATCCACTTTTAACTGAAACTAACAACTGGTTATTCTACAAGGTTTTGGATAACAGTTCAACAAATGCCTGTATTTATATATTTATCTATAATTCCACACACTTGCATGTAAGGAGGAAAAAGTGTGTGTGTGTGTGAGAGAGAGAGAGAGAGAGAGATAGTATGTGTTTGTGTGTGTGTATACATGCCACAGACTGATTTTCCGATCCAAATGTTTGGCCTTGTCTACTGACTTATATACACTACTTGCATATTACGAGTATTTACTTGTTGCCACCGATTCAGTCAGCAGCTCACAGTGGAATCTCCAGGGAGGACACTTTCATTGCTGCGAAGTCACCTGGCATGCAAATGAAGACGGTCCACATCAACTAAAAGGTATTTGACGCCCACTGTGTGAATGAAATGTGTTTATTTGTTGTTTTGTCACATTTTAATAGCCTTGTTCAGACAATGAGCGGCTTGCTGGGGGCATTTGGCGTTTCCTGATTAAAGCATGTCCCTGGGCATGAGGCCTCGCCACTCGGAGCGCCACGGGTTCCCGCGTGCCAATTAAATCTCGCCGCGCTCGGTTCTCGATGCTTGGGCACGGGCACAGGCTAATTTTAGGGTGGTTCTATTTGGCTGGATGCTGCCGATGCTCTCTCTCTCTCTCTCTCTCTCTCTCTCTCTCTCTCTCTCTGCCTGTCTCTCTCTCTCTATCTGTCTGTCTGTCTGTGACAGACAGCGATGGCCTGTGCAGGCTGTGGGGAAGAGACCCGCAATCAGGGGGCCGCCGCCCGTGCCAAGCCATCTGCTCACATCTGAAGAGTCCAGAGAAAGTGAATCAGAGACAGAGAGAGGGATAGAGAGAGAGATGAGCAGAGAGAGAGGGATAGAGAGAGAGATGAACAGAGAGAGAGGGATAGAGAGAGAGATGAACAGAGAGAGAGAGAGAGATAGCACCAAGTTTGGAGATGAGAACATTGATCTCCACAAATGTCAGACACCTATCACAGCAACATTCTGCCAGCTCATGTCATATGACTTGGCCAACAGCTTATAATTTTAATATAACTAGATTGATGTTAGTTTTCAAGTAGTCAAAGATAACGCCACTTTTTGAAAAGGATACAAGAGGTAAAAGTGGCACAACTAAGTTTAGATATAACAGCCTCTTTGCAAAGACTACAGAGATCAAGTCTAAAAATGATTCTCACACCCTCACACTGGAGGGTGTTAAACCTTTTCATCTTCCACAACTCTGAATTCGAATGCGTTCTCTTAGCGTCACGCGGAGCGTCGACACAAACAAGGCCATCCTGGCAGCCTGAGTGGGACGCGTATCCACTTTCATTTCCCTAATGTTCTTACTGCCGCTCAGGCTGACATGTGACGCAGGGTATCAATTATTTTCTCCTTCTCCCCTGCCACTCTCTCTCTCTCTCTCTCTCACTCTCTCTCTCTCTCCCCCGGTCCTTCTTTCTCGCCATTCGCAAAGAACAAGCGGTGACTTTGAGACGGCTCAACACAGGGGGTTCAATGACAGCCAGGCTCGCAGACAATAACACATAAAACAAAGCATAACAAAGATGCTACACGTTACGCTGTGGAAGGTTTATGTGTCTGTGTGTGTGTATGTGTGTGTGAGTGAGAGAGAGAGAGAGAGAGAGAGAGAGTGTGTGTGTGTGTGTGTGTGTGTGTGTGTGTCTGTGTGTGTGTGTGTGTGTGAATGAGTGAGAGTGAGTGAGTGAGTGTGTGTGTGTGTGTGTGTGAATGAGTGAGAGAGAGTGTGTGTGTGTGTGTGTGTGTGTGTGTGTATTGGGGACATGCTGTTGAAGGCTGAGGCAGACAGTGGTTACTTCTGCTCCTTCTTCTTCCTCTTCTTCTCCTTCTACTTCATCGTTTGTTCAGTTTAATCATCCCGTGTTGTGAGGGTGGCGCTCCCTGGGTGGGGTCCACAGGGAGTTCACTCACAGGAAAATGCACGTGGCAAATTTAGCTACTTCTGTTTCTGCTTGCTAGCTTGTTCCTTTGGCCCAATTATATTGGCTATGCACATTCTGTCCTCCCAGACCAGTCAGACAGTCTTGTTTTTAGTAATTTGAAGGATTATATATTTAGAGTGGTAAGTGGAAACTGTTTATTTATTTTTCAATGTATTTGGCAACAGGCCGAGGTTGAAAGCTACAGCAAATAGTTTGTGGATGAATATGTAACGTGGCATGTTGAAGTTCTACTGTATGTTCACTGCAAGTTCACTGTTGTTGATAAACAACGACTTTTGAATGGAAATAGGATGTCAGGAAGATTTCACTATATGATTTATTGCATAAACAATATAGCAACTTACTTTAATGGTAACTACTGATTATTAAAGGTGCAGTCAGCATTTGTACGCAATTTCAAGCCCATATGTTTTTGTCACATTCAGCAATCAACTCCACATGACTGCTAGCTGCCCATTCCGTGAGTACACTGTAAAAAAAAAGAAAGTGGGGGCAGCCTGTCCCCTGAACAAAAAAAAAACCTTGCATGGATCTTCTCCGGGAATACTAAATGTAGGGGATGATCAAATAAAATGTTCATTGTTTTGGACAAAAGTGTCTGCTTATATAGTTTATTACATTTAAATATAAATATAAACATAAACACAAACAAAACAGATTTCCTGTGCAATAGTTGACTGCACCTTTAAGTGATGTAATGCTAAAATATGACTTTAATATAAAGTACCATAAACATAAAAATCCTGTTTTTTTTTTTTTGTATTCATAATTGGCAGTCTGGTTGCTGTCTTTTCAAAGTGCATGCTAGGTCTGAGAGTTTTGTGTTTCTGTCTCTCAATTTCAGTCAAGTCAAGTCAAGTCAAGTCAAGTTTATTTATATAGCACATTTCATACACAGAGGTCATTCAATGTGCTTTACATAAACAAAACCAAATGATAATAACAAATAAAAGCATAGAAGGGCAATATAGTCAAAGAATAGTTAAAAGGTAAAGATCATAATAAAAAGAAAACATAAAACACAAGGTAAAATCATTTAAAAATAAAGAATAATTAGTAAGCAAAAACAAAGGCAAAAGTAGTAAAAAAAGTAATAAAAGACAAAGTAGAATAATTATCGAGGCAGATTCAGAATTTGTAACTCGGCACAGTTAGCAGAAAGCGTCTGAGAACAGTTTGGTCTTAAGTCTAGATTTAAAACTGGCTACAGTTGGGGCCTTTTTAATGTCATCCGAAAGTTGGTTCCACAGCTGAGCCGCATAGCAGCTAAAAGCTGCTTCACCATGTTTAGTTCTAACTGTAGGTTTTACTAGCAGGTTTTTCACCTGGGACCTGAGAGGACGAGAAGGTGTGTACTGCTGAAGCATGTCTGACAAGTATTTAGGTCCTGCTCCATTTACTGATTTATAAACAAGCAATAGTGCTTTAAAGTCAATTCTGTGACTTACTGGAAGCCAGTGCAAGGACTTAAGAATTGGAGTAATGTGGTCAGTTCTTTTAGTTTTTGTTAGAGTCCTAGCTGCTGCATTTTGTATCACCTGAAGCTGTTTAATAGTCTTTTTAGGAAGGCCTGTGAACAGTCCATTGCAGTAATCAACCCTGCTGGAGATAAATGCATGAATGAGTTTTTCTAAGTCATGTTTTGACATCAGCCCTCTGAGTTTGACAATATTTTTGAGGTGGTAAAAAGCTGATTTAGTTATCGCTTTCATGTGGCTGTTGAAATTTAGATCACTGTCAATTAATACACCAAGGTTTTTAACAGTATCCTTTGCCTTCAACCCTTTTGTGTCAAGGAGAGTGGCAACCGTAAGTCTTTACTCATTTTTACCAAATATAATTACTTCAGTTTTTTCTTTGTTCAGCTGAAGAAAATTTTGAGACATCCAGGTGTTGATTTGTTCTATACACTGACACATAGATTCAAGAGGACCATAGTTGTTTGGTGATAGAGCTAAGTAAATTTGTGTGTCATCTGCATAGCTATGATATGAAATCAAATTATTTTGAATGATTTGTCCAAGTGGGAGCATATAGAGGTTGAATAATAGTGGCCCCAAGATCGACCCCTGGGGAACACCACAGGTCAAGGACGTTGGTGTTGAGGTACAGTTTCCGATGGCAACAAAGAAGCTCCTTTCTTGTAGATATGATTTTAGCCAGCTGATAACTATGCCTGTAAATCCAACCCAGTGTTCTAGTCTGTGTAGTAAAATATTGTGATCAACAGTGTCAAATGCTGCACTAAGGTCCAGTAGCACTAGGACTGATGTTTTACCTGAATCTGTGTTGAGGCGTACAGTATGTCATTGGAAACTTTAATGAGAGCTGTTTCAGTGCTGTGATTTGCCCGAAAACCAGACTGAAAGTAATCAAAATACCCATTTGATGTTAGGAAGGTGGTTAATTGATTAAAGACTACTTTTTCAATAATTTTGCCAATAAAAGGTAGATTGGATATGGGCCTGTAATTGTTTAGCATGGAGGCATCCAGGTTATTCTTCTTGAGAAGTGGCTTTACAACAGCTGTTTTCAGTGACTTAGGAAAAGTGCCAGACAGCAATGATACATTTACAATTTGAAGGACATCCGCCGCTATGAGGTGAAAAACAGTTTTGAAGAAATTGGTAGGCAGAGTGTCTAAGACACATGTGGAAGGGCTGAGATTCTGTACCGTTTTTTCAAGTGTTTCGTAGTCTATCAAGCTGAACTCTGACATCAAGTTTAGTTTCCCTCTGTTTGTTGCTGGAAGTTCAGGTTGTTGAATTTGTAATTGAGCAGATATGTTGAGTCTGATTTTGTCAATTTTACCTTTAAAAAAGATGAAAACTCATTGCATTTATTAGTTGAGAGAAGTTCAGGTGCTAATTGTGAGGGGGGATTTGTTAACTTATCAACAGTTGAAAATAGAATACGAGTGTTATTTGAACTTCTATTGATAATGTTAGAAAAGAAAGACTGTCTTGCTTTGCATATTTCAGTAATTGCAAAGGTCCATTTCGCCCTGTTCTGTCAGTATCATTTAGTGCAACATCAAACTAATAAACAACAGTGGGAGGTAAATACACCTTCTCGGCTAATTTCAACAGTTGTGAGCCACCTACAGTATGACAGCACATAATTGTTCTTATTTTTGTTCTTTATTATTTTTTCATATTCTTTGTTCTTTCTTACTTTCAATCCACCTGTAGGCTATATGATGACAAGGGACTGTGAAGAGGAAAACAAGCTGAGTACTGTATATAGAAAGGTCACAGAGTTTCCTTCAATGCAATATGGTGGTGATGTTTTGAAGGTTGCTTTGACAGTTTTGAACACCAAATCACAAGAAAAACAGAAGAGAGAATCGTATGAAAATGAGACAATGACTGCAAATTTTCATTTGGGACCATAACAAAGTAGTTTTGAGTAAGACTGTATAAGTATATACTATGATTCACTGAGGGAAATTTATCCCAATCCGTGAATTAGTGAAACACACTCAGTACACAGTGAACACACAGTGAGGTGAAGCACACACTAGTCCCG
>NC_055971.1:19817362-19947362 GCF_018492685.1 Alosa sapidissima | reverse complement strand
GGGCCGTTTCCCCGGCAGCACCGGTGGAGGGAGCGTCAATGATTTCCATTTCACGGCCAGGTGAGCACATTCAGCTGGGCCCTGATGGGGGGCAGCGAGAGGGGGCGGCCGAGTCAGTCAGGCCGCCAGGATGTGTCACGGCACAGAGCAGCCGAACCTGCTGCCCTCCTCTCTCTCTCTCTCTCTCTCTCTCTCTCTCTCTAACACACACATAGTCATACACATTCTAGCACTCTCACACACACACATACACTGAAGCACACACACACAGAAGGAGCCTCCACAGGAAGGCACGCCACTTCCATCACACTTCTCATTGTTTTTGCAGATCGATTAACGAGGAAGCTTTTAACACCACAGTGAGCAGAGATGAATCTCTGGAAAGTGGCATGCAAAGAAATAGATTTCAGACAATGCTGACGACTATATCTGAGCCAGATCAGGGGAATAAATATGATGTCAAAGAGTGAAAAATGGCCGAGATAAATCATGTTTTCCTTTTTTATAATATCTCAATCCCTTAATGAAACCTTATTGTGTCCATTGTAACTTTTCCAGAGACTGTATTCATAAATAACTTGTGCAGATGTTCCAGTCTCTCTAATGACTGCCAGTCATCACTGGTCTAATTAGGTCTGTCTGCTTGTTGCTTTCGTCAATTTAGCCATCTGTGTGGCGTGCATTATTATCACCATTAACAAACAAAATAGCCTTGCGGCCCATTTCAGAAATGTGAATCTAATGTGTCCGACATTTCAGTCCATGTGTCTCGATGGAGACCCTCAACCTCCCAAATATGCTGTCAATACAGCATAAAAAAGATATATAAAAAAAAAACAATGGAGAGTATTGTCTGGGTGGGGAATGGGCTGTGGTATGTGTGTGTGTGTGTGTGTGTCTGTGTGTGGGGGGTCCAGTTCTTTTAACAAGCCTCGGAGGGACGCCAGGATTTAGCCGCTGTTTATGTTGCTTAATTAGCCAAATTCCCTCATCTGGGTTTCCAGGAGAGCCACCTGTATAGCGCACCTAAAAACAGACGTGCGGCGTGGCACCTCCTCCCTGGGGTCTGTCAAATCAACATCCGCTAATGCCTCCTCAGCTGGGATTGACTGGCATTTACTCAGAGAAGGGCACAAAAAACAACAGCAGACGCTATAGCGCCCACACACACACTCTCTCCCTCTGTCTCACACATTTGCTCTCTGTCACTCATACACTCATGCGTACTCATACAGATATGAAAACATGACAACCTTAAACAAATATCAGTATTTGGTTGAGATAAACACACACGCACAAACACAGAAAGAAAATGGTAGTGATTTGTTAGAATGAAAGCTAAATCATGGTGTTTTTAAGGTCAGATTATGTACTTTGAGGGATTACACAGCAACAACATAAAACGGACAGCTTGTCTTCCTGCGAAATGCAATAAACGAAAGCTTGAGAGGATAATTTGATACTTGGAGGAAACAACCACGTTCTAATTTTTACAGATTACCATCTGTTTATTTGATTCGCCTTTTCCCACAATCCGGGTCAGCTCGGGCAGATTAAAGACCATCTTAAGCCTAAATTGCATGTCAAGGACTCTATTACAGACCAGCCAAAAGGTAACTGATTTACATGAGCAACTCTAGCAGGATCCATAACAAACAGACATGTTTACATCCATCTTTAATCTTCGTCCACGGTAAATCTCATTGCACACATCCGCGGATTATCAGATGGAGTGACGCTACCTGACCGAAGTAACTCTGCCAATAAATTGAGGCTAAACTTTGGACCTCTTTTGAACACAGCCGAGCCAATCAGTTCTATTTCAAAGCCATTAGGGGAAAATCAGAGTGTGGCAGCTAGTCCATGAAAGCAGGGGGCCATATTTCACTTGTGCTCATTTAGCTCTAATCACAAGGGTTAGCTATACAGGGAATAATTGGATCTCTACGCAGACCCTCGGGTTCTTTGTGGAAAGGCTTGGATTCCACTATCACCAATTCTTCAGAAGACCACAGAGCCTGTAATGTTCGTGGGGCAAAAAAAAAAAATCAATAATAAACTAATTTGTCTCTTACTGTTTATTGCTTGCACAGTATAACTCCATATATACTCCATATAAAAGAGTGCTCTGGCATTCAAAATAAGATTTCTTTATTTATTTTTGTTTCTTCTTTTTTTCTTTTGGGAGTTCTAGGTTTCTAGGAGAATCTGAATGTGGCTGAGGTATCAACAGATGTCTTAAGGCGGTGTGAGACACACTGCCCTCATGGCCCACCTCAAATCCACTGTGGGTGTCAGTTCACTCACACACTGTTGAAAGAGATTTGCCCTGACATGTATTTTTAAATTAATTTATTTATTCAGTTTGGTTGAATAGAGAACCTATACTACAGTGTTTTCATATAAATATTTAAGGAGTGAGCCAGCCTTTCTTGGCTATGAGAGCATACCAAGGATTCACACAACCCCTTTATTGACCAACTCTGATTTTATGCATGGTAGACGGTGCAACTACAGCAAGATGTTCAATACTGTCAAGCACCCCCCCCCCCCCCCCCAGACACACATACAGATATGCACACACACAAACCTTCACCACCCACCCCTCTCTCTCTCTCTGTCTTTCTTTCTTTCTCCTTCAACATTACTTCTCACAAGTTTGATACTTGAGTTCATTCTGTGATGTGGGAGAGCTGCTGTTTGCCATAGCGACTGCACATAGGTAGTCATTTGTTCTTTTTGCCACCTAATCAATGTCCCCAGAACTACCGATAAAGCAAGGAGGTCGTCCCCAAAGGTCACGATCACTGTTACACAACACACACACACACACACACATGCTTACGCATACATACAGAGACAGCACACACACACACACACACCTTTCTTTGTGCAAGAATTTGTAATGTGACCTTACCTCGAAGGAACTGTATCAATGCCAGCATCTCAGCAGTTACGGGTGAGGTGGCCGGGAATGGCTGTTAACTGTCAGCTTATTTTCCATAAAGTGCAAAACGCAATAAAAAAAGTCCTGTAATAAATAAATAAATAAATAAAAACCCAGAAAGCAAAATACAATTCCTTGCGCGTCCATCTTCAAAGATTACGCGCTTCCGGAGATGACATGCCAAAGGATTTAGAGACTCAATAAAACACCAAAGTATTTCTGAGCTTTCTTTAAACTCACCTTGTGAGGGTGAGACTAAATTGTAATCATATGGGTGGTAAACCACAATGCGGATAAAAAGCTGAGCAAATAACAAAAAACGCTATCTTTAAAACTCAGTGCATCCTGGAATTGAACTTGGCTTTAATTACAAAGCATAAAGCCAAATAGCACAACATAACAAACCTCATCTGAGCGAACGTCATCATCCTTAATCCAAGTACCCCACCATCCATTCGCTGTTTAATTTTGATGGCCTGTCCAGTCCAGAAGAATGAAATGGATTCTGGTCTGCCAAGCTAATTTTCCTCAGTGACACAGCGTAATAGATTATACAGACAGGTTTGCAACAGTGTCACTGGACCGATGATGGAGTGTTATCATTCCTCCACGACCTATGATCAATCACCGTGGATCAATTGGAGACCAGTCATCAAGGGGGAAGCGTGCCACAGCCCGACAGGGAGACAGTGCAAATTTAGGACACAGTTTCCGTGTTGTCAGAATACAGATGACCCCACGTGCCATACTATTTCAACTATGGAAGAAATAATGCATTACTTGAGATTGCATCACGTCAGTGAGGCGGCATGACTTGCACCTTGGGCTGGGTAGGCAATGGTAAGGACTGGCCACAAACAATGACAAATCAAATCACACACAAAACAAAAATTGTGTGTGCATTATTTATTTATTAATATTGGTCTTTTGTATTCTGAAGCAAGCCCACTGAAGTAATTCTCAACATGTGCCATGTGCCTCCATGCATAATTAAAACTAAATTCTACAGCATTTGCATAACTTAATGACAGTCTATCTTACTTAATTAGACTGCGGGAGAGAGAGAGAGAGGTGGGGGTGGAGGGGGGTTGGTAGGCATTCTCCTAGTCAGGACAGACAGAGCTTTGTGGATGTGGGGAACTAGTGAAGTCACTCAGGCCTCTGTGCCATTATGGTAACGGCAATCGGGGGAATCAAATAACGTTGGAGTGAAAAAAAGGGCCCTATCACCTGGAGACCAGGTCCGCTAATAGACGTCCCGTCGGGCAGTGATGTGGTGTCCACCCCAGTTCTCTACAGAGCATTGCCCTAAGTCATTGTCAAACCCCGCGCTCCAAACATCCTTAACACCCCCCCATCCACACACACACACACATACATGCACGCACACACACACACACACACACACACACACACACACACACACACACACACACACACACACACACACACACACACAGAGACACACACACCACTCCTCCAAGAACACCCCACCAGCACCAGACTCCTCTAAAAAAACAGCCCTTCCAGCCTCAGTGCCCAGGGAGAGTACATCAACACAGCTGGATCAGAGGCATCAATCTCAGTCCGCATGCTGGATGGGCCCTCTCATAGCATCATGCCCTGGGGAGCCAACCCCCCCCCCTCCAAAAAAAACGGAAGTGGACGTGGGCGGGTAGCTTATCCCTGTCTGAATGGGTGGGCAAGTGGGTCTGGGTGGGGTGGGTGGATGGTGGGGTGGATAAGAGTCTGTGTAGGGGAGAGAAAGGGGTGGGAGATGAGAGATAAGACAGCATGAATTTGGAGATCCAATTTTGTCATTTCTTTGTGATCGTAGATCCTGACTTGAATGCAGTAGAGGTGCAAATGTAAAAAAATGTGAAGGATTGAGTTGCATATTGAATTAAGCACCGCGGGGTAAATAAATGCACAGCATAACTTAAAGCGGCATTGGGTTTTCAAAGCCATCCACGGTAAAAGACTGTAAAGCTGTATCACATTTTGATAATTGCATTATTTTTCTCGAGTTGTTGCGGACTTATTTCCCTGTTGAGCCTGTTAAATGAGGAAAGTTTGCTCCACCAAGGAAATAATAACCCCTTCGAGGAAATAGCACAATAACAGAGAAATGGAAAAACAAATAAAGAGGATGGTGAGCTATACCTTGAGTAAATCTTTAATTCAGTCACATAGCCGGCGAAACAACTCACCTCTCCAATTCTGCAGGTGCACAATCCCTAGTCTAGTGTTCAGGTCTATCTTTAGTGCAGGGCCTCTCTCGCCCTCCCTCCTCTTGACCCTGGGACGCAATTGTTAGGGGTGCACAGAGACATCCTTCGCTGTATCTGTTCAACCAACAAAATTGCCTGCATCTGTGTTTGGATAGGAAAGTGGGTGAGATTTATACAGGAAGTTATATTTAATCAGGCGTATTTTGTATTTTGTTAGCTAATATCATTGGGAATGCTATTGTTGTGACCACCACCACCACCCCCTAAATTAGCTTGGCAGCAATAACCTGTCAGTGTTAACTAGGAATATGAAGCTTTTTAATAGACACAGTCATGCAAATGTCTTCTCTTTTGTGAGGCTACAACAACCTAACAAGGTCAATTACATCTGATTGGACTGGGAAACAGAAGAAAAAAGAATAAACGCTTTACAAATATAAAAAATATAGTGACAAATGTTTCACATTGGACATAAACAAAAAAATTGCCTAATTTCTATTTCTTTTTTCAACAGCCCTTCAGATTATTTTTTAACTATTACATTCCTTTTGCAAATTAAATACAAAGCAATATGAAAGAGTACCCTTCTTAATGAATGGGTACAATTACTGATAATAAACATCCTTGTGCAATTATACTGACTTTCCAGTTTTAATTATTACATGCCAAGAACTCCAAACTCAGTGGGTTACTTTTTTGAATGTATCTTAGACATCATGGCTTAATGATGTTGTTTTCCAAACTAAGTTCGGAAGGAGCCCATAGGGTTGATTGACAGCCATCACTCACCCACTTCCATTTGTAGGAGATAAAATCCTCCTTACCTGCTCACTACGTCACTCTGTAGAGCTGCAAAGCCTCCCACCCCCTCCCTTTCCTCAACCATTTCACTATTAGCTCTAAGCTCTAATTACCCATTATTCATAGGGGGTGTTAGCGGACATCACTCGCATGTGATCCCCACTATTGGCATCCCAGGACCATGGACAGCTACCAAGCTGCTTATTCCCAGCACTCAGTATCAAGCAATCCAATGGGCCAATTAATGAAATGACCATTGTCTTACTAATTGTAGTGTATGCTGTTAGTTCACACACATGCCAGAGGCTGCTGCAAAGGTGCATTAAATGACAGTCTACAAAGGGCTGTTCTCATGTCCTCCCTCACAAGTCACAATGGACTAAAAATATTTAGCTTTAAATGTTAACTGATTAGTGCGGCTGTTACTTGAACTCACTGTTGTCTGTTAATATTGACTGGAATGCAAGTCGCTTTTTATATTCTGACTTGTTTTAATGTACAAGGTTAAAAGCTAAAAAATGACTGGTGAAATACAGACATACGGCTGTGGGGCATGAGGTTGAATTGCTTTATCTGAGTGACAGCCTTATAGTTATAGCCGGAATGACCATGCCGACATGGCCAACTTCACAATGGGGTGAGTTCAGAATACAGCAATCTCTTTTTAATTAGTTGAAGTAGGCTAAATGCTAACTTATATAGTCCACCCACAGAGACTTAACAGATCATCTGATAAGATTAAAGTTAAAGTTCAAATATGTAAAAGAACAAATACTAAGCATAACCTTAACCATAAATTGTAGTTAACAGATATTTTGTTGATAATCTGAGTATCTGTAGATAGTCTTCATCAGTATTTTGTCTTATGTTTCTCTTAGACTTTTTTTCTGAATGATAACATTTTTTGGGTCAATTTGTTTATGTCACATTATTCAAGCTTTTCCACATAATGTAGGCTAGGAATTCAGATTCATATGCATCCCTACGCAATACATATGTATAGAATGACGAGTGTAGGTGTGATATATATTGGGGATGTGAGTGTAGGTGTGATATATATTGGGGATCTCACTGACTCACACCTTCTGTGAACCACTTTGACCCCTTTTTTCACTGGTTACCCACCAAAGCACTAGAAATGGACTGAATGGGGGAAAAAGAGAGAAAGACTGTCTCTTCTCTCTCTCCTCTCGGAATGCGAGGGTAAATAATGAAACAAGGGGCCCAGATGACAGACCAACTCCACCGAGGAGCCGTTGTGTGTCTGCGGCTTTTTTGCTGATTAAGAGACTCAGCATTTTATGAGCTGTCGTCAGTACGTGTAAATCTGTGCAGAGACTGTCATCCCTCTGGCCAATGTTTTTGTACACACTCTGAAGATTTAGTGGACCACTTTGCACCACATTTGTCATGTAAAATGGAAAGTGTACAGTGTTCTCAACAAATTGATTGCTGGAGCATTGACCACAACATTTGAACGTCACTTTTTTCCCCCTTTCTTCTATACCTTTTCAAAGAGGCCTCTCTCATAGTGGCATGACTTATATTCATTATTTTTTTCCCTTTAGAGGAGAGCTCCGGTTGACGGGTTGGACCAATTTAAAGTTTTTGCTGATAACACTGAAACGACACCAACACATTCTCTCTGTTCCACTGCTCTTTGCTGAGCATCAGAAACAAAACGCTGATCTCCCTATCACTCACAAATGAATGCGAACCGCAAACGATTCAGTAATGAAAACAGCAGAGAACTTCCTCAGCGTTACTGTTGTCAGTGCCGGAATTCAATTTGGGACTTGTCACGACCGGTGAAATGCCCATGAAAGCATGAAACCCTTTGAAACGCCTTTCTTTCGAGGTTCAGATTCTTAAAACTCTTCACCGCATAATCCTCCACTAACAATGAGATACATTTCACGTGCGCTTGCGCTAACTAGCTCATTAAAGAGAAAATATGTTTGGCTGCCAAAGCCACACATTGATATTCCCACCAAGTGTTATTTTTATAAAATATGCAGTGTTTTTTTTTTTTTTATTGAATTATACAGTATTGCTTTTTTTTTATAACACACATAATAAGAAATTCCCTCCCAGTTCCGCAGGCTTCTAAGATCAAAATTCGGAGTCTATCCTTATATCTATAGATTCCTTTATTCCACATCAAAGACATTGTTAGCCTTGGGTTATGGTTGCAAATCAGACAGATGACAGTTGTGCCTGGTTGTTTCACACGAATCTGAGGCTTGAGCTGCAAAAGTGTATTTTCTCATTGAAAAAGGGTTTGTTTGTTATACATGTTTAACCAGTTACACAAAGACTGTTTTTTTACACACACACACACACACACACACAGACACACAGACACACACAGAAAGAGACACATGCACAGACAGACACATGCACACAATGTTTTGATCATCTGACACAATCAACACACAGTCTCGATGGCACCAAAACTTCAGATGGAGTGTCTTAAAGAAAATCACACAGCAGTCTCACAACAAGGTTGCTCCAAAGAGGGTTGCTTTGTCTCCACTCCTATGTTTTTGGTTGGGGCAAACCTCACCGCCAGGATTAAATACAGCATCACGCTGATAAAACCGCACTCCAGGCACGCCCGTATAGATCCCGGAGACAGAAAATAACACCAAAAACTCCCACACGACCTTGAGACTTAGAAAGATTTTGACTAAGCACAGATCAGAGCATCCACTCACCTCTCCAAGCTGCTTGGCGCTCGCAAGGAGGCCAAACTTATGGCTATGCCATCGCTAATGTCCATAAGCGGACATTATCATTATTAATGTCGGGGTTATGATGGATATGTGTTTGCTAAATGCTATGCACCTCTCTGCTAATAACTCATCCATCAGTTGGTGAAGCTGGGCCTCCAATAAATATTCCAGTCAGGGCCAGAGCCTTTTTTTTTTTTTTTTGCGCCAGGGTTGAGCACACATTGGAGAGTGGAGCCTACAGAGAGACATGGGCGATATGTTAATGCCAGTGAAGTGAATTAATCTCTATTACAATCTGTGAATGAATATATTCTGGAGGAGAGCCCCCAATGAATCCCCATTAAGAGTAATGCCCCTCGCTGTAGAAATAAAAGAAAATTGTAATGTCTTATTGTCTGAGAGCTTGAAAGAACCCCTCGTCGCATGCTGCCTATTTACATTTGCATTTATTAATTTAAGGGACACTTTTATCTGGAGTGCCCAGCACTACAGGTGAGCCATCTCATCTATCTAGCTATCTGCCTTAATCTGCTGCAACATACACACACACACACACACACACACACACACACACACATACAAAGAGAAATAGAGCGAGACAGACAGACAGATATACAAACAAATAAAAATGATTAAGACATGTATACACACACACACACACACACACACACACATTGACATGCGCACACACACACACACACACATACCTGCAGTACATGAATAAACAGTTCATATGTATTATACACAGTACATATATTTTGTCTAAACATGCATTGTCTGACAAGCAACTGTTAAAATCAGCTAAAAAAAGGGGTCAGCTACACCCTTGAAGAAGAGACGCCATCACTTCAGAAGCAACAGCTGTCAAACGAGCAGCCCACTCATTACCAGTCATTCAGCGCTGTCCCCCTTTCCTGTGGAGGCAGAAATTGTCTAATCTCAAAGCAGGAGTGATGGAACGGGCAGGGATGGAAAGTGTGTGTGTGTGTGTGTGTGTGTGTGTGTTGGGTGGTGGAATGGAGAGAAAAATAGAAGATTTGGAAGGGATTTAGGCAGGGGAAAAGATTAGAGAGCCGTATCTGTCTTATCGCGGTGTCTCCACGCTGGGGGAGTTGAATGAAGCAGCTGTCAAATTTGAAACATACAAAAGCAGTAATCCTACAGTAAACAGAATGCCAGGCTTGACGACAGAAAGGAGAAGGGACACACCGTGTGCCGAGACAGGCGGCGCGGCATGGTAACCGGGAGAGTTGGTGGTGACTCTGACTGGGAGCAGTGTTGGGCGAGCGAGCTCTCTGGGAGCGATTGCTCAGGTCTGGACACCGTCTGCCTGGAGCTGGCATGACCCAGGGGGGTTGCCACACGGAGAGTGGGCGAGGAGACGACGACGGAAGCACTTTGGCAACACTCGCCCCTTTGAGAGGTCTGGTGTGTCATCGCGAAGAGAGAGAGAACAAGAGAAAGAGAGAGAGGGAGAGAGAGAAAGAGAGAGAGAGAGCACAGGCCTCTCGTGGTTGAACTCAGGAGACGTTCCACGCGCACCACCATGGCAGCATGTCTTTGTGCTCCCGAACAGGGACCAAGTGTGGCTGCAGGGCTAAGGCCTTTATCAGGGACAGGCGCACACAGGGCTGTCGGCCGCTGGAGCCGGTGTCAGTGATCCGAGCTCACAGATGAGGATGGCGTGGGGTTTTTTGGTGCCGTCCCCTAAGGGGGCCTTGTGTTTGAAGTGTTGTAAACAGGAGCCCAGGGAGGCAGTGCGGTCCAGAGGGGAGAGGGGGGGCCAAAGCAAGGGGTCCCAGTGAGGCCGAGTCAGGCCCCTCAGGGAGGCGGCAACCTTAAATGCCGGCTCAGAATTCTTCACTGAAATGGCACAATATCTGACTGCAAAGAAATATATATATATTACAACCAGCAAAATCAGTAGGCACACACACACACACACACAAACAAAAGGCCAACAGAAAGGTATTTTCCAGAGACTTGCCCCTGGCTGAGTTTAGCTGTGCCACCATGGCCAATGATGCACACACACAGACACAGACACAGACACACACACACACACACACACACAAGCACTCTCTCTTTCTATATCTCTCTCATTTTCCCACGTTTATTCCCTGTTCTTTGTGGAAAAAGTAAGCGAGTGCAAAAAGTTTTCTCTCTCTCATCTCTCTCACTTTTCCATGGCTTCCATCCCACTCCGCTGCTGGCTCGCTAATGATTCATACTCATGATTCATGAGTCCTCTAAAATACTGTCAGTTTGTCACAGGATGTCACTATCTGTAAATGTCAATGGAAAGCGACACCAAACAGAGCAAAAAAAACCAAAAAAAAGCCTCTATTACTCAACCGCTTGAGGTAAACAAGGCTAATCTTGATTGATTCCCTGACAGAATGGCTGAAGAGTCTAATACCGAATGGGTCTTTTAATGCAAACAGGGAGGGTGGGGGGAGAGGGGTATTTAGGGTAAATTAAACAACGAGGTTTTGGACTTCTGGTAAATCCAGAAGTAAAAAAAAAAGAAAGTGACAAAGAAGAGGCATCAAAAATTAAGAGACAGTGAGGGAGACAGAGAAGCAGCGAGAGAAAGATGTAGTGGAAATGGGAACACTAAATTTAAATTGCTCCGATAAAATCTACCGTATGGGATGAAGCACTATCTTTTGACGGGGGTGGGGGAAAAGAAAAGAGAAAACACTCTCTATTTCTTTTTTTTTCTTCTTCAGAATATCCCTTTAGTTCTTTCTCTATCTTGCTGACCAGCTATAGCAAACTAATCAGAATTGCCGTTCTAAAGCTGTGAGCAGAACTGTTGAACCACTTGGACCTTGCCATGCACCTGGAATATTAAGATCTTGCAGAAATTCAGTGCCCACACACACACATGCACACACACACACACACACATGCACACATGCAAGCATGCACACAAACACAAACACAAACACAAACACACACACACACACCACACACACACACACACACACACGCACACACACACACACACACACACCCCACATGCACACACACACACACACACACACACACACACACACACATGCACAAAACTTCAAAGGGATCATTAAGCCAACAATACATGTGAGGCTGAGAGGCCTGCAGGTTTTAAGGCTAGAGCAGCCGGAAATATTCATGAAACCCAGTGTTTACAATGACAAACATGTTGTAATGGGTTTTTGTAATGGGTTGTGAAACCACACTCTGCGCATGCAGAAGTGCATGTGCACACACACATACAAATACACACACACACACACACACGCACACACACAAACACAGAAACACAAACCGAAGGAAAGAGAGAGAGAGCGTTTCTTTAATAGGCTTGATCTGCTTATTATGCATCCCACACTTGCTTCCTTGGGGCATCATCAGAGCAGGCCGGTGTCTGAGAAATAGCACTGTGGGGAGAGGTTAGAGCAAAGACAAGAGGTGCCGACTGAGAGTGGAAAACAAGCATGGGGAGGAGGAAAGGGAGCAGGAAGAGTCGGCAACACATCACTCCAGCTCTCCATTTTCTGCTAGGGTTCAAGAGAGGACCAAAGGCCTTTCGATATCTGTTTTAGTCCTAATCCACTGGTGGCCGTGCAAGATTTAATGAACATGTGTATGAGAAAGAATATATCCTCTGCATATTATACTCTCAATTTTCTGGTTGATCTACCACTACTATTTCTAGTTGAATACACAATAAAGTCTTTCTTATTGCATACGCATGGGCCTTGGTTTATATTATTAAGGTGTGAAAACGCCAACCAGCCTCAAAAAAGAATACACCTTTGTCCTCTCAGCTGCGGATGTTCCGTTCCTCACCGACTGTCCTGCCATCCAATATATTTGGCTGTGTGTGTGTGTGTGTGTGTGTGAGGGAGGCTGCCTCCCAAACAAGCTCTCTCATTGCATTTAGCCTTCATAACTCCTGCTGAGGCCCGGCACTGTTGCCTTGTCACCGAGGAGCTGGGCCTTAATTATGTTATAAGTCATGTCTGGCACAAAACTGCCACCCATGGCTGGCATGAGAAGCTGCCTGGCACCTCGTCTCTTTTTTTTTTCTTTCTTTTTTTTGTCATTTTGGTCGTCGAACTTGGAATGAGACCGTGGACCAGTGAGCCGGAGACGGAGTGTGGGCCCCCCTGCAAAGTCTCATCCACATCTGCCGAAAAATGTGCTTGTATTCCCCTCCCAGCTTTATGCCCATAACTTTGCCTGCATCACTGTGGTCCAGTATGAAATATTTAATAGACACACTTTTCGGAACTCATAAATGAATGGAGCCACACTGAGCTAATAAAGAGCCCGTCTGTTTTGAGCTGCCCACTTTTGCGATTTTAAAATGAAAGAACCTCTACAACAAAAGGGGCAAAGAAAGGAACAAAGAGGACAGGGAAAGAGAAGTAGAGAGTGAAAGAGAAGTAGAGAGGGAAAGAGAAGTAGAGAGTGAAAGAGTAGAGAGTGAAAGAGAAGTAGAGAGTGAAAGAGAAGTAGAGAGTGAAAGAGTAGAGAGGGAAAGAGAAGTAGAGAGTGAAAGAGTAGAGAGGGAAAGAGAAGTAGAGAGTGAAAGAGTAGAGAGTGAAAGAGAAGTAGAGAGGGAAAGAGAAGTAGAGAGAAGTAGAGAGTGAAAGAGTAGAGAGTGAAAGAGAAGTAGAGAGTGAAAGAGTAGAGAGGGAAAGAGAAGTAGAGAGTGAAAGAGTAGAGGGAAAGAGAAGTAGAGAGTGAAAGAGAAGTAGAGAGGGAAAGAGTAGAGAGTGAAAGAGAAGTAGAGAGGGAAAGAGAAGTAGAGAGAAGTAGAGAGTGAAAGAGTAGAGAGTGAAAGAGAAGTAGAGAGTGAAAGAGTAGAGAGGGAAAGAGAAGTAGAGAGTGAAAGAGTAGAGGGAAAGAGAAGTAGAGAGTGAAAGAGAAGTAGAGAGGGAAAGAGTAGAGAGTGAAAGAGAAGTAGAGAGGGAAAGAGAGAAAAAAAAAAGAATTGGTCTCGTTTCCTGAAGCCGCAACAATTTGCTCGCTTTTTCCTTGAAGCTTATGAGTCTCTTATTAGATGTGTCTCTGCCGTAAGCATTATTGTGCTGGGAGTGTTTTTCGAGGGCCAAATCCCAGCAAAATCATCTGCCAGTGGAGGGAGATGCCCCGATAGACAAGAGGGTCCTAATCCACGCAGATCAATACGGCGCTCTCTCTTGCACGCTCGCCGGGCGGTGTCCAGGCTGGGTCTCAGTGTATGTGTGTGTGTGTGTGTGTGTGTGTGTGTGCCACTGTCCAGTGTGCTCGTGACAGGGGTCCTCATTGTGCCTGATGTCTCCCTCGGCCCTCAGATCGCATTCCCACTCTCTCCACGGACCGCCAGAAGGTTAATGACTGGGATAATCGAGGAGCACTGGGGGTCAATATGTGACCTAAAGAGAAGGGGCTGTGTGGAAATATGTTGGTGTGTGTGTGTGTGTGTGTGTGTGGGGGGGGGGGGTGCTGGTGAGATGGGGGACTTTGACAGGCATGACCAGGGTGGAGGTGGTGGGGGGGGGGGGGGTGGCGTATAACATGAAACCTAATAGCACTTTCACTGAAGCAGACGATCCAATTATCCAGTGTGCTTGATCACACGGCTGTGTCCTGTTGGCCCTGCATGTCAAAACACTGAGGGGATGTTACCTCCATGCCTGCACTATGCAGAGAGAGAGAGAACATGAGAAAAGGACGGACTGAGAGAATCAGAATGAGCTGGAGGGGGTGGTGTGTGTGTGTGTACATTTCACCTACAAGGGCTCCTGGTCAGGTATCATTGTGTGCGATTAGGGAACGGGAGGCGTGTGAGTGTGTGTGGGGGAGGGTGGGTGGGTTGGGGGTGGACTGTGGCCCCTGGGGGGACAGAGGGGATGATGCGGGGCTGGATGGAGGAGTAGAAGGGGGGCGTGGGTGACAGGCCTTCCCCTCCTCTCTCTTCATTTCCCTGGCCTCCGGGGGCCCTGCCTCTGCCGGCGCTCACTCTGACGCTGTGTGAGGGATGGCTTGGGCGGGAGTAGCGACGCTTGTTTGTCAGGGGAGCCGGCAGGCAAAGGCAGTAGCAACAGCGGCGGCGGCGGTGGTAGCTCCTGGCACTAGCCACGGGATCACAGACATTCATCTCGCCCTACACACACACACACACACACACACACTTACACACACACACACACACACTCACACACACAAAGAACAGGGAGCGAGGGAAGGAGGGGTATATACCCGAGGTGGGCATCGACGGAGAGCTCAATGGGTTCCCAATCTCCATAATGGACCATGGCTCAATGTGAGGCGTGGGCGCCATTGGTTCTCATTCAGGTGACTCACGTAATCTGCTGTGGGTTTGTTTATGTGATCTCTTTGTTCTCTGAGACATCCTCCTAAATACCTCTCCCCCATAAATACTTTGTCTCATAAAATGTACGTTTATATGCCAGAGGGGAATGTTTTATTTAAAGGTGATGTGAATTCATCTAATATACCCCCCACACAGACAGCACCAATGAACTGAACCTGTATGAATAAAAAGGATTTTACAATAGTGCAATACATGGAAGTCACACATCCATTATTGTATTGCACCTTACTGCTTACCTGCTGTTACCTTCACACATTTAGCGAATTTCCAAAAATCCCACATGCCCCACATAATGATGGGTGAGAAAAAAAATCTAATTACACATTAGGTCTTGTTTTCACTCACATTCCCTCACATGTCAAAAAGCCCCCACAAAAAGTCCTCTCTCCCCACTACGTGCTTACAGTGGCCACACACAAACAGGCACACACACACACACACACATTTTTTTTTTATTTGGAATGATTCATACTGATTAAAACACAACAGCATACAAATATACACAAAGTGCCTGTAATGTTTACCATGACAATACAAGATGACACCACATTCTGCACATATACTAACTACATATGATTGCTGACACAAAACAGTATTTAGCAATTTGTTTGTCTATCTTACTTAGTCCAACGGCTGTGATACACACACACAGACACACACACACACACACACACACAGAAAGTGTTAGCGCTTTGCCAGTGCATTGTTGGCTTGCCTGTATAAGTAGGCATTGATCAAACCCGCGGCAGTCCCTGGCACTCCAGCGGGCAGCGTGATTATAGAGGAGATTACCACATCACAGGCCATCTATCAGTCAGCTCCGAAGCTGGGCTACCTGCCGCCTAACCCAAATCATCGGTACGATAATGCGAGTGGGTGGCGGGGCTGTTTGAGTGCAGTATTTACTGGTGACAACCTGCCATCCCCTGTGCGACGACAAGCCTCACAGGTCACCTCTGCTGTTGAGAACAATTAGTCATTATGCATGTTGTTGCGGGAGTTCTACTGGAGCCTAAAAATAAACGCAGGGCGAGTGATTCAAAATGGAGTTGCTGTAACAGAAGGTACTCACCCATGGTGTGAGTGGGTGTATATGTGAGTGTGTGTTTTAGTAGAAGTTTACTTTTTTTCGGTGTGTTGCAGACAAAGTGCTTTTTAAAAATATTGTACATATACCAAATTAAAGGTCAATGTCAACAATACTCCAAGCCATAAGAGAGCCTGTTTTTATTAATTTATTTTTGTTGGCTGTACAGTACAATAGCGGTCTTTAATGTTGGGTTTCTATGAAAATGTATATTAATTTTGTTTTTTGGTATATTCATTTTGTTTTTTGGAACACAGCTAACATGAAGCAACACTGCATTTCGTGACAATACCTTGCACATCACAGCAACATAAATACTCAGTGTGTGTGTGTGCTTGCGTGTGCGCCTTCCTTTTCGACCCTTCCCGCAACATTTAAACTGACTGTTTTTCACCTACATGCACAAAGATGAAAACACACTTAGCACACTGGCATTAGCTTCCAACTATTACAATGCAAACACGAACAAACCCTGAAAACTTTCATTTCCTGGTTCCGCACAATATTTTCCACCGAAGGACCTTTCACTCCCTGGAATTGGGTAATTTATTCCCTGATTGGGACAGGGGAAAGTGTCTAATTGTGCAGGGCTGGGTTTGATCTCACTTTTAAGTACTTGCACATATTGCAGTGCTGCTATTCTTTAATGATACATATAAAAAGATAACAATATTAGTAGTTACCTTTTATGTTGCCAATGCATGTTTAAGTTTGTCAATGTATGCATTGTCATTGTACACCTGCTGGGTAGATACCCTACCATGGTCTCTACCAATTAGGGTTTATTGACCGGCTTCATTAAAGCCAGGGTTTTCTGCCTTAAAGAAGTCTAGGAGAGCAGTATGATGGGACAGTTTGCTGTGAGGCTATGCATGCTGAATGTTGAGCATTTTTATTGAATTCATAATCTGTTGGCTGATTTTTGTTTCATTTTGTCTGAAGTCTTTTTGTTCCCTATTTGTCGGTTTACTCTTTTTTTCTTGCATTGTAAATATATCTGCACTCTTCACCAAAATGCATGTTTGCTTGCTGTGTGTCTTTTACTCCTTTACCACCTCACCTCAGTGAAGTCCTTGTCACTACATCCCGTGTGGACTTGGACCGCAAGTGCAGTGGCAGTGGGCATGTGATGTTATGCATGTACATGTTAAAAAGTGTGCATTCATTGTGAATGACTGGGGAGGGTGGGGTAATGAAAGGGAGTGCATTTGAAGGAAAATGGAAAATAAGCCTTTTGATGTAAACTGTTCTTTTTCTTAAATCTGTGAAATCAAAAAAAAATATGTGTCAAAAAGAGTGCATTCATTGAACATTCATTGATCATTGAAGGTGAACTTAATGTAACGGTTAGTTCTGAGGTAGGGCATCCACATATAACCTCCAGTCTCTTCAGGGGCGTGGGTTTGAATCCCACTGCTGCCAGCAGTGTAATGGTTAGTTCTGAAGGGCGGCATCCACATAACCTGAAAACTGGAGTTTAATTGAATCCTTTCCTTAAGAAGTTTATTTTTGTTTTTCTTTCAACACTTTCTACAAAGCTGCTCACCACTCATGTGGCTCAAACGAGGCTAAAACTCTCTCTACTCAAACTCTACTATGCCTCGCCTGCTTACGCACAAAGATAGTGCAATATCAAAATGAAAGTACTTGCACACTTTCAGTGCTGCATAACATCATGTAGTTGCAATTAGAGAACGGGAATTTGAGCTAGTTCAATTTTAGCCGATGTGAGATTCTGAATCCATGCCATGCCAGCTAACCTAACTGTGCATGTGGAACATGCATTAAACTATTCACATGCTAGTCTTTAAGCACCATTTCATTGCCATCATTTCTGCAGCTTTTTCAAATCATGCACGAGTCTACCCAACAGACCATTACGGTGGCGGATTCCTAACCAGTAGTACCATTCAATTGTTTTAAGGTGTGTTTTGAGGGACTGAGGGGTTTGATTCCCCCTGAGACGCCATATTTGGTTTTTGTATGTCTGCAATGCACGTTCAATATGTTCAATATGTATATCCAATTTATAATAGTGTCATGACAGCCAATTGTTCAGGCTCATCACTTCATAAACCTAGAAGATAAGTCAGGCCAAACACAGTTATATGTCAAGTTGTCATGACAATATCATGGCAAACACTTAGCATTTCTTTCTTGGCTGATGTTGTCATGACCATATTGTAAACAGGTTACATTTTTCTTTGCTAATGTCATGTGTTCATGACAGTGTCTTATCACTCTTGTGTCGATACTGTTAAGTAAAGTGTTACCCTATTGTCTTATGTTTTAAATGAAGTTTGTTGTTTATGCTTTTTTCAAGAGGAGCAGCAACAGATTAGTTCCTATGGCAATTGATATAGGCCTGTCACAATGCTTAGTTGAAGTAGGACCCAAATGCACTTCAAAACATGGGATGCAATGCAAAACTCACAAGCCAGAGACAACACATACTGTAAAGAAGACACATGACAGAAAGGGACAAACCAAAACCAGGTGTTTAAATATTTAAATTAAAAGGATTTTAAGAAGAGAGTGTGTGTGTGTGTGTGTGTGTGTGCAAGTTTGCACAGGAAGCTAGTACTTGTGTGTTCATACATGTACATGTACACGTTGGGATCAGGAAGCATTTGTGTGGACCTGTGTGGAATAGATAGAAAACTGAATCCCATACACCATTATTGACAAACTGACATGCAGATGTGAAATATCACATGACATTTTCAAATCCCCAAACCTCAAACAGCAATCTGGAGTTACGTTTAGAAAAGTGACAGGATGTGATTTTTATTCCTTCACTTATTTATGTTTGGCTCCAGGCTGTAATTTTCTCTTGCTTGTACAGATGTTGATCATTTTTTTGAATTATCACCACATTACAAGAATCTCTCACTAAGGTAGAATGCATTTCCTCAAAATATGCAAGTTTTCTCAAGGCCATATTTTAACATAAATAAATCAACAATTTCACCCCTAACTCACAAAGGACATGTTGAGCATACAGAGGCGATGGAATGAAAATATGTTTGCGCAACAGCCATCTTTTTATTATAAAGAAAAACAACAGCAATATTCAACATGCAGATCAAGCAACTACATTTTAAAATATCTAAACTATTAAATATTTCACACTATGCATGTAGAGATACATTTTGATATTCATAAATTGTTATTTCACAAGTGAAGCATGTTTAACAAGCGGATAATGATATTGCCCTTTGTCAAGTGGATTGCCTCCCAATTTCTCAGCTATAATCACCAAAGGAGTTCCTTATTGGAAATTGGTTCTCTTAATAAGTCCTTATTTAGACCTCCAAAACACTGAGAAAAAATAATAGCAGAAACAGAAGGTCTTTGTGTGGAGAACATTAAGACAACCTATATTTTCATTCGCTGCACTAAATGTTTTGTGTAATTGCACACATTTTATTTTGCGGGCTCGATGGTTAACTTTTATAAGACAGTTATTGCTGCAATAACCCTGAACCCTGTTGTATCTGAGGATATCAGGACATACAGTACTTTTGCTGGATGCAGGTTGCAGGATAAATGTGTCTCCAGACATCACACTATTGAAAAAAGCTTTCTTGCATGTTTGTTTACAGTACCAACCAATACAAGTTTTAGTGGCGGTTCTAGGATTTTTCTGAGACAGGGGCCACAAAGGGGCCACATCATACACTGAGGGGCCAAGAACCGGTTAATGTCCATACACAGAAAATCCCTTGTTCAGTAAGGCAGAGGCACTTAGTCTACGTGATATGCAGGACTATACGCAGTATACCCACTTAAAAAGCATCACCATCTCAATATACCCACTTAAAACAGACAAGGATAGGTATTAATATTTGGGGTTGATCACAGTATACCCACTACAGCTAACTACTGTAGACTACACCACAGCAGTAAGGTGCATACATTTCACCAGTCTTACCTTGTTCAAATACTTGAATGCTAAATGCTAAAAAACAAAAAAGCCAATACAATTCTTAACAATTTACCTATTTTTTTATAATGTGCATTGAAAACTCAATATAAATCTAAAATATAATAGACACTTCAATGGAAATACATTGGTATTTTAAACAGAAATCATACATCATACACACATTTTTCATTCAATTGGACAAGTTTTACTTTAACCCTTTCCCCCTTTGTTGATAAGAGAAACCACTTTCACTGCCAGTTTGCGTACATTAACCCTTAAAGGTGTAGGTTTTTGAACATTCTAAGTTCCGCAACAATTGAAGGTTCTAAAATTCTATGTTGAATTCAATGAACCCAGATATTCTTTAGAATGTTCATTTCTCAACAATTACTCCTTTAAGGGTTAAAACAAACACACACACACACACACACACACACACACACACACAGCATGTGAGCAACAACTACATCATATTTACACAATTTTTTCAACAATTATTTTTACAATGGTCTGATTTGGAATGGTCTTTGAAGCCACCGTCTTGCTTCCAGTTAGAAAAGCCTGATTCTGATTTGAAGACTGACGATGGGTCATTTGAAAGCGAAAAAATTACGGAAGGGGTAGCAAAACACTAAAGATGGAATATTCCTACTATTTGAAGTCTTTGTATCAGAAGTCATTGAGTGGCCTCTTCCAATTTCCGTGCTGCATCTTGCGAAATACCAGTTTAGGAGAGGTTGCACAGAACCATCTGCTCTAGAATGGGAAATGTCTGGAGAGAAGAAAATTAAACAAGTTTGAGTAACTTAATTGTTATTAACTTTCATAACCCACTGTCAGCCTGGTGTTTCTAAAATGAATGACAAAATATGCTCAGTGTAGTGGCAATAGGAAATAGCACCATACCATTAGGAGCAGCTATTCTTGGTCACTGGTGGTTTTAAAGACTGTGGGTTGAAGTCACCAGCTCCTGCGCCATCCCAGTCTGTAGGTGAAACACAAATGCGTGTCACAAAATCCATGATTGTATTCAGCATGTCGTCTGGCAACTATAAAACCGTTATAACAGTTATTATTTTTTAAAAATCATATAAAGCTTGAGTGAATATAGTAGAAAATGTAACCAATTTATCTCAATGAAACTCTCCTTGTCCTAACATTTTGAGACAGAATTCATGCGAAGCCCATGAATCAAATAAACTCAGAATAGTGGTTAATAACTTTGCGATGATAGCTCATATTAACTCTACAAAAACATAGCGTTAGCTATTAGGCATGTATTCTCGTGTTAATGTTAGCAGCTGCCAAACTTTTTCCTCAAGCAAAAAAAATCGAACGTTATTTACATTTGGTAAGGCGCACTAGCGCATGTAATATTATTAATTTCGGACCACAAACAAACAGGATGTCCATTTCTCTGCATTTTATATAACACCATTTCAAACACTTCATACATTACATGTACCTTTCCATACATAAAATCTATCAGCATGCTAACAATGAATAACAATCAAACCTCAGCTCAAGTAACCTAACGTTAAAGCGATGGTTCGGAGTAATTTTACCCTAGGGTCCTTTGCACCATGACCCCGAGCCAAACACCCTCCCAGAACCTTTTTTCCCTTGGTCGAACCCTGGTCGAGTAGCGCTGTCAGAAACGGATGACGTTCTGCAGTTGTGATGGAACCAACTTTTATCTAGTAAATTACCTCACTAATAATGCCCTGAATGGTACGAAACTTCTACAGTAGTAGGACTTTTACGGGCTTTTCCCAAATCATGGAAGAAACGTTGACGCAGCGGTATAGTAGCAGTGTTATTTAAATAAACTCCTTAAAACTCCTGGTGCACTTACAAACTTTCTAATGCCTCGTTATTGGACTAAAGGTCATAGTTGTTTTCTTGAATTTCCCCTGGGGATCAATAAAGTATCTATCTATCTATCTAGTTGTAGTACTCTAGATGTTTCGTACCATTCAGGGCATTATTAGTGGGGTAATTTACGAGATAAAAGTTGGTTCCATCACGACTGCAGAACGTCATTCGTTTCTGACAGTGCTACTCGACCAGGGTTCGACCAAGGGAAAAAAGGTTCTGGGAGGGTGTTTGGCTCGGGGTCATGGTGCAAAGGACTCTAGGGTGAAATTACTCCGAACCATCGCTTTAAGTTAATGTTAACAGTTCACTGACTAAGTCAGTTAACAGTTCACTGCAAGCTTGCTGCTGCTTCGTAATTTAATTGACAAACTTAAGATATTGTGACAGCAATAAATAAACAAACGTCCCTTTCACATAATGATGATAACCAACATAGATGATAACCAACATTTGTGACTCACCAAGAAACTTCTGTGGAGGATGAAACGCTGCCATCGGTTCTTCACGTTAGAATTCTAGCTGATAGGCCTACTTTCGTTAGCCAAATGTATCGGTTCTTCACGTTAGCTGATACTTCCGTTAGCCAAATGTATTCTTTCCTTTACAGTTCACTGTGTGCTTTAGCTTTCAAGCTTTATAGGTGCATTACTGCCACCAGTTGTTTGGGAATGGAATTGCATCTCTGATCGTCGTTCTAAACAAGTTTGACACTTATTGATGATTGACGGTACAGGGGCCAGTCAGGGGCCAATGAAATTTCAGATGGGGCCCGGGCCCCTGTGGCCCCGCCCCTGACAAGTTTGACACTCGCCATAGGGAGGGAAAGTGAAAACCAGCGCCCCAAGTGGTTGCGTTCCTATCGAAGAGCAGCTCCAATGTTAAGTCCCATAGACCTATTTTTAAAAAAATATTGTGAAGCCAAATCAGCGATGTTATCCACCAAAAATATTTTTCAGTGTCTATACAGTAATAATCTTCTAACTGTGAAAATGTCAGACCCTATTTTGCCTTATTTTAAAAAATCGAAATTGCTCCTTTTGTTTCGTAAACAAACTACAAAAGAAGTCACGTTACTCTTCTATGTTACTCACGGTAGCATGGTTTGTTTATTAGCCTGGTTAGCATTGACACTTAACACTTACTGCCAGCTCTTCATGTGAGTAGAAGCACAACACCAGTTATCCAGACATATATCACCACACGGTTTACATCACGTTCCGTTATTACAAAAATATGTTAAGCCAGTTAAGCAAATTGCCGTATTGGTCAGTTAGAGATTAAGCGCCCAAACCTGTGACGTCACATGCAATTGTAGTTCGTTATCTCCATGTTACGACAAAAACTCAAAACAATTAAACTGATCCTAAAAATAAGGTATGGCCACTTGAAGCAATAGAGGTGACCCCAGTGCCTAACTATATTTTTTCTAAAAAAAAATCCCATCCACTCCGCTAAACTCTAGGAACGCAACCACTAGATGGCGATGAGATTACTTTCCCTCCCTATGGCTGCACTGACTGACGACATTAATCAGGCAGATTAAAAAAAAAAAAAATTAAGTAAAGGCACATTTTTAGTGCACTTTCAGACAGATTTTCTGGCCTACCCACAATGCCTAAAACAGGCATGAATGATCCGTTGTTTCCCACCTGATCATTACCCCACACATTATTCAGACTTCTGCATAAAAAAATGACAAGGACATGGCCGTAGGTAATCCAAACTAGTGTTTTTGGCTCTTGTGGACATCATACTGATAAAAAATGTATTTCGGTCAAACGTCTCGCCAGCAAAGAATATACGTAGTCAGAATGGTATGTCATGCCATGGTATGCGATAACTTTGTCTTTTGCATTTAGCATGCTACAGAGACCCTGTTTCCGTTGGTTCCTAAGCACTTTACTTAGCTTCTTTTTCCTTCCGAACCAACAGCTTTTCAAAGCATTAGCCAACAGTGAGAACCAAACTGTGCCGCCATCACACACACTTGTGTGTTTGGGTAAGAGCCGCATGTACATTAGGGTTAAGTATTATTATTACCACCGCGCTAGCAAAGCGGTGGTCATATAGGTTTAGTCAGAGTTAATTATGTGTCAACAATTCTCAGGACACTGAAAGACTGGGCTGCACGAAACTTGGTGAGCATGTGGCCCCACAAGGATGACACGGAACCATCATTGTTTTGATCCGTGATCCGAGATTTAGCTTTATGCTCTGTGTTCATCTGGATTATTGATGGAATACTGAACTTATACCGAACTGGAATATTGATGGAATACGGAACTTATTTTTGGTTTGTTTGTTTAAAAGTGTTTTTTTTTTTTGTTAAATAATAGCCTATTGCTATTCCTGCAAGTTTTTCTTTTGGTTATTTAATAAATAGAATTGCACCACTGAAAACCTCTCCTGCACCTCCTTTTCCACCTACAACCCCAAGCTCACACACATGCATGCACACACACACACACACAAACACACATACAGTAAGGTTACAGGCACACACACACACACACACACAGTACACCTGCACACACACAGGCACACACACACACAGGCACCCACAAAATCACACACACTCACACAGGCACGCACACAACAAATTCTTGATTTTATGAATAGTGTGCTGTCTCACAAAAGCATAGGATCCCTGAGCTTGACTAGCTAGCTAGATGAAGCGCTCTGCTTCACCAACCTTTAAGCCTAAATGAGACATTGGCACACTCACGTCTTCCTCATCTGCTGATACAGCAACAACAGAGTCCTCCATTGCTAGCCTTACTCCTTGTTGCCCTCATCATCCTTTCTTTTTCAAAATGTCCATTATAACCATAACCATAAGTCCTTCTTTAGTGAATTAGTAAGCTACCACCAGAAGCCATAAAAGACTTGTACGCTTTCACTCTCCTGTGCACATGCAAATGATGTGTGTGTGTTGTAGATCTGTTTGAGCTCTTTCTATCCGCTTCCTCGACCTCATCACATCAATATTATTATGACCGCTGCACAGCGAAGCTCGGTCATATAGGTTTAGTCAGAGTTTTTTTTCTTCCAGATTTTTATTTATCATTTTTTCAGTGATTTTGTGTCAACGATTCCTGGGACACTGAAAGACTTGGTTGCACGAAACTTGTTGGGCATGTAGCCCCACAAGGATGACACGGAACCATTGTTTTTCGTTTTTTGATCCGTCGACCCCCCGCCGGACTGGACCCCCTGAAAGGAGGGTAGGGTGAAATATGTGAATATCTTGAGAACCGTAGGGCCCAGGATGACCAATTCTTTGTTTTTGTATGTTGGCCTCCAGGGGCCATTTCAACCCATCCCCACTCATTTGATGCATAGCGCCACCTAGTTACGGTAAAAATGAAAAAGCAAAAATGAGGCATTGTAATCGCAGGTATCTTTGGCTTACAGGTACAAAACTGCACAGAATTTGAAGTGTAGGATCATTATGACACCTTCTGAATGCATGCCATGTTTGGAATTCCGTTCATGGGGGACCATACAATAAATTAATATATGTGTACATTTAGTGACTGTACACTACGAATGCAGACACACACACGCACTCATGAACAGTGTTGCCACAGTTACCTTGAAAAAGTAATCTGATTACTGATTACTGATTACTCCTTTAAAAAGTAACTAAGTTAGATTACAAGTTACTTTATTAGTTACTTTCAGCAGCTGCCGCATGAATGGGTCTTAAATGTTCCTTTTTGAGGGGCACTGACTCTGCCATGACGCTCCTGTTCCTATATACACTAACTGAACTGATCAATTAAGTTCGGGAGAAAAGAGATATAAGCCCACCTACACTGAAAACTGATTGGTTGATTTAGCAAAACATACCAGGATGCTCTCTTGCAGGCACACACGCACCACTCCTCTCTCTCTCCCTCTCCGTTGTGTGCGCGTTAAACTTAGATGCACACGCGATTTGAAGTCCGGTCTGGCTTGCGTGCTCTTGTTCGCTCTATGTTCCGGGAGATTTTATGTAATTTGCGGACGTCAGGATATCAATATGTGGAGACTCCCAAAACTTCGGGAGACTTGGGATGTCTAGCTAGACAGCACTTTGTAGCCAGCACAGAATGTACAATGTACCTTAATGTTGTCATGTTTAGCTGACACAAACTCAAAATAATGACTGTATAGATAAAACGTGCATCTCTCTCCTCCCTCCATTGTTGTTTACGTTGGTGTCGCTGCGTGGTTTTACACGTGAGTTGTCCTCATGCTGAAAAGGTTGGCATAGCCTACTGTACATGACCTTAATCCCAGAGACAAGAAGAAAGCAAAGAATATATGTTTTTACTAAGGAAAATGACAAAAATAGTAACGCACAGTGATTTAGATAAGTAACTTTAATCTGAATATTGGTTTGTAAATAGTAGCGTGTTAGATTACTTGTTACTGAAAAAAGTGGTCAAAATAGACTAACGCGTTACTAAGTAACGCGTTACTGGCATCACTGCTCATGAACACACGCAAACACACACACATATATAAAGATACATACACACAAATGCAGGCAGACACACACACACACACACACGCACACACACACACAGTTCTGAAATCTACCGACATTCAGAAGTGATGTTGCCTCTCAAAATTATTTACCACTTCCCAGTTGCTCATGAATGCACTATAAAGCCCTGTAAAATAGTTTGGCAATGCCCATTCTATTAATAATGGCAGGTGCCATTAGCGATAAGAAACTAAGACTGTTTATGTGTGTATTATCAGGCATGGATCACATCATAGCTCTCTAATTGTAACATATGATTTGAGTTGATCAACCCATGCAGAGCAAAACAGAACAGGCTCTCGGGCCAAACTAGTCAATGGATTTCAGAAATGAGTGAGTTTGTTATTTTTGTGGCAAATAACAATGTTTGTGTCCTTGATGTCATTAAACATATTTCCAGGAATTGCAAACTGGTGTATTTATATGGCAGCTTGAAACATACCTACCAATTATACAAATCATTTAATGGACCACACTGAGTTATACACACATCATTGAAGTTACACATGGCCTAAAATCTGCATGATCACATAAACCTAAATCACACAACAGTGAGCTGTTTGACAGTTTAAGGAAATACCAAATAGATACCATGACATTTTTTTTTTCAATGACTCAGTCTAATATTTGTCTTCCGAAACATGAGATATGACAGGAGAAATTACCTGTCTGAAATGTCTCTACTGTACACACACTAGGGAAACAATCTTAGAATAGTTATGGCATGAAAGGACAAATATAGTGTAGTCTTTCTCTAATATTGTAATATCTAAAATGATGTTACATCTCAGTATGTTTTGAAGATTAGCCTAGGTAATAATAGGTTTTGTGTTCCATGAAGTTTCAATACAAGTCTTTATAAAAGATGTAAACAGTAACTTCCATCTTCCAATTTGATGCAGCTTTGAAGTGTTTGCTTTGAATGCATTAGAATATACATTCCCTTTTCGATCCTATTATGAACCAAACACTATAATCACAAAGGACATTTTCTATTTCCGTTTCTGTCCAATCAAAAGTTGGGGTTGCAACACAGAGTTATTTTAGTTTCTTGGCATTCCATATTCATCAGCCTGACATACAAGCACGACAACATATCTGTGTCAGGCACAACCGCAAGTGGATATGGAAACAGTGAATGATGAGCAGACATTATTATTACAGTAATTTTGTATATATATATTATATTTGTTTGTGCAGGGTGGTATTGGTTTTTGAAAGGGTTAAGGGTCACACCGGTAAAACAGAAAAGGGTCTTGATTGAGTTTTAGGATCTTGCTTTAGGCATTTTGATAATGTTAGTTGGTTGTGGTGTAAAAGTGGTCATGTTGTGATATATGGACTTCTGAATCATTGGAGCATTAATATTTCTAATGCCCAGGAAACAGCACAGTGAATGCTTGGTATGCAGGTGGAAATGAGATAGATTGCCTCGGGATATTTCAGTCTGCATGAAAGATTGACACCCTCAGCTCAATCTATCCTAAACTGAACTTCTGGTATTCCAAGATAGTGCCGCTATTTCCCAACAGATTAGCCTCCAGCTTGGTTCATCTTCACTGACCCCAGTGAAAACGGCACGTAACTTTGCTTCTTCCAAACTGGACAATTGCAATGCATTTCCTCTGTTAGTTACTCTTCATTGGCTTCCTATAGCAGCCAGAATATAGACGTATAGACGTACTGTGCAGGATGCTTATTGCACCTTCCTGTCTTAATGATCCATCCATGATCCATCTCTATGTTCCCTCTCGCCCACTGAGGTCCATCTGCTTGGCCTTCCATCAGCGGTGAGAGGTCAGTCAAGACTCTTTTCTTCTGGGATTCCTTGTTAATGGAATCATTCATTCTAGTGAAAGTTTTGGAATCTTCATAAACTGATTTAAAAAAAGGACTCATCTGTTAATCTTGTGCCTAACTAATTCATTATCATATTTTATAATCCCTACAGAGTCATGGTTAGTATTTATTATGGTTTTTGTTATTATTCTGTTAAATTGTATTTAGTATATTATTAATAATGGTGTTTTCTAAATTTAGGCTATATGACTTTACTTCAAACTGTTAAGTTTAATGTCAATGTTTGAATTTCCCCTTGGGGATCAATAAAGTATCTATCTATCTATTTATCTATCTATCTATCTATCTATCTATCTATGTAATGTTTGTATGTCATTTAAGTCACTTTGGATATAGAAGAATGATAAACATACAGTAAACATAGATGGACAGAGAGAAAGAGAGAGTGAGAGAGAGAGAGAGAGAGAGAGGAATGGAGAGTCTCATCTGCACCTGGCCATCTGGCCATTAGGGGCAAATGGAGAGCAGGTCACCTGTGTGTGAAATGATGCGTCTCGGCTGAGGCACACTGCCCTGAGCCTGGCCTTTTGTGCTCACCTGATCCCTGGACCCTGGGCTCTCCCTCCCTCCCTGACCAGCATGTCTAGATTAGAATCGTGCTGGATGGAGGCGATGGCTCTTGGCTCGGGTTGAACTGACAGGTTATTACCAGCTTTGCCGGGGATTAGTCCATAAAAAAGCCCCCACAGCCCTTGGGCCAGCACGGCCAGAACAGCACAAATAAGATAAAATAATCTCTGTAAAATAGACTGAAGAGGGAGCGGGTGGGGTGACCCAACCACCAACACCACCAGCAACACCACCCCCACCACCTCACCCCGCTCCACCCTGAATAAAAACAGCACTTGGGAAAATAGACAGTAAATCTTCAGTGTGTCCTAGTTTTTGTTTCAGAATTTGTTTTTATGTAAATAAACAAAAATAAACAATAATTGAAAAAAAAAAAAAAACACACACACATTGCCTGGGGATATGTCAGTTGGAATGAGATTAAGCTCCTACAATATAGACATGAAAAAAAGGACTGGAACATATCTAAAATGCTTTCGGCCTTCATTTAAGACTTGGCTGTTGCTTTTGGGTTCAATAGATGGAATCTGACTCATTGGGCACGGTTGCATAAGCTTGTCCAAGCTGGGACCTGGTTTGAGTCAATGATTCAGTTTTTCTCCACATCATGTAAAAAATATAGCTACTGTACCTTTCTCAAATATATCACGGCACCTCAATACAACCTGATTGCACCCAGTACATCTCTTTGTTTATTTGTGAATATGCAATGGTACTACTGTATATAAGACCTCAGCATGCTGAAATACATGCCGATATGCGTCTTGTCAATATTTTATAGCAGATATTCATGAGACAAATATTGACAGAGTGAGGTATAGCAGCCTGCTGGTTATCAGTAAATATCCAAATATGTAAATGTGTTTTGGGCATTAATAAAACATAGCTATTGATTTCGAAAAGCATTGCACTTGTGCAAACAGATGTTGAGATGCAACAGGAGAAATTCTCTGAAACTGTAGGTGCAGAATCTATGTCCCTTAGGAGCACTAAACTAGTCTCACCCCTTTTACTGACAGCTCTTAAATTCTATTTCATGTTTGGCTATATTTTCTCTCCACATTTCTCAACTTATAACATATTTATCCATATTCTGCAGCTGTACAGCATATCACCCCACCTGAATTAGTGACAACTTCATCGACCAAAGAAAATGGAAATGTGTGTGTTCTCTAACTCTTTGGATTATATCTTAATTTTAAGGAACCATGCAATAATTGTTCAGTGTACTGGAGTGAATTAAAGTGGGTTAGCTCTCTCTGGCTCAGCCAATTCATTTGCCAATTCAGTGTAGAAAATGAAATTAAACTTTGTAAAGCCAAACAGACCGACTTCAGTGAATACATTTTGGTGGTGTCAATAAGCAATTAAACTTGAACCAATATTAACAACTGCAAACATGGGGGATGCTGTGAATATAAATGTATGGTGCCGAGTTATTTTTTTTAACCTGTTGAATATTATCTTGCACTGCACCAGCAGGATTTGTAAGTGCTAGTCGGTGTAAGGCACTTTAAGCTCAACAGATGGTCTCTTTGGGACTCTACTGTGTTTGCGATGGGATGGGAGCTGCTGCTGGTTTGTGCAGCCGGTCCTTGCAGCTGAATCCCTGCTAATTTTATCATGGGAATGAAGGACACACACACACACACACACACACACGATACGTGCTCTCTCTCTCTCTCTCTCATGTGCATACACACACACACACACACACACACACACACAACCACATCTTCCCTATACATATCAGCTGTGTGAACTGATTCACAGTGTATTCCAGGCATTCCACAGCCTGAACAAGCATCCATTAGTAATCTATCTACCTCTTTGATGACTTTAAAATAGTCACAGTTTATTGGGGGTTTCTGTGTTCTTGTGTTTCTACCTTTTCCTATTATTATTATTATTCAACATCTTTCCTCTGCCATTGAAGTCTATGGCAGCCCATAGAACCGTCTGGTAAAAAGTTGTGAAATTTGGCACACTAATTAGGCAAAGTCCCATGATTAATTTCACCAAGATTCAAGTCGGCACCTTGAGCACTCTAGCGCCACCAACAGGCCAAAGTTACACATTCGTTCACGCACGTAACTTCTGACCCATTGGCCTGATTTTGATAAATGAAGTGCTGTTGGAATCCTTGGACCAAGCCGAGTTCAACGCACCCTATGACGTCAATTTCCGCCATGATGGATTTTGTCAAAAACCTTTAAAAAGTTTCACGCCCTCATAGTTTGTCCGATTTTCACGAAACTTAGTACATATGATATTCAGACCAAGCAGCACAAAAGTTATCCCTTTTCATCTTCGGAACTAAAACCGTTCTCCCGTAAGAGCCAATCGAAATTTGTGGCGAAGCCACCAAACAGGAAGTGAGCTCATATCTCCGCAACCATTTCATGTATCATAACCAAACTTAGTACGTGGACTCATAACCCCATCAGGAGGATGTTCAAAAATGTTGGTGATCGTTCACCTCTAGGGGGCGCTGCAATTAGGACAAATGTGTTTTGGCCTGTAGCTGCTGTTGTGTTTGGAATTAAAATGTACTAGTGGGGTCTATTAATACTGTTGGAGGTCCATAGGCTGACCCAAGCCAAATTGTGATGTCATCGTAATTGATTGGGCCGCCATATTGGATTTAATCAAAAACACCTAAAAGTTTTCACAGGTCACAAAGTTTGTCCGATTTTCACGAAACTTAGTGCAGATGATCTTCAGACCAAGCCTCAAAAAAGTTATCCCTTTTTGTCTTCAAATCTAAAACCGTTCGCCCGTAACAGCCAATTAAAATTGTCGTCAAAGCCGCCAAACAGGAAGTGAAGTGATATCTCAGCAAGGTTTTCTCGTGTCAAGACTAAACTTACTACATGTGCTCAGGACCCAATTAGGAGGAGGCTCAAGAAATTTGGTACATTTTGACCACAGTGTGGTGCTATAATCACAGGAAGTAGGCTCATATCTCAGCAATGCTTACACATATTGAAACCAAACTTGGTATATGGACTTGAGACCCCATCCTCAAGACGCACAATAAATTTGGAGTCTTTTGACCACTAGGGGGGCTTTATAATCACAGGAAGTAGTGTCATATCTCAGCAATGCTTTCACATATAGAAACCAAACTTGGTATATGGACTTAGGACCCCATCCTGAGGACACACAATACATTTGGTGACCTTCGTCCACTAGGGGGGCGCTAGAGATACAGGACATTAGCTCATATCTCAGCAATGCCTTTACGTATCAAAACCAAACTTGGTATATGGACTCGGGACCCGATCCTGAGGACGCACAATATATTTGGTGTACTTTGACCACTAGGGGCGCTATAATTAGGAAGACTTTTTCGTATCGACACCAAACTTGGTACGTTGATTCGTGAACACATCCTAAGGACCCACATTTAATTTGGTGTGCTTTGACGACTAGGGGTGCTATAATTATCAACACTTTCACCGATTTAAACCAAACTTGGTATGTGGATTTAGGAGTACATCTTGAGGACACACAATAAATTCGGTGACCTTCGAATCCAGTCCAGTCCAATCCAATTCAATCCAATCAAGTTCAATCCAATGAAGTCCAATCCAATCTAACACAACACAGTCAAGTCCAGTCCAATCCAATCCCAACTCCTGCTCAACTGCTTAACTGCTTGGCCCCCTCATTGCTGGTTGCAGCTATATTTTTAACAGTATTTACAAAATGCATTTGTTTACCCTTCTCCTTTGATTGTTGTATGTCCACCAATTTCTCAAAGAATACTGATTTCTGCAATACTGTTATGTTGCATTACAAACCCATCAAAAGTGTGCAAAGCCTATGCCAAGCATACTTTCTTGTGAGAGTTTCTGAAGGTAGTTTACCCACAGAACAAATATCAATAACATCCTTAATCTCCTGTTTACCTTGAACCGCAGGAAATTACAGCAGCTTGCAGTTTTTCTTTGCAGCAGGGCTATATGTGTATTTCTCGCTGACTGGTCCATTTTGGCATAAGCTCTTAATGCATAATGTATTCACAAATCAACTTTGCACATTTTTGAACCAATTTGCTGTAACATGGAGAATCAAAGTAAAAAAAAAAAAAAAAAAAAAAAAAACTTTGGAGATTATTAACAAACTGCAGTTTACAGTAGTTGCCTGCTTCACAGTTTGACTGAGTGTGAAGAGATTGGAGAATAAATGAGCAAATAACTTCCAGCTCAGAGAAGTAATGAATAAACACAAATGTTTAATTATGTTGCAGTTTCTAGTCTTTCAAAAGTTGTGAATACACTATAAGTGACATCAATGATGTCCCCAATAACAAAACATAAATAAAAAAAGGTCATGATCTTGCAGGATATCCAATTGTGTAAACACTCAAGTAGGAGGAAGAATAGCCCACAAAAAAACCCCTCTAACAGTAGTATATGATTATCAGGTTTGAGTAATCCTTCGACTAAGCCAGATACTCATGTGGGGCAAAGCATGGTCTTACAAGATCCCGTTTTATACTTTAATCAATAATGCTGACATGACACTATTAGAACGGCTGTCTAAACCCTTTTGCCCTGATCTCTTAGTGTGGGAAATGGCTAGTGGTTCCTGGCTCTGTCCAACTTAACATGCAGGAAAAGACTGAAATGCATCAGACAGAAGCTCCATGCTCACAGTTGAAATACTGAAACTATGTAAGCTAGCGAAGCGGTCATATAGCGGTCATCATTTTTTTTTCCCCGTCATCTACTTCCTGAATTTTTGGTCAACGATACCCGGGACACCAAACCACCGGGGCACATGAAATTTGGTGGGTATGTAGCCCCACTAGACTTTTACGGAAAAATTTCGCTTGGTCCCCGGGGGCCACTCCCCCCCCCCCCGCGCTGGGCCCCCCGAAACCCAAAAAATGCAGTTTTTCCTAAATAACTACCTGAACCGTGGCACCGAGGATGAAGAAATTTTTTATGGTATGTTGGTCTCAAGGGTCCACATCAACCTAGCCTGTAATCACTCATTTGTGATTTGCACCCCCCCCGGTAAAAAATGAAAATGCAATATCATTCTGCTTTAATCGCCCCTCTCTTCAGTTAAGATGTTCAAAACTGCACCAAATTTTATGTGTATGATTAACCTGACATTCTCTGGGGGTATGCCAAGTTTCGTAGAATTTCATCCATTGGGGGGGTCTAAAAAAATTAAGTTATGTGTACATTTAGTGACTGTACACTCATTGGCCTGTAGATGGTGGCGCACAATGGCCGATACATAATTACAAATTCAGTAGGATTAAAGGAAAACCAAATATTCATCATAATAATTTGGCTGCATTTCCAGTATTGCCTTCACATAGTCATTTGTCCACCAGATGGCGCATCGTTGCAGTGAGACATAATTTTGTTGGAAATTAATCTAAAGTGGGTTGGAAAGACACTACGCTTCCTACAAGGAAAAGACTGTAGTTTACCGCAGAGAACGTCTAATAAGGGTAGGGTGATTTCTGCATGACATGTAATTCCCATTTCTTCTTGAAGCCGAAATAAATCTGAGAATGTTTATCGGACATGCTTGGTTTTTACTGCAGGTAGGCTACGTTAATCTTAAATTATATCAATAGCCTAGAGTAGGTAAAATAATGTTACCGTTAGCATTGGTTGAGTGATGGAGGCTAATTTGATTATTGATGTATTTGTAGAAAACCATAAATGCGGTTATAGGCTACCAAGAAAATTGATAACAGCACTAATTGCAATTGCTAAGTGCGTGTTTAGGGTGTGAGAGAGGAGTCGATGTGCTTTCATTCCAGCTTTGTAGTAGTAGTCTATGCAATTAAAAAACATGTGTGTGTGAAGTATCCAAACAATGATAACGCTTTCATTATGGCTGCTTTAGCCACAGACCTTGAGCTACTGTACAGTGGGGTTGGGTTCCATTTAGAAGTGTCGTTTTCGTGATTCACACAGCTGCGTGAAATGTATTACTACTGATATGCAAAACTATTAACTTTTCGCCAAGAGGTGGCAGCTTAAGTCCGCTTGATACTGTAAGCCATTGGTTCCCAAAGGAGATTTTATTTGGGTCGCCAGCATAGACTAGTGACAATTTATGTTGTGTAATAGGCCTAGCATAGGGCCTACCTTATATAGCTTATAGTTTGTTAACAGTCATGGTTTTGTCATAACTCCCTCTATGCATTTTTGCATTTAGAATAGCTCTGATATCTGTGGATATCTCAATCGCAAAATTAAACAATATTTCTATCGGGCGCCTACCATGGACTAGGCTGGGTGAACTCAGCCTGATCTGCCGGCGATTCCTTTTTGATTTCTTAAAAGATTTACTAACCATGGACCTCATAGTTGCAAAATGCAAGGAAACATGAATAAGCATATTATTTGCACAAACAATAACGGACAGTAGCTCTTCAACTTGGTCCGTTAAAATGTGTATGAACAGTCTAGCAACGCATTTCATGAAGGCCCTTTTGGACATGTCAGTTATTTGCACCACTGGATAAAACATTTGGCATTTTGTTTTAGACTACTGGTATTTAATTTGTGCATTGACAATAAAGCTGAATATCATATGAACTAGATGACTAAACTTATGCATATGTAGAAGAAGAAACATTCACAAAAATCCATGACATGACCGTTATCATTGATAACTTCTTGATAACTGTTGAAAACTGCATGGAACTGACAGGGATTGTTTTGTTTAATAATAAATAAATAAATACATTATGCTGCTACCTTCTGCTTTTCCCAAATACAATGTAGCCTACAGGTGTACCTTTCATCAGTCCAGTTGCAATGGATGGACTGTGATGAACTGCCCTACTTGTGATTGTTTAGATATTTTAAAGGTTTTATAATAATGCTACAAATTTTTTGGCAAGTGTTACAAATCTATTCACCTTTGCAGCGCCAGTAGGCTACTTTGTGCGCCCCGCAAACACACATTCCAAACAAGCATACACAAAAGTTTCAAGAGTGGGGGATAGAGTAGAAGATGGAGACAAATTCTTTAATATGATTTATTTTCGCGGAATGGATGTACAGGACTGAGCGGCGGTCAAATTGTGTACCGCTATGCGGTACATCTAGTTTATTTACAAATGAGTTTGGTAACAAAAGCATATGCTTGTTCATCAATGCATTTACATACATACATGTAAAAATATACTCTATGTGGGTACTCTTTCTCTCTCTGTTATTATACCATTATTTATCAGATTAAGAAACCCTCATCCATCAAAGACAACAATTTTCTTGTGAATAACAAAGTATACTGTAGGCTATACTCTAAAAACCTCACATGCATGTCTCACAGTTACATGTGAATCAATAAGGACATAAAGTACTGTTACATTTATCATTTAAGTTAAGCTAAATTAATTAACTGTAACATTAATTAACTGTTAGATTGTTGTATCTAAGTATACTGGTATTATAATGGAAAGTATAAATGTAATTAAATATTTAATTAAGTATCTCTTTTTCCCTTTACAATATGCCTATGAGCTGAGATGGTGAATAAATGAAGCAGTAAACCAGCCATAAATACACTATCATTGAATGGACATTGAATGGACAAGTTTTTAGGGGGCAGCCGTGGCCTACTGGTTAGCGCTTCGAACTTGTGACCGGAGGGTTGCCGGTTCGAACCCCGACCAGTAGAAAGCAGCTGAAGTGCCCTTAAGCAAGGCACCTAACCCTTCACTGCTTGCTGTTGTTGAGGGCAGCTCACTGCGCCGGGATTAGTGTGTGCTTCACCTCACTGTGTGCTGAGTGTGTTTCACTAATTTACGGATTGGGATAAATGCAGAGACCAAATTTCCCTCAAGGGATCAAAAGAGTATGTATACTATACATACTTATACATGTGATTGATTGTTATGCATTGCCTGTAAGTACTTTTATATGTCATTTTTGCTTCACATGCCAATAGCATTCTCCTCTTTCTTGAATTTGAAGATATGGTAGATTGAATTTGATTTAGAAAAAGGTCTCCAAATTCCTGTAGCATAGCAGTTCTTTTCCATATCAATTTTGAGGGTGGGGGGTGAGGTGTTGGTGTTCCTACCCGAACACAAAAATCACCTGCAGAGGGCTGTTCAGACACTGCCAGAAGTGTTGTTCGTCATGCTATGAGGTAATGTGCCATGATTTTGGAAACATTATGTTAAGGTAAAAAAAAAAAAACTGCTAAGAGTTAAATATGCCATTAAATATATTTTGGTGATTCAACTGTGAATTGACTACTGTGAACTGTGAATTGACTACTGACAACTGTGAATTGACTACTGACAACTGTGAATAATATGATGACTGGCAGCATAGAAAGAAAAGAAATACACTGCTAAAAATGAATTAGTGACCAATGCTAGGCTGTTGAAGTGCAGTTCACTCTTCATTGCAGCTCGAAAGCTTTGTGGTTACATTTCTCATTTTTACATCATTTGACATACTCTCTTCAAGGTAGCATTACAAATCAGAAAGTTAGCTGGACAAGAATCAATATTATGAACTTCTTACTAGACTCAAGAGCAGAGAGGATGAGATCAATAATTGTTATGTGCCTCAGGGGATGTTCTGAAAAGAAGCAATTCTCTGTGGAGAAAACTCCTCGAGGACTTCTGAAGTCTTTGAGTTGAACTCAGTGTTACAGCATTCAATTCACTGCTCTGATTGCATTTCATCAGAACTATGTGATAGTTTTTTCATCTCCATTTTGTTTGCTAAAGGTTGAGCATTACAGTTTTTGATTGCCAACAGGTGTGATGTGATCAAGCCGCTGTCACTTTGCATTGCTCTCCCAAAAGGTGTTCTGACCTTCAACTTTCTTTTTCTTCTTTCTTCTACTTTCAAGATTACTGACATACAGTACAGTAGTCAAGAGTGTCCCATTACCATTGCATTTATGGATATGAGAAGCAGACCTTGGGCTTGGTATGTGTTCTTCTCGATAGAAGGCTGAATAGGAGACTTTCTCTCCATCATGTAGCAAATATATCTAATTTTCAATGAGTAATTACTGAAATAATTTCAATATTGTTACTTTTGTAGCTTTCAAGCTTCATCTAATCTCGAATCTTTCAGGCTTTTTTTCCCATCTTCTTTTTTGCCTCTTGCCGCACATATGCCTCATAACTGGATATTGCTGGCAGGCAGAGACCACACAACAGAAAAGGTTAAACTTGATTGAGGAGCTGGGTGGAGAACACAGCTCAACAGGCAAAGCCAGTAATACAACTCATTAATCTTGATGAATCAGAAAGATAGAGCTGAGAGGCGAAATTAATGAGGATCAAATTAATTCCGTCGCATAACTTCACTCGACGGCAACTGGCAGGTCTCCTTTTTTCCACTGCCAGCTGCTCGGTCTGGGCACTGACCTTGTTAACCCTCTCCATGTTCTCCTCTCAAGCACCAAAAATGACTGACGGCAGGTTGTACACGTCAAATCGCACGGCTGACGACATTGGTATGTAAGGCTCATCAAGACAGAGTCATGTGGTTGGTAACTTTTATATGATGGGTTGCAGCCTCAAAATGGTAGCAAGGCTACGCACTATTCTGAAGAAATAAGAAGTCATTGAACACCTTAGCAGATTACCAACAAGGCATGTACACATATTTTCTCAGATCACGCCCCGAGAGATAAGCTGGTGAACTACTAAATATTTACTTAAAGACGTTATTAAGACATTAAATAGAGCATGAATCAATGCAGTTACTTGACAATGTTATAATTTTTCTAATGGTTACCAATGTAACATAATAATTTAATAACAGTAACAAATAATAAAATCAAATTAGAAAAAAAAAATGTGAATGCTATTTTGTTCTATTAACAATTTCCTCTGGTTCATGTTTAAGGCACAAGTTCTACTTTAAGTTAACTTTATCGCCATCCTTTGATCCATCTCTGCTTCAGTACAATGTTCCCCTCCCCATTCCCTGAGAGAAGACAAAAAAAATCAAATAAACGGAATAAAAACTGATAAGCGATGACACTTTGTGAGCAGACACTCCTTTTAGAAAGTCCCAGGGTAACTCATTATTTAATTCAATGAAGCATCGCCATCTGTTTCATGTATAAGTGCAACCAAAGGCACCATAGGTTTTCTCAACCATAGTCATAATAATCAGATCTCTGAAGTGTTGACAAGCCCAGATGCAGGATGAAGTGATGCTCAACTGTTGATTGGTCCTGCGCTTGGAATTGTTTCTCTGTCTCTCTCTCTCTCTCTCTCTCTCTCTCTCTCTTTCTCTCACACTTATTGCTTTGTGAAGTAGCACACTTTCATGAACAGTATGATAATTGTCACATTTCCACTGATCCCAAAACTAAACCGAGGATTTGTGGTGTTACCTACTTATAATCACCAAACAATCTGTGTCTCTGTGCATCCACGCACAACTTTAAACTGACTTCTGAAAAAAGACTTCTTTAACCTCATCCAGATAATTTTGTTGTGGACAGCCTCTGTCTCCTTGATTGGTTTGTGGTCTAGCCAGTGTCGACAGAGTTATCAGACAGCACTATGAGAAGATGTTCAGAATCTGTGTTGAAAAGGATGGCCCATCATCATTTTGTCATTCCTGACAGGCCAAAGATGGTGGTGAGGCTGATATCCAAGTCCCTGATTGTCACGGACCTAAAAAATAAACCTGAAGTTGGGGGAGCAAAAAAGGGTGACATTTTAGAGCAATTTTCTGTTCTTCCATAAAGCTGAAGTGGTGCCGTTAGAAAACTCTGAAATGCTGCCTGTGAGCTAATGACTCGGCTGCACTAGCTAGAACCAGCCCAAGGCAACGGTCTGCGGACCCAATCAATTTCAGAGCATTCAGACTCACAAACCAGAGTGGAGGCTGTGCAGACGTCACAAATGTCACTGACCGTTTTTCACCCTCTTCAAAGTCTTTTCACCAGACTCCTGCTGCCGTTAATCACTAATGTATGGTGCATCACTCGGCATTGTATTGCCTTCTCGTATCGTTACATGTTTATCTTGTCCAGCTCACCTTCTGTCATATTCTCAACAAAGCAAAATCCCTGGTGTCCTCAGATTATGTCTAATCAGTCAAGAATGTACACGTGGACACTGAAAAGTAGTGTGGAGTGATTCTCTCATTGTGTGTGTGTGTGTGTGTAAATGTGTCCGTGCGTGCATTCATGTGTCAGCCTCTAGTGTTGGCCGTTTCTGTATGTCCTTGTGAATGTGCACGGGCGCGGGCTGATCCCTGATCAGATAAGGGGCATGCTTGTGTTTAACTGGCTAATGGAGTTGAGCGAGGGGTTATAAGTAGCCCTGTCACTGTCTCTGGGAGAGTCGCAGTCATTATCTGCTGATTACTGTACGCGCCGCCGTTCCACTGACACTACTCCGCCAACCATTATCTTTTAATTAGAGTGCAGGATTAAAGTCCAGAAATGGCGCGCTCTGATGCTCACTGAGGTTGGGATCGGGCAGTCAGATGTGTGTGTGTGTGTGTGTGTGTGTGTGTGTGTGTGTGTGCATGACATGATGTCCTGGCAACAATAACTCTATGACAAACACACTGTGAGTCTCATTTAGTTACGGCTAGTTAATAAGGTGGTCATCCCCCAGCCCCAGCCCCCACCACCACACCCCCTCAATACCAGTGCAACACTCACCTCCACCATCACAGGCTATTGTACCCCCACCATCACTGGATATTGCACCCCTCCCCTACATGGTGATCACGAACAATAAGGCGACAACGACCTCAGTCAACAGCCATCAGGCACACAGATCCCAGATGCACCCCTCCCCCTCCCCTCCCCTTACACCCCCCATCATCACAGCAAATCAAGTGAGAGCTAAACTAAAGAAACTGCACACGAATAAGGCAGCGGGGCCTGACAGACTGTGTCCAAGGCTACTCAAGGCCTGTGCTGCTGAACTGGGGGAGCCACTGAAGCACATCTTCAATCTGAGTCTACACCTAGGACAAGTTCCAACACTGTGGAAGACATCATGTCTCACCCCTGTCCCTAAAAAGCCACATTCTAGTAAGCTTAATGACTACAGACCTGTCGCTCTAACATCACATGTGATGAAGACAATGGAGTGATTGGTCTTAGGTATGCTCAGACCCCAGGTACGCCATGTACCGTTACAGTTTGCATACCAGGAGAAATGCCATAACTTATCTTCTACACAGGACACATTCTCACCTAGACAAGGGGAAAAGTGCTGTGAGAATCATGTTCTTTGATTTCTCAAGTGCTTTTAACACTATCCGACCCCTCAGACTGGGAGACAAACTCTTGCAGATGGGTGTGGACGCTCACCTGGTAACCTGGATTACAGATTACCTGAGCGACCACAGTTCGTCAGACTGAAGAACTGTCTCTCTGACACTGTGATCAGCAGCACCGGAGTGCCACAGGGAACTGTGCTCTCTCCAGTCCTGTTCACCCTGTACACATCTGACTTCTGCTACAACACTGAGTCATGCCACATGCAGAAGTTTTCTGATGATACTGCAATTGTGGGGTGTATCAGGGACGAGCAAGAGGAGGAGTAGAGGAACCTGGTGGAGGACTTTGTGCAATGGTGCAAACTCAATCATCTCCAACTCAACACTTCAAATACCAAGGAGATGGTTGGTGGATTTCCGCAGGTCTAAGCCCACTCTGCTACCAGTCTCCATTGATGGGGTCAATGTCGAGGTGGTAAGCACCTACAAGTACCTGGGTCTCCACCTGGACAATAAACTGGACTGGTCAGCCAACACTGACGCACTCTACAAGAAAGGGCAGAGCAGGCTGTACTTCCTGAGGAGGTTGTGCTCCTTCAATGTGTGCAGCAAGCTCCTCAGGATTTTCTACCAGTCTGTTGTTGCCAGCGTCCTCTTCTATGCAGTGGTATGTTGGGGAGGAAGCACAAAGAAGAAGGATGCGGGGCGACTTGACAGGCTGGTAAGGAAAGCTGGCTCTGTAGTGGGAGCTGAACTGGAGTGCATCACTTCAATATCTGACAAAAGGACCCTGAACCAACTGATCAACATCTTGGACAATGAGTGTCATCCACTCCACAACACTATTGTTAAGCAGAAGAGCCTGATCAGCTGGAGACTTCGCTCACTGTCTTGCACAACAGACAGACTGAGGAAGTCATTCGTCCCCAGGGCCATTGAACTGTTCAATGCTTCACTTAAGGGAAGAGGAGAAATAGACTTCTCTGCATAGTCTGTCTGCCTCTTCACCACCTCCATGTCTAGAAGTGTCTGTCCACTAGCCACTTTTTACCACTAACTTCTGCCTCACTGTTTGCGTGCTATATTAGCACATAGTATGCACAACCCCTCCCTCCATGCCACAGCCGAACTGTGACCACACTTATACCTTCCTTAAAGGAAAATTCCGGTATAAAATGGAAAAAGCAAAAAAAGGACTGTCCTATAAAGTGACCTTTATTTTGTGAACAACGCTTTAAAAAACACACATTGTTATTATTTTTATTATGTATGTAACATTTTCTACAATTTCAAATTATCTACAAAAAACTCGCCACTTCAGAGAGTCATGTTGAATGTTGTGGCTTATACAGTAAGAGTGCTACATTAACCCATTTAATAATGTACAAAACAATATGCATTGACTTTGGTGACATCTGGCTCCATTTCAAAGCAATGTCTGCTGGGAACAACCAAGAAGCTCACATTAGCTCTTCGCAGGAGAAATTACTCCAGAAAGCATAAACAGTTCATATTTCTAACACAGCTGGCAGTTCCCCAGCCCAAGCCCCAGCTCATCAGTCAAGTTCCTCAGCTCTATACCCCTACCCACAGCTGGCGATACAGCGCTTGGCCCCTCCATCACCACGTGCAGCCATACTGTACCTCTGCGTTCCCATCTCACCTCAATCCTATTCTCTCTTGGTGTAAAATTGGCCCTCTGTGTTCCTTGTGTCTAAGACCTCGCCATTGGCAAATGGCTCCCTCTTTTTGAGTAATTGCATGGAATGTAGTGTTCCATGCACTCTTAGCAATTATTTCTGCACACAGCGCTGCCCTAATGCAATTGGCTGGTGCAGGCCTGATTGTCCCATGGAGAGAGGGCTTGGCAGGGAACAGATTGATCACGCAGTCCCCCATCATTGTTTATCACAAAGTGGAGAAGGAAGGAGGGCGAGAGAAAGAGGGAGAGGGTAGGGGAAGGAGACAGAGAGAAAGAGAGAGAGAGAGAGAGAGAGAGAGAGAGAGAGAGAGGCAGTGTTTTTTCACCCTCCAGAGCTGAAATCAGTTTTCCCTGAAACAACCAAATGTAATTGAGAAAACATCAGGTGAGTTATGAGGGGATGAGGGCTGTCAGGTGAAGCACAAACCAAACCCTGTCTACTGAGCGGAAGCTGTCGGTATAAGGTTACCACTTTTTCATATTTGTTGCTATATTATTATCATTCAGCATACAGAGACTGCTCATGTATTTAGTCCATACAGTGTTATGGTCATGTGTCTGCATGCTACATATGAGGGCATTTTGTACAAAAGTTTGCGATTACAAAAGTTAAAATTCACAAGGTCACAAAATGTCCTTCCCAGAATGGTGACATTTTCGTCGGTGACCTTATATCGAGTTGTGCGGCACGATCTCGATTGGCCCCTGGGGTTGTGTCTCCTGCTTGGACAGTTGTCCTCAGGACAGGTCGAGCCATTCAAGGCTCGCTCCAGGTCCGGAGGCATTTCTCTGGTGGCGTCTCTTATCTGACCGGGAGTGGAAGACTAGTAGGAGGAGAGGAGTTATGGGCAGGTGTCCAGTGCTCTATTTTCTGATAAAGTGGCCCCCCTGACCCCCCTACTTTAACCACTCCAGGGAAATATGGTGCACCAAGGACTTATCTAGACGGCACACCTTCACCGATGACAGACACTTTAAGATGTAGAAATGGGTGCTGGTCTATGTTGACTTGTTGCTTTGGTTTTAACCGTCTTAGTTGCAGTCTTTAAAAGAAAAAACCTGACATTGTTTTAAGAGACAGATTTTTAAGGAATACAGCCCGTTACGGCATTCCCATTGTCAGTTTATGCCTCATAGTCATTAACAGTTAGATTGTTTTTTTCTTTTTTCATTTCACTATATCAACAATTTCATCCGATGAAGGTGTTCCCACCCCTGCCAGCGCTGTCCGTGTTTTGAAGGCAAACCCAACGGAAGCCCATAGGGAGACCCTGCCTTCATCTCGCCTCACACCCTAATGTGCCTAAGTGGATTTTGGCATCTGTGATTATGAACAGTACATTGCACTCGGCGACGGAGATGACAACTGGCAGTTTGTAGGCCTGTCTCGTCGCGCCTCCTCCAGGGACTGCCGGGGCTTTTTGAAGAGCGTCCGTGCAGCCGGTAGCGGTAATAACCCCCGATAACTCCCCACGCGGGAGGCCCCTTGTAATCACATGTACACTTTGATTTTTCAGGTCCAAGTTTAGAAACCCACCCCAATACAAACACACACACACACACTCACACACACACACACACACACACACAAACAAAACCCTCAAATGTAAATGGGTGAGGAAATAAACACGTGGAAGAAAACAGTGTTGGACGAAACAATCAAACTAATTTCCATTCAGGACTGTGTTACTTGAGATATTGCTTGACATTTTGGAAAGCCATCAGCAGTTCACATTTGTTATATGCAGTGTTTGGAATAACGGCGTTCAAAAGAACGGCGTTAACAACGTTATTTTTTCACTAACGGGGTAATCTAACTAATTACTTTTCCCGTCGTTACAACGCCGTTAACGTTACTTGACGTTAAATGCGGTGCGTTACTATGCATTGATTGAATAAACTGTGTAATCCGAACGCACCCTGGCACACAGCTAGTGAGGAGGTGCAGGGCCGTTTCAAGGAATTTGGGGGCCCCAAGCAAAATGGACATGGAGGCCCCCACCCACCCACCGCACGCAAAGCCTACAGGAACCACAGCATAGCCATACAGTTTAAATTCACCCACACTTTATATAAATTAAAAATGTTGACAGTGCAAATACTGATGTTACATATATATGCTTTGCATTAGTTTTGAACATTTTGAACATTTGCAAAAACACCACCGTACCATAAAATCCAATGTCAGCTTCTTCCTCATGAATGAAGGATGAAGTTGATGGTGTACCTGGGAAAATAATTGAAAAAAAATCTGATATTACCTGTGAAGTACGTTTGACCATTTCACTGTTAGCATATTGGAAATGGTCATTAACAGCTCAGCGAGAGAAATTCATTCTACCTTTATCAGTGGAGGTATCCTTAGGAAGAGCCTGAGAAATTTAAGCAAAGCACCTTGAGGGAGAAAGAAAAGATATGTTAGCATTTCCATATTTTGATATTTAGAAGGGATGCAGCTGCTTTCACAACTACCAATGCTTACTGTAAAAACATCCCAAGCTAATGTTATACATTGACCCAGGCCTACTTGTATCTTAATATAGCATTTAAGCATTCTGCTGTTTGGGAATTAGACAGACCCGTGCTTTAAAGACAGTAAACAGCTGGCGTGCATGAATACTGCTAGACATGAATGTTCCAGTCTGCTTTGATGCACAGAATTTATCGTGTGGTTTTCCTAACCCCCATTTGGTAAATAGATTATCACGGTCGATTAGTAGCCTATAGCAGAGAAGCTATGCCACCTTCATCAAAACCTATTACAAAGCTATAGCAATGTTATGTCATTAAATACGATAAACAGTGATTCTGGAACAGATCTGCGTCTTCCTTATCCCGTTAATAAACATATTACAGTATGTAACCATATTCCGTCCGTTCGAGAAAAAAAAGTTGCGCTAACTGTTCTAGTCTGTTAAAAGCAGCATGGGCCGTCAGGCAGGTAGTTAACATAAAAAATGTGTAATTTATCACTTACCACTATCTTGTTTTTTCTTGTCATCCTCTTCCTTTCTCTTCTTTCTTTTCTGGCTTTCGGACGCATAACTCCGCTTCATTATGACTGCGAGGTTTTATATTTTCCCGGCAGCAGAGATCACAAACTTGGCTGGCTGGCTGCTGTCAGCGACTACTGAGAGGGGCCCCCTTGAGGGGGATCCCGGTATTGCCGGTAACAGTGTCGTTGCACTTTACTGCATTGACTATCAAAGGGGCGCCCACAGTTTGTCGTTGCATTTTATTCTTAACCAGTCGTTGTCTTGGGGCCCCTGGCCAGCTCGGGGCCAGCAATTGCTTGGTTTGCTTGCCTTCTAGCGACGGGCCTGAGGAGGTGGGTTAATAACGACGTAAGCGATTATGATTGGCTAAGGCAGAGTCATGTTTCATGATCGCCAATCAGAGCCAGTGTTTTTACACACTTGCTAGCACACGTGCCACACACACACATGCAACAGGTGAAATAGAGATTCGACGAAACAGCAGAGGTCAGGAGCAATCCGAAAAGTTGGCATTTTCAAGGTGGAGATATAAGCGCTACTTCAAATTCATCAAGGCAAGAACGTGCATGTAATATGTACATTATGTCCAGGAGCGAAGACTTTGTCGACATCCGTTGTAAGCAACTCTAATTTAATGAAGCATCTCACACACGCATCTAAAGCTAGTGGCCAAAAACACCGATACCTCCACCACAGATGATAGCTCGCCATCCACTGGCAAAGAAGGACTCGGAGCAAAGTCCTCCAAGCAGCAAAAACCTATGACACAGGCTGAAGTCAACTGTAGGTCTGTCGATGTGCAATATCTTGAATTTCCCCTTGGGGATCAATAAAGTATCTATCTATCTATCTATCTATCTATCTAGTTTAATCTAATTTAACACTGGGAGGTAAACTAGCCTACAGACCCGTATTTGTGTAACCTGGAACGGTTGGACATTCCCAGTAGCAAAAGATCATAGATCAAAGATCAAAGATCATCTGCAAAGGTATCATAAAACAAATACATTTTTATGAAACAAAAATTATTTGCTTGACCATGTTCTGTCTTTTTGGCACTGGAGTAGCCCATTGACTCAGATGTGACATGATCAGGTAAGAGTTTCGGAACAAAAACGGCAATGCTGCTTTGCAATTGTTGGATTTTTATTTTGACACATTTTTGTCGTTCTGTCTTCCACATTCATGAAAGGTTTGGTATGAATGTTGAGTCATGTCTCATGAAACAGTCATGAATGCTTTATGTGCAGTTTATGACAGCTGCTATGAATGTGTTATGAACTCACCTGTCAAGTGTTACCCAATATTTCAATATGGTTTAAAAATGATGTCCAATATTCAAATATGTGGTTTAATGCTCAACATTTCTCACTAGTAGGTCACTTTGACACTAAGGGTGTTTTCACATAGTCCCTCTTGTAAAAGAACCAAACTTAGTCTACAAAAAGGAAACCAGAACGTGGACCAAAACAAAAGGGACTCAGTTCATTTTGTATTCATTGTGAGTTCATTTGAAAGAGGACTCAGATCTCTTTCTGGTGCACTTCATCTCTGATGGGGCCTCTGCACTCTCCGAACGTTCGCCTGCCCCCTTGACGGCAGTGCAATAACTGAATTGCGCAGTCTCTTTTATATGTTTGCAATGAGAGTTTGACAGAGAGATAATAGCCTAGCAGATCATGAAAAATGGTGTGCAATGTAATCCAAACTTTGCTGATTTCTACATTGTTAGTTAGCCTACCAATAGCTTGGATGAAAAGATATTCAGCCTAATGTTAATGTTAGAACACACTTGTTTGGCTGTACATGTAGCCAATTTAATGTTACAAATGTATGTAGGCCTATCATGAGCCTCATGATAATAGTTTATTTTATATAATAAACAACATGCCTTCTCTTTTGGCAATGGCAAGTCAAGTAGGACAAAATAGGCTAGCATACAATGCAAAATGTGAAAGAGAACCCAGGGCGATTTGTGTTCACAATGCACAGATAATGTGAATCGTGCCGCAGACTTCAAAGTGAACTGTGCCGAGACTACCTCCCGAGCTTTTAATAAGGCAATAATGTTTTTAAAGTTAGATACAAGTTGTCTGGAAAATCATAATTATACAGAGGGGTTTTAGTTACAGTCAAATATAATTCTGCTGCACTTTTCATATTTAACAGAAAAGCAAGATATTTGCTAGTTCTTGCAATAATTAACCCAGTTTTAATGGGATAATACCCCAATATGGACAGCATCTTTACTGTTTCTGACTCAGAAGAGAACACTAGTTCAGAAAAGGTCTCAAATTGACCTTGCTAAATAGTCTGAAAAGCACAAAAAGGGATTGTTCTAGCAAGGTCCTCTTTATAAAAGATTTCCTCTTGAACATCAAAACAACAGGGGAAAAAATCTCTTTAAATTCTTGCTGTGGTTTAAGGAAAGCGCAAATGAGTTGCTCAAGCAAAGCTGACTCATCAGTTTGATCGACCTTGAGACTCACACTCTCAAGACATCTGTGTTTTTTTTTAAATCCCCACTTAGAGAGAGAGAGAGAGAGAGAGAGAGAGAGAGAGAGAGAAGAAAAAGAAGAAGAATTCCAATCTCCCCCTTACCTTGACCTCATGAAGATGGATAGAAAAGAAATATCTCACACATTTTTCCCCCTTCACACACGCGCCTCCTAAACATCGCTCTGGAAGGGCTTTAATGATATCTGACTCTGCAAATGAGTTGTCATTAATTTAATTCATCAGTCAGCACTTTGACTGACCTTGAGTTTTTTAGACAGGAAGAACCGGTTCCCCTCAAAGACAAGAATACAACACTTCGCCTCACTTACCTCTGCACCAGAAATTGTCACCCAGCACATACATACTCCCGGATTTTATTAATACGAGTAATATACAAAGTCAAGAGGAAAAAGACATATGCATAATTCATCATGGCTGGACATGTGTGGAAATTAGGAGGTAACCTTGGATTGGACCAAACGTGCAATGGAGCCCTGATAAGATCTGGATTCTCTGATGGCAAAGGGAGAAACAAAATAAATAAATAAACCACTCATGGGTTAATTAAAGTGGTGATTTGAAATTACTTTTAAAATTCTGTAGATGCGGATTAGATGGTCACGCAGGGCCAAGCGGTGGCGGTGGTGTGCGTGGGGGTGGGGAGGGGGTAGAGAGAGGGAGAGGGAGAGGGAGCCCAGTCAGATTCTAAAGTAATCCCTCCATCTTGCCTCAGCACCAGGATGGAAGCTTTAATTAATTAAGGCATAACCCGTTGGAAAAAGAAGCCGTAATCTTTAAGCCTGTCCTCTGAAAAAAAGCTCCCTTTTAATTTCTCCCTCATGCTTTATGACTTCCGTCTTGGTCCAGTAATGTCCTCCTGGATGGCCGGTTGGCCAGCGGGCTTCGCTGCCTCGTTACTCAAATCTCCGTCCTTTCCCCCGATCCACTTACTGATACACCTCCTTTCCCCCGATCACATACCGGCCCCCCACAATCCTTTTACTCGTTGCTCTGCATCTATTTGCTGCTCCTCTGTCTTCCTTTCCTTCTTTTTAAGGTGTGATCTATATTCAATGACAGACTAATGAGTGCTCGCCTATTTCAGGGAGCCTCATCACGTCATTAGCAAAAGAAAAGAGCTGAATGAATAAAACATCTAATGTGGAGACAGGGCCCTGGCAACATCACACAAGACTTATGCTGGGGTAACCAGGGAGGAAGCATGGAGGTTTTCTCTCTTTTTTTGCCTGACAGGAGTCTCTTTCCAGTTAATTATGAGGGTCTGGTGTGCACCTCACTTCATTTGAGAGGACAACTGGTGGAGATGGTGAAGGGAGGAGCTCTGAGTGAGACATAGAGAGAAAGGGGAAAGCAGGGAGAGAGAGAGAGAGAGAGAGAGAGAGAGAGAGAGAGAGAGAGAGCAAGAGATGCAGATACAGAGCCGAAGAAAGGCAGAGGAAGAGGCAGAGTCTGGAATAGTGTAAGGGAGGGGGTGAGAGAAACAAAGTTAGAGAGAGGAAGAAAGATACAAAGTCGAAGAGAAAGAAAGAGAGTTGGAGTGAGGAAGATTTAGGGGAAGAACTGAAAAGAGGGAGAGAGAGAGAAAGAGTCTGAAGAACACAAGTGAGATAAAGAGAAAGAAAGGGAGCAAGGTGGTGGGCATTGTGTTTGACGCTCTTAAGGGGGCCTCTGTGGATGTGGTTTGTGTCTCTGGGCGGCCCGGTGGGGCCGGCACGTGTTCTAAGGTGATCGCAGGCCTCCCCTCGGTTCCACGAGCCCCCGTCGGCCCCGGTGCGACGTGGGACTTTCAGCTCCGTCAGCTTAATTGGCCCACTTCCCGTCGGCATGACGCCCCGGCCCCAACTTAATTGGTTCCTTTTTGGTCGTGCCGGCAATCCCATTGGACAGGCAACACAGTGGGTCGCCATGGACACACTGGGCGCTGGGACATGCATTCCGGGACAGAAAGCGAGCAATAGCTCCTATTTTCCGACTGGACCTTGAGTTAGTGCTGTCTCTCCCCGCACAAACAACGCCCACAATACCTCCACACATCTCACTACACATGAACCTGCACGTACTGCTGCATTAGCCAGGACAGCCAAATTCATCTGCAGGGCGCCAGTGAAGAGTCCCACTGCCAAGACTCTCCTGACACCTCCTCTGCCTGTGTATTTTAGGGTGATTCGTCTGGTGAGACATTTCCATGCTGGAAATGCAAAGAGATGGGCCCCGGCATGTCAGTCGCTTTCCTGCGGAGAGCTCTGCCACCACCGCCTCAACACAGTGCCGGAGACACCGGAGCCTTTTCTTCTCATTTGCGTATCGACAGCTAGTGTCACTCTGCCGTTGAGGCCGGGCTGGGCCCCAGTGTCACCGTGTAATGAGGCCTCGGGAATGTGAGGCTCCTTCTATCCCCCATGTGCCCCAGTAATGAGGCTCGAAATACATCAAGTACTCTCTCTCTCTCTCACACACACACACACACACACACACAGCCAGGTGCATGTGCACAAGCAAAAAGACACACACACACACACACACACACAGACAGACAGACACACACACACAGCCAGGTGCATGTGCACAAGCAAAAAGACACACACACAAACACAAATGTATGCATTGACACAATCAGACAGCCATACACACACACACACTGAGACACACACACTCACAGAGTCTGGTCGTCAAACGACAGCAGCATAATGAGCACTTTCCCCAGTCCCAGAGGTCACTCTCCTCTCCGTGGGTATGCTGTTGTCTAATTGTTTGTGTTTGTTTGTTTGTCACGCCATCCTCTTCATCCTCCTGCCAATACCACACAAGTGTGGAGATGTGTCTGATAATATAGAGGGTGAATGTGAGTGTGTGTGTGTGTGTATTTGTGTGAGCAGCTCCAAAGACTCTGTGGCAACTAAGCTGCCAGGGAGAGTACTTTTGATGCCTGATGTCTGACTCTTCACACAGTGACTCTTATGTACAGTATATCAACACACAGGGGGAAGAAAGTGGCATAATAACAATGACACCAGCCTGTACTTACAGCCATGTTTTTTTCCCTGGTGTTGTCACTTGAGTACACATTTTGAATAAGGATGTTTGTCTGTTCCAGTCGACTGTCTGTGATTGAAGTGTTTATGAGACATGTTTATCTAAGTTCAAATGATCTTCAAAATTGATCCTTGCCCATGCCACAAGCTCATCAATCCTCTTTAGCAGCCTTGTGCATGCAACTGTCTGGAGAATGACCGTGAAGTTGTTCATGTAGCTCTTTAACTGTTATGCTATTGTCCCGATGATGACGATGACCTCAAATGCTGTCACAAACAGGATGGGGGATATTGAGCGGCCCATGGCGGTACCAACTTCCAGATGTTGCCACCCTGTGGTGAAATCTTGGTGGGCACAGCATAATTGGAGTTCTTTAAAGAATCAGGCTAACAGACATCTGATGCAGTCAGGGATGTAGAAGAACTCCAACAAGTCAATGAGTTGAAGGGGACAGACCTGTATGCATTAGCAAGGTCCAGCCACACAACGAGCAGGTCACTCTTATCTGTTTTTGCCCTCAGTTACTAATGGTACTGGGCCTGGAATCATGTTCTATGGTCAGGTGAAATGACAATCAAGCCTTCTGGCAACACTCAATGTAAAGAACCTTATGCCTAACAATAGCATATGGTGGATGGTCTGTGATGTTGTGGAGCTGTTTCTCTAATAAAAATCTAGGCCCTAGGAGCCTCTTTAGGGTAGAGCTATAAGGTGTAACTCCATGAACACCTGGACATTTTAAATCAAAATGACACTAAAGGCACACTGCTAAGACACTAAAAGTGGGTCAAGATTCGATCATCCAGCAGGTCAATGAATCCAACATATGTCCAGATCAACACAAAATGGTTTACTGAACAAAAAAGTATGTTTCTGCCACCATTGTACTGACCGCACCTGTGTATTTACTGCAGTACCAATGAATCAAAATCAGATCAATGCTTTAGTCAGAAAGAAGAATGAAGAAAAAAGAAATGCATTTCCATGTATAGCCCGCACCTGTGCATTAACCTCACAGCTGAGGACATTTTGCTAAATCAATGTCTAAACCTTGGTTAATATGGAGCGTACAGTATAAAATGCATACAGAAGAAGGCATTCATTTTGATTGGTTATTACTTAATGCCGCATATCATTACAAATGATAAAACAAAATACAACTGCTGTATTTGGAAAAAACACTGCAATTTGTAACAATTTATTACAAAATGCAGAAAAACTAATTACATATTGCCTGCAGGCAGTTTATAACAAAATGTTTCAGATAAAAAAATGTGTCAGATAAAATTATAAAAATATCATTACCGCTATTACAAATGTGTTATTACATAATGAAGTGAAAAATTACTATTATTATTTTATTATCAAGTTATAACATAATGTGGTGTTACACTGTCCACCATGTCTTCAGTGAGAATGTTCAAGAAAAAAAAATGCATCCCTACAGAATGACGGCCTATATATACTGTATTCGGGTGTAATAACCACTTTTCAGAACCAATGAGGGAACTGAATGTGTTCGAAGGAAATCATGAAGCTCTCCGTGTGCTGTTGAAACAGCAACAATTGATTATAAAACCCGTGTAAACCTAATAACTCTGACTCGGCTTAATATGGAAAAGGTTCACGTCAATGTAATATTACTATCTATATAGGCTGATATCTTATGAGAATGCCCCCATCATCATTTCATTTGACTCGTTAGCTCTAGGAATAATGTACAGGTCACTGACATTTGCTTGTCCAGACCATCGCTGACAAACAGTCCACTGCTATATCGCCTAATAGCCTACAGTAGTCAGTTCTGCTGTAGCTTAAACACTTCCCTTAAAAATGCTGCTGCCAAATTTGTGATTGGTTACATTGATAGGGATCACATGGTGAGTTGTTGATGAGACTGAGACCATTTAGCGTGTTTCCATCCAACTTCTTAATGCACATTTAATCTATTCGAATAAGAAATCCCAGTTGGAAACACGTGAAATGCGCATCAAAAATCCTAATGCGCATCTATATTTGATTCGCTAGAGGGGGGTGGATTAACTCTCGATGCGCATAAGGTATAAGGAAACGGTTTATTCGCATCGCGTGACGTAACCTTCAGAGAATCTCAGCAGTCTCGCGCCAGTAGGCTACAGTAGCACGTCCTGAACCCTTTTAATGCAACGAATGTGGCACTGGACGCCTGTAGACGACATGGCATCGGAGTCCGATGAACCTGAGGAGGCCACGGAGGCCAGAAATGCCTGGTCGTATGAGGAGACACTCACATATTTGAACCTGATAAAAGAAATGAAAATTTTAAAGATTATTGACGGTAAACAGCAGCGAAATGCAGACACATATCACGACATGGAGCAAAAAATGAAGGAGAAGGGGGTCACTAAGCCCTGGAAAATTTTGCGCACCAAATGGAAAAATTTAAAACAACGATACATGGCAGAAAAGAGGAAGAGAGGAACAAGTGGAGCTGTAGGAAAGACCAATTTTACCTATTTTGAACTAATGGACGACATTATGGGAGCTAGACTGATAGTCACAGCCATTACTACCCAAATTAACACTTCAGGTAAGTTTTTGTCTTTATTATTGTCCTGCATTATGTGCTAGTTAGGCTAATATTGGTCATTGCTTAGCATACAGATTGCCTATTAACTGACGTTCTTTCTTAGGTGATAGCCAGCATGAAATCGACGTTGTTGATGTGGGCCTGGATGAACCACCAGAGCAAGCTGTGGAATGTAAGTGTAGGCCTATTACAAATATTACAAATGGTTTGACGTTTTGGAGGGTAACTTTTGAAAGGTGGGTCATGTAGGCCTACTAACCACCCCTTTGAATGTGTGTTGATGTGTGGCTTAATGGGTGAGGTTATTTCATCAATGTAGGCCTGGACACACCTACTGTTCCACGACAAGGCAAAGACCCTCATAACCCCCCATCTTACCAATTACAACATGCAATTCTCTGAAACCTACTACAGTATACCATAATTCCAAACCCATGCCCATTTCTTGCTACGAGACAGAAGGCAACTGTTCCAACCCCAAATAAAAACCTTAAATCTAACCCTGAACCAGTAGGCAAGGGGCATGTGACAGCTGATTTGCAAAAAAGTTATCACAACAAACACAGTTGCACAGTTTGTATCCCAATGTGAAGACAATAACATAATAACCAGCTGAAAGTGCCTGGTAGTATGTGTGCAATTACAGAAAGTAGGGGTAATAGAGATCATCCATCCCACAATGGGCGCATTCAATTATACTGTTACTGAAAACATGATGAAGTTAGTTAATTATTCATTCCCCTGGGGTGAATTCAAAAGAATCCAAAAAACATTTATTTGTAGTAGATTTTCTTTCAGTTTCTCTACAAACTAATTGACATACAACAAAAACGTAACTTCTTTCTGTCATTCTAGTGCCGCCTGTGGCCTCCGAGGCGACCTCCGAGGAAAGGCATACCTTCCGGAAGCGCCACCGACCCACAAATGCTACTAACATGGAAATCATGTTTGAAAACTTCTTAAAACAGAATGAGGAGCAGCATAACGAAGAGCAACAGACCCTGCAGTCACTGTCAAGTACATTGAATCAGGCCATGCAATGTTTTGAAAGGTGTGCTCAAGCTGCTGAAAGGCAGGCTCATGCTTATGAGATGTTAACGGGCATGTCCATGCAAAGGAGCATTCCTCCATTGTCACATACGTACCCACTCACTTCTAACCCACCTTCCTCACCCTACAACATTTCTAATTGTCCGACACCTACAGTACACCCTACTACTCTAACCCACCTACACCTCTCCACAATTCCACCAGACTGACACCTTCACCTTACCACATTCAACAATCACCATCAGATTGCACCAATCATAATGCATCACAACATGATCCTGCACTCAAGTCTGCTCACGAACCACAATCATTCAGTACTTACCTTAACTTGGACTGAAATATGCATGATTAGTTAAAAAATGTTTACTATCACATTACAATAAACTTGTAATGACACAAACACAGAGCAGAGTAGAAAGAAAGCATTGAGTAGTTTGTCTTTTTATTTCATTAAGATTTAACCTGTTCATATAGGTTGTTCATAAATGCTATTTTGGATATGTTCACAGCATTGATATTTGCTGTTTGCTGTCAAACAAAAAAAACAGAGGATGACAAGTAAAGGAGGATGACTATAGCAGTCAGTAAGGAAACATACATTATATTTTAGTTTACAAATGGAGAATGAATAAATGAACCAAATGATTAACCAATAAAAGGCAATAGTGGGTAACTCCTTGTGTTTTGAGTTTTCTTGGCTTTGGCAAAAATACAGGATTATTCATCTACAGCAATTAGTGCGTGCCACAGTGCTGGACCCTTGCAACCACGTCTCACCAGGGCTTCGCGAATTTCTATGGCTGCTTCGGATGGCTGGTCCTGATGGGCTGGGTGATGGGGTTGCTGTAGTACATCTACATCTAATGCCTCCCTCCTAGCTGGCAGCCTGATCTTTCTCTTTTCGCACATGTTGTGTAAAACCACCACTGTTGGCATGAAAGTGTGGTGTATGTCTGACCTCTTTGACAGGATACGCCACCTTGTTTTTAGATTGCCAAAAGTGTTCTCCACTCGCACACGTACCTTGCTGAGCTGCTTGTTAAACAGTTGCTTTTCCTCAGAGAGGTTGGGCCCAGAAAACCCCTTCATTAACCAGGGCAAGAGTGGGTATGCTGGATTCCCAGCAATAAAAAGGGGCACCTGCACCCCTTCTATTTCTGTTTGGCTCTGTGGTAGTTTCTCTGGATGACTATAAACAGGGTTCTCGCGGATCCTAAAAAAGTCTTAAATACAACTTTGGGATTTTAAGGCCTAAAAAAAGTCTTAAATTGTCTGGAATGTCTTGAATTTTCGAAAAGGAGGTGAAATTCGAAATTGAAGATGTTTTTCACGGGTGTCATTAAAGGAACCGTATGTAAGAAATGTATTTCAATTAATCATAAAATGGCCCTGGTATGTCACTAGACATTAAGAAATCATGTTCATTTCAAATACTTATATCACTGACAACAGTAGTCCGGCCAGGATATTGTCATTTAAAAAGTGGAGTTGCAGCCCTCAACTGATGTTGATGTTGTGTTTTGGCCTGATGTGCCACCCTCCACCTATCTACTAATTACAAAGTCAGTAGTGTTTCGACATCCAGGTTGGCAACCTCGAGTCAGGGGGGAGGGGGAGGGAATACACCGCTCTACAGTAATTTGAAAGTGATTGCAGTACCAGTTTTGGCCACAATCTTACATATGGTTCCTTTAAAGGTGTGAAAACGATAAGAATATGTAAAAATATGTCTGACGTTTTCGTGGTGTAGCCGAGGCCTGAGAGATACGCAGGTAGCCGTGAGCGGTAGAGTGAGAGGAAGAAAGAGTAGGCCAGTTAGCGATAGGGTGGCCATACGTTCGGATTTAGGCCGGCCGGACATACGGATATTACAAGCCCTGCCGGCACAGCCTCAAGCCGGACGCTCATTTGTCCTCCTTTTTAGAGTCTTATTTGCTCGGACGCAGCATTGTTTCACAAACTATAGACACGAAGACTGCTGGTCATATTATGCGCGGACCGGTGCTTCTGTCACTCGTCTGATAATTTGCTGCGCAATTTATGAAGGAACCACAGACCGACAGAAAAAGAAAACGTTTTCGCAATCAGGAGGAAATACACGTGAAGTTGATCTGTTTGCATCTTTCCAGCTTTCCACTTTCCAGACCCTAAAGTTGGGTATTTATAGCTGTGAAGGTAATTCATACACAATTATTGTCTTTCGCCAAAATATATTTGGTAACTTCTGTAGTCATCTAAAATAGGGTGGGGTTTAAAATTAGTAGAAAAAAACTATTGCATAAAACAGTTTTAGGTTGCCGTGGTATAGTCTTAATTTTTCCATTTAGATGTCTTAAAAAGGTCTTAAAAGTCTTTAAATTTGGACTTAGATACCCTGTATGAAGAGAACATCAAATTAAAGGGCTAAACCAATATTTTCAAAGTTGTTCCTTATTATGACCGCCGCGCAGCCCAAATTTCCGTCAATGATTCCCGGGACACTGAAAGACCGGGGTACTCGAAACTTGGTGGGCATGTAACCCCACATGGATAGCATGGAACCATCGTTTTTCGTTTTGATCTGTAGCCCCCCCGCTGGACTGGACCCCCCGAAATGAGGGTAGGGCAGACACAGTTCTCTGTGAATATCTTGAGAACTGTAGGGCCTAGGATGACCATTTTTTTCCGTATGTTTGCCTCCAGGGGTCATGTTAACCCATTTCATGTGCACAAACAGATACACACGCACACACATACATTCACAGTAATCATACGTATGACACATACTCACACAGTAGACATATGTACGCTTGCATGCACAGGCACATATGCAGGCACACACACAAGCACACACACACACACACACACTCACACACACACACACCCACACACATAACATAAACATAACACAAACAATCAAGAATTTCTCAGAATTATGAACAGGCAAGATGGAGGTGGGGTTGTATAAAATGAATTTTACATGTGAAATCTATGAACTAATCATGTTTTGGTACTTGTTGTCTAGCAGATACCAGTGAGAATTGAGTGTGGATAATGCAATTTAGTGAGACAAAATTTTTGTGGAAAAAATGTGCTGGACTGGGCGGCGGTCATATTTTGTACCGCTCTGCGATACATCTAGTTATATTATCATTAGTAGTAGTAATAGTAGTAGTAGTAGTAGTGACAGCAATCTCTTGCGCTTCCCCAACATTAGGCAACTTGATGTGCTCTCTTGCTTGTTCCCGTAGGGCAAAACAAACTAAATACACACATTGGTGCACAGTTGTTTTGCTGACGCCAAAGGTGTCGCCAACAACTCGGTATTCGGAACACGTCGCAAGTTTATACAATGCGATGGCTATGCGCTCGTCTGTTGGGATAGGCGTCCGACAACGAGTAATCGGGGCAACAGCCGGGCCTATCATTCGGCATAATTCTTCAAACCCGGATTTATTGAGTCTAAAACTTTCCACCCACTGTTGGTCAGTGAAGTGCGACTTGACCAAAAAAAAAAACTGCTGAGACCTTGGTCGTTCCCAAGTGTATGGTGGTCTCCGGCGATGGGAAGCTGCCAACACCCGAGCGCGCAATATAAGCATTCTCCGCCTTCTCCTTCTAATCGATATTAAATGAAATATTTTTGAAATGACGGAATTAATTATTCCGACCGCAGAGAAGAGGGCGTCCATTTTACTCAACGTAGGCAAACTGTCCCCAAATAATTAGAACAGGTGTTTGAAACGGTGACTAATGCGCAGCCGTGGCCCACTGGTTAGGACTCTGGACTTGTAACCGGAGGGTTGCCGGTTCGAGCCCCGACCAGTGGGCCACGGCTGAAGTGCCCTTGAGCAAGGCACCTAACCCCTCACTGCTCCCAGAGCGCCGCTGTTGTTGCAGGCAGCACACTGCGCTGGGATCAGTGTGTGCTTCACCTCACTGTGTGCGGTGTTTCACTAATTCACGGATTGGGTTAAATGCAGAGACCATTTCCCTCACGGGATCAAAAGAGTATATATACACTTATATGTATGCGCATTACCACAGATGCGCATCACTAATTCGCATGAGTTGGATGGAAACACGCGATATGTTGTAGTGAAACCATTAGAGTGAATCAATCAAGACATGACAATGTATACATTTGATTACATTCCATGTTCCTAGCTAACTTCTTCTGTGGGCATGTGGCAAGCATGTGACAGTAGGCCCACAACAGGCCCACACTTCCATGAAGCAGAGTAGCTGATCAAACTCACGATTGAAAGGATTATCATCAGCTTGGGAATTAGGATCCTGTGAGGGACCGAGGCGACCACCCCACGTTTAGGGAGGTGCGCCACTGGATTAGGTGGGGTTGAGGGAAGGCAGGAAACAGCAGTTCCGTACAAAAATATAATTTATTTTGTCCATAAGCAAACAGGCAGATCCAGGAGCACAATAGGGGTCCAAAACATGAAATACAGGGTTCTTCAGTCGACAAACAAACACGTACCATGCAACTAGGCACCCGGAACCTACTCTTTTAGGCTGTCCAAACAAGGCGACCTTGTAACCTTGCCTCACAACAAGCAAAGTTAACTTAATATTAAACAAACAAACTCTATGACTTCCCTGATTTCTGGACCTCAAGCTTGACCTCAAGCTCGACCTCAAGCTCGACCTCAAGCTCGACCGCATGTCTCCCTGGTTCTCCTGTGTTTCCAGTCTATTGTATCTCTCACGTGTGAAATAAGCCTGCCTTTAAATAGGCTAGGCAATTACCCAATTAGGTCTGGGCTAAACCATTATAGGGAATGCAAGGGGTGGTGGTGGTCTGTACCATTAACCCAATCACAGTTAAAATCAACACCTTAATACAGACACATACATATGAAATAAACAGCCATAAACCTGGAATTGAGTGCAGGTGAGTGTTTGGCTGCAGTCCATGGAAGTGTGGCACAAGGCAGTTTTGCAAAAGTTTGTCGTAGGGGAAAAGGAGAGGACTCCTTTTCCACAGATTCTTACACAGGCACACTAAAAAAGTACAGCCAAGGCCAAAGCTGGAGCTAGTGCTGGCTTTATGCTTCCAGAGAGAGAGATTTCAGCTAAAGAAAATGAACCTGTCAATACCAAGAGAGCTCTATGGGTAAAAACAACCAGAGCTACAGTTCTTTATGAGACAACTTCATCGTTATTGGTTAATTTCTTCCTTCTCTATTTCTGTTCGCCACAGTGCCTAGAACTAAATATATAATGTAAAGTGCAGCATCCAGTTTGTGTTTTCAAGTTTCTACCCATGCACACTGTGTTTTCCAAAGAATGTCGAGCACAGCAAAGCTATCAGCTGGATTCGAGGGAAATCAATCACAGCCAATGCCTTCTCTGGACGGTGGTTTGTTTTTGACTCTGTTGTCTGCAGCCTGTGAACATCCCTGCCTATGATTGCACCCCCCCCCACAAGGTGTGTCTTATTTTCAAAGGAGTTTTTTTCATTTGGGGCCTATCTTTCTGCCTCCTCTACTTTGACTCTATTTGTGGTTCTCTCTCTCTCTCTCTTTCTCTCTTTCTATTGCTCACTGCTCAGAAAAGTTTCTCCAGTATTGATGTAGCAACTGCCAAAGCATCTTTTTTTTTTGGTGGGGGAGATAGAAAAAATTGAGAGAGCGGAGCAAGAAAAAAAAGAGAAAAGATTGAGGCTACAGACAGGATGAATGAAAACATGGTGAATCACAGCCAGCACTAAACCAGAGAAAAGGCATCCAAGCAAGCAGATTTTCCCCCACTCTTCTCTCCCCTACACAATCGTCTTCATCACCTTCATCCATTGTCATTTGGCTCCTTAACGCTGTGCTCCCATAATCTGGCAGAATGACTCACTGTTGTCGATCACAGCAATCTGTCCCTCTTGGGAGGCCCGACCTGGCTCACCAGCTCTGCCTTTGATTACAGTAACCTTGCCAGAACTCATTGTGGTAAGCATCAGGATGAGAGAAGGAAGGAAAAAAGGCTGCGGTGTATCATGACAATTAGTGCCAGGCTGTCAATCTGCATGTGGCAGTAATAGGAACTGAAAAAAAAAGTAATTTTCTGGAGGTGGCAGAAATCTCTTCTCTGTAGGAGGAAATGTACGATTATTAATGTTCTGGCTAATGGACTGTATTTTGTTTTTTTAGACCTTCTTTCCCTCTCAATAGAGAATGTTTCAATGCTCCAAAAGTGAGTGTGGCTAAACTCTCTTAAAGCGTAACTCTCACCAAAATGCAACCTAGGGTCTTTTTGTAAATGTACCCCAGTCAAACTTTCGGTTAAAAGCATAATTAGACGGAAGCGGCACTTTCAAAATTGACCGTATTGTCGTTTTCTGGTCAAATGGCCTTTTGAAAGGGAGTGCTAGGGGCACTATGATCACATCAAAATGGCATTGCATCAATTTTTGAAACACAACATGAAACTCTAAGTATCACCAGGGTCTCTACACATGAACTCAAGCATTGAGAACGTTTGTTTGTGTACACAGAGTTTACTAAAAAGAAAGGTTTTGAACAACTCACATGGTTTTTTCGCTCGCTGCCATCTTGCCAGTCAAGAAGTGAGATGTCCAAAACCTTTCTTTTTAGTAAACTCTGTGTGCAAAACAATGTTCTCAATGCTCGAGGACATGTGTAGAGACCCTGGTGATACGTCGAGCAAAGTTAATCTTGAAAGTGCCGCTTCTATCCTAATTATGCTTTTAACGAAAGTTTGACTCGGTACATTCACAAAAAAATCCTACGTTGCATTTTGGCAAGAGTTACGCTTTAAACCCATTATTCACAGACAAGGTGATTTCCCCATATTGAACCTTACAGGATATGAACAGTTGCTAAACTAGCATAGCAAGGCTTCAAGATTATTTGAAATGGTACAGTATATATATTTTTTACCCTTGTAACTGAAGTACACGTAACATTTTTTTCTTCAAAATAGAAAAAGAATGTAGGTGAAGAGTTTCTTGCAGCCACTGCATCTTAGTCAATGTCACTTACTAGCCCCCAGTTGCACTAAACGTCATCCGGATTATCCATGGCAAATGTGCAGAATACTGAGAAGAGGTGTTGAGCCAAGTGCATTGGGAAGACATGACAAGAGATTAGCTATTCTAATCTGCATAATATGAGGGAGGATGGAGGAGCGCATTAGCATGTGTGAGGTGGTACATGTAGCTTTGCATGGTGCCCTTTTCCCCTCCTTTCCTTGCATTCGAGTGAACAATAACCACTGCAGGTAAATTAATTAGCGCCACCGCTGTGATTTTGAGAAGGGCCTAATCTATGGGCTACCCCTAATTAGATTAATTTCCATATTCACCACATCAAAAGGTGCTGGAACTAGGGTGTACTTGCACATGCAATATGGTTCTAATTCCACTCGAATGGGTCCCTACTACATGCTCAACTACTCTGCTTCTTTCGAGGGCTTGGAATAGAATCAATTTCTACGTTAGCATAATAGGTTCCTCCCGCGCTGATGGCATGGTGGGTTTGTAATTGGATCCAAGTGCCATATGTGCACCGACACCACTGCGTGCAAGTCATTAGTTCTCCGGTGTCATAGTCAACAGCTCCTATCTGATATCTCTCTTCTCCACTAATCAACATGCATTGCCAACGCCATGTCTACAGCTTATGATAACATCAGGTCTATGCAAGATCACAGGAGTTGTTTGAAACACGCTACTCTGAATGTGTTATTGCTAGAAAAGGATGATAACAAAACGAAAAGCTAATCTGCAATCTGAGAAGGAACATGACAGGCATTTACATGAGTTATTTATGATTTGTCTTTCTTTTTTGACATTATTTACTAAGATAGAGGTGGTGATGTTTCCTTTCCAATACATCAAGACATGAACACTAATACCAAGTCTGCACATGATAAGGATTGTGTATTTTAAAAACTCCAAGGAAACATCTGTGAGTTTAGAAGATATGGGACCGATGCAAAAGGCTTACAGCCAGTGTGAGTTTGGATTATACTAATAAATCTCACACAATCTAAATTACACATAGAATTTCAAGAAGAGATAAGAAACATATTGCTAATTTCAAGAAACTGCCCATGACTTCTGAGCGACAACTCATACGACGGGTAGTATAGACACTGAATAATCCTTTTTATCAGTCATGGTTGGAGCTCTTTATCATAGTCAAGGGACAAAAAGGTCAAATGTGTTACAACAATGTGTTTCATGCTAATTTAACATTTCTTCCAGTCAAGTGCTTTTAATTTTCTTTCTCATGTCTGCCTTTGATTCATGTCCCTGGAAAATTTCAAACCAATTAATTTGATGTTTATCAGATTAATCATTATGCCTAAAATAACCACACCAGTGTATAATCTTTGAATTCTTTGTACTCCGTGTCGGATGGATTTTGAGGAACAGTCATGAGAATCCATGGAAATATGGACTACAGCGTCGTATTGAGGTGCGAGGCTTTGTGTGTGTGTATTTAGGACAGCCATGATTGATGGTGTCATGTGTTCTCTAAATGTTATGGCCATTCATCAGTTACATAACAAGATGTTTCCCTTCAAAACAAATGCTGCATTAAAATAAACATAGACCCATCTGCAGAGACTGACACAGGCTGATACATCCACCCACAGCGCACAACCTACCTTCATATCTGCTGTAAAAGAAAATACATTATAGGAAATACTGTCAAGTTTTGAAAAGGTGGCAATGGTGTAATATATGCTAATTACAAGTCAAACCACTTCCCAAACATTCTACCTCTCATTTGTCTAATTACTTGTGTTCAGCAAGAAAAGCTAAAATGAATAACCCTGGTGAAGTCAAGTAATTTCTAAAAGTGGCCTTCACTTGTTGAAAATATTATTGCACATTGCTATGGAATTTATTGCACCGTATTCCAATTAGAGTGCTTGATTCAAACTCCTGCCTGACCCAAACACTGTTCAAGAAGTTGCTTACCATGTGATAGACTGTTTGTTTGCCATTAAATACAAACCTAAAAATACAATAAAACTGAACTGTGCTGTATTTTGGCACAGTAATTGTATATGTCACTTCAACATACGTGTAAATATCAACATATGCATTTACGACACTACAAAACACCTTGTAAATATCAACATATGCATTTACGACACTAAAAATGGTGTGGGTCATAAAAAATACCAAAGAATAAATTAAAAAAGTTTTAATTTACCCGCATTATCTCTGAATATACCTACTGCTCCCCCAACTCTGAGAAATGACAAACGTGCACTGACTGCGATACACAAACAAACAACCGACAGGGCCTGTTTATCCAGCACAAATGAGCACAGTAGTGTCACTGTTGTACAAGCAGTTGTATGCATAATGTAAGAGAAGAGACAAAAAAGAGCTTAAAGTTAGCAGGCATTTAACTAAGTCTCCAGCTGTTTTTTTGTTTTGTTTTTTAAAAAAAAAGAGCTTTGGCTGATGCAATGTTGTGGAACTGTATTTATAGTAGAGATGAGAAAGAGAGCTTGTTTTGTTTAGGGGAGATCGGTGGACTTCTATTGAGTGTTGACAGACACGTTGAGGGGGTCTGTGGTCACGCATAAGATGACAGGCTATGTAATCACACCAGCCATGAGGCAGAGCCGCTCTAATGGTGTCGGGTCAGTGACCCCTCCAGCTAAATGCATAGTTACTCACCGCAAATGTAGTCCAAGGTGAGAATGGACACCTCATGCCACATCTTCATCTTTACTTGGCTGAGCCTGTTAAAGCAACAGAATTGCCTCCTTCCTTTTCTCTCTCCTTCCATCCTCCCCTCCTTCAATTCTTTCTTTCTCTCTTTTTCAGAATTGCTCATACAATTCCACGTTTCACAGTGATGCGTGCATAACAGTTCCTCAAACACCTTTGACTGTTACGGGGGGTGGGGGGATTGGGGGTGGGGTCTTTGCAGAAGAAGGGGACTCATCTATATCTTGCACAAGCTCTGTCTTCACCCAACGCCATGGTTGCCGCCCCCACTTTGAGGACTGCTATATTTGCGGTGGTGGGCAGCCGTGTGGAAAAACCCATCATCGTGGCCAGTAGAAGTGGAAATGAAGTCGGCCGAAGTCGAGAGAGCCAACTTCACGGGAGGACGGGGGGGGGGGGGGGGGGGCAGGAGGTCCTAGCTCAGGTGAGCCCGAGGTCTCTCATGGATATTTTCTCCATTTCAAAACAACACTTCCCACCAGTGGAGGGGTCTTCCAGGTTTGCCAGGCCCTGCGATGTGCTCAGAGGCATAAAAAATGAAACAACTTTGTGTTCAAATGCCTCTTTCAGCCTTAATTTGAATTGCTAAAATATTAGCTGGAGCAGGAGCTCCCGGGCACCAATCGATAAGTCATTGCGATGCAGGGCAGCACTGGCAATTAGAGCAACTGAGGAGCTCCGACAAATAATATGAGGAGCTGGAAGGGACAGGCTGAGGCCAAACACTCTGGCACATGGTACGGTGCCCTAGTGTGGTCAAAGCAGTAATTCAGAGTAATATGCACTGGCATAATCTTCTGGTTTCTATTTTTACAGGAATGCACAGAACGCTGTCTGAAAACCTCTTTCACTTTGTTTCCTAATGTCTCTCTCTCTCTCTCGCACACACACACACACAACACATCGTCTGCATGAGACTCATCCTCCCTCCCATCTAACCCATTCCGTAGCACATCTCCCATCCCTGCACTGTGCGCAATAACTCATTTGCCTTTTGTCACCATTCCTTTGACCGAGTGCACTGGCATTTATTATTTATTGTGCTTAGATTCCCTTTAAATTTGCCAGCGCATTAGTCTTCAGCCATTTACTTCTTTTGCTCTTGACGCTGCACAATGTATGAATTTGTTGTCACATGCAATGTATTTCTGTTTGGTCCCAATATTCTTCTTAAAGTTAGTTTTCAACTGGAATGTTTTCATGTAAACACCTGCCATATTCTTGCCCAATGACAAAAGGGACACTTTCTACATTCACTTCACTTTCTCCTCTAAAGCACTATTTTATGGAAATGTGTGGACTCTTATTTTAAAGCTGTTGTACTGTAACTCTGGGCATGTCCTTTGTCTGGATGGACAATGTCAAATGTTAGCCATTTCATCCACATGACTCCATTGTTGCTGGAGATAAATCAACTCACAGAGCACCTGGACTTACTGTACATGCTTGAATAATGGGTTGCATAATATGATTCTAGATTTTCAGTAGATGTCTGAAAATAGAATAACGTTAGCATTGGTTGGATGGTATATTTGAAATGCGGTTGAGATTTCTGTGGATATATTTTACATCCTGTTTATGCTATTTCCATCATCTGTATCAACAACAAGCATATTGAAAATGACAAAATTGTGACTACAATGAATGGCATCTTCAAGAACCTTTTAAGCATCCACGAGGAAGCATTATGCCACTAGATTGAAGTACTCAATCTCTTTACAGGTAAAATAATTCAGTCAATCTGTCACTGTAAGGCTCTGTTTTGTGTTATTCAGCAATTAAATGGACCAGCAGTACCCATAAACCCTACCAGACTAGTGCCATGCCATCTTATTGCATCTGAGAGGCTATCTCGGCAATGTGAAGTGTCTCCCTGGCTATTACTTTAGTCCTTTTATTCTTAGGAACCAATACAAATCCAAATACTTAATAAAGTTGATGATAAGGAATTTTTCAAACCTGAAATATAAATGTGTTTCCCAAGAAGCAAGCATTCTCCTTTTTTTCATTTACATGCTTCTTCATAACTCCATACATTTCAAGTCCCCACTGAGCGTTGAACTGACAGCTTGTTAAAAGGTTCCAAATGTTTTATTTCAATGTCTCACAGAGCTGTGAACATGTACATCATATTGTATTACAAACTACCCTCACACAGTTCAGAAAGTATAGCAGATATATAGACTTCAACCTTGCAGACATGGGACCACCACCTTGGATATTGCTCTCTCAGAACATTGTGAAACAAGCCATACAACCAGTACACTATGACCACAACAGAGCAAGCACAGACAATTTGTGTAGGGTGTAGGGTCATGCTTTTTACTCCACCAGTTGCTGTTTGCTACTAGTGGAGAAGGCTGCATTGAGTCATGAGGATACATGCACACACGCATGCACACACACACACACACACACACACAGGCAATAGGAAACATATCTAACACACACATACAGAGAGAACATTAAAAGGGGTCTGGTTCTATATGCACAGTACATACACAGCTCATATTGAATCTCTGCTTCCCCTCATTAAGAGTGAGCCATTTTCCCTTCCTTATTCATTTCCATATATCTTCTGCCACAATTTTCTCTTTTGTGATTCTTGTAAGGATTTTTTTTCTTCTTCCTGGAGAAGATTGTGATTATCTTGGTGCAACTATTCTTAACTCTTTACTCAGTGGCCCAGACCAGTGCTATTCCTGTTCTTATGGTAATTTCTCAATTATTCCAAAGGCCAAGTCATACTATTAGGATCCCAATAGCCATGCTAATATGCATGTAACTACATCTATTTTAAGGGCGTCAGCAGTACTCAGCATAGATGCTATCATGAATAAGGCTCTCAGACAAGCGTAACAGCTCGGAGCTAAAGAGAAAAGCAGATCTCTTTGTGAGCTTGGGCACATTAATTCATAGGCATTGAGCAGTCCGAGTCATTAAGTCATTGGTGACATATTCTCAGCGAGGCTATAGAGCGAATATATTCTAACAACACATTTCACATTTTAGAGAAAAAAATGCCATACATTAGCATATTCTTGAGCAGCAAAATTGTATTCTTAAAATTAAGTTAATGTAAGAATGTTCTACTGATGGCTCAATGTTCGTGTGGGTGTGGCATGGCAGTCTAATGCTTACATGTCACCATCTCATAAACATCACATGAATATGTGTGTCAAATAAATAATAATAACAAAAAGATTTTGGTGAATATTATCTCATGGCTGTGTCTTTAACTACACACACCATTACAGTTGCATACACACATAACATATATCAATGTAATCTCAACAAACTGTACTTAACAGCAGTCTGTATCAATAATAACGTTATGTGTCCACAGCCTACAAGTGTCATTGTATATGCATACAGTACAGTATTACTGTATTCTTCAGCTCAAAATAAGATAAACTGTTATGAGAACATCATGAAGAGTGATATGCACCATGTTCATAAAACAGGAAAAAATGACAATACCACATCATGACATACAGACAGTCGGCTGTTGATGATTGATCATGTGTGGCCTGCATGGGTGAAGAGTCCGGTCGCCGGCTCACTCTGGCTGTGGCTGTCACTGGCCTTGTGATCCATGTTGGCGACCCAGGCATCAGTTTACATGAGACGAGCAGCCTCGGAAATAGGTGGCTCCGTGGAGCCCAGCTCCTCGCTGCATTCCCATGTCTTCAGGGGAGGGAAATTGCATTCCAAAATGAACTCTATTTTTCAGCTCCAATGTTATTTTCTTATCCCATTGGAACGCCCGTGGTGGTCAGCCAGGGCTGGCAAGGGGAATGCTGGTGAGAGATGTTAACAAATGATCAGTCTGGAGCTGTGGGGCGAGGGAGATATGGGTAATTTCAAGATGCTGTACAGTATATGTCTCATATCACACACACACACACACACAGAGCCATCTCACACGCACTGATATAGAGATGGACTGCCTTCTTGGGCAGACTGGCACCAACTGTTTAATCAATAAAGGAAGCACATACCTCCTCAGCTGACAAAGGGATTCAGAGATTATCTTATTCGCACGAAAGCCTAAATGTTAATCAAGTAAATAAAGATCTAAAAGATCAATAGATCCTTCCTACTTTCAACATCTCGGCTTTTATTATGTCTTGTTAGGCAGCTCCCATTCTCTCATCAGTCTCCAGAGAATAACACCTAATCTTATCTTACTGATGCTGTGGCGTGCTGTTTATTAACTTTGCTTTCATGACCTTATTTGAATTTATGGTCCTTTGTGTTGTGACTTTCAGTGTTTTATATTAGACTAGGTTCTTTATTAACTACAGTATGCACAGAACAAAAAAATATCATTCTTAATGATCTTAATGTAACTTCTTAACTTATGTCTTAATTAATTGACTTACTTTACTTCTGATTTGATTGACAGCCTCGGTGACATGTGGTGGGAAGTTAATCTATACACCTCGGGAGACAAAAGACATGGCGTCAGTAAGTAAATAACGTGGTGTAACCTCTTTAACCGTGACAATCAGTGTGCATCAATCACAATCTGAAGCCACCTGTTCTTTTGGTGCTCTAAGCGGATTTTTTAATCATATGCTCACATGACTAAGGGGTCCAGTGTGTTGTTTCGTCAGAGGAGTCGGAAAGAGGTGCTCTCTGCATAATTGACCAAATAGAAACAGCCTCTGGAATGGGCCGGTGCCAGATTCCACTCCAACTCTCTTATGAAATCAGCCGCTGTGGAGATTTATGGATGAAGTTGTTGTTTTAGAGTGGCCATTTGCCTTAGCGGTTCTTTGTGCAAGTGGTGGCGACAGCTCACGGGGTTGCTGTTTAATATAAAACAGTCTACAATATCTTAATCTCAACGTCCGGAAAAATCTTTCATGAAATAACCCTTAAATATGCCGGGGAAGAAATGATAAAAAAACAGCCAATCAAGAAATTAATTTATGAACAAAGCACTAATGCATTTTGCACTGGCAGAAAACACCCTCACAAAATGGTTAGAACTATAGCACATATTGTTTCAGATTTGCTCTGTGAATAAAACTCATTGTCTGACTGAACCACAAACAACAAATTATTTGCATTCAAATAAAAGAATGGAAAACATTATACACAAATGTAGGTACACCAAATATTTAATAACACTCTTACTGTATCTCTGACTCCCTTTGCCTGGATTTCTCTAAGCAAATACAACATAATTGCAAAAATATATTTAATCTTCACGCTCCCGGGACTCCCCTGTAGGAAAAAAAATGCTGCTCTGTTTTGAGTTATCTGTTACTTCAGCCATTTGAATAAACTGCCTGTGTTGCTTGAGCTGCGGTAATTGAGGCAAGTTTGCGAGCGGGGGTTCTTGTTTGTAGTTTATGCAGATCACAGTTCTTACATTTTTCCCCTTCTCCTCCTCCTTCCCCCCTCCCTACTTCAATTTGAAACGGGCGCACTTCAGCTGTCTCTTCTTCCCTCGACTCCTCTCCTCTTTTTTTTTTCCGCCACCGGACGCGTCTGAGCCCGACAAGTTAATACCAGTGTAGACTAAGAGATGTGCTTGCGGTGTCCGGAGATGACGCATGGCCTGGATGCTTCTGAGCCATGTAATACACACACACACACACACACACACACACATCAGCGTGGACGGCAAAGCCCACGCTCAGATGACCTCTAACAAACAAACAACAACAAACCAACAAACACAAAAACAAACAAACCAACATATCAAACGCTGGGACCAAAGGGTTATTATACAGCCCTTTAAATTGCTTGCCTTTTGTGTCATCATCCTTGACAAAGGAGAGAACTTTGAGGTATGAAAAGGCTCTGTGCGCTGCGGTGATAGATCAGCAAAGCCACCTCACAAGAGAGAGGCTCGGGAGAGTGCGCACAGCTGATACTTATCTTCTTCCCTCAGCCCACACACAAGAGGACATATGCTTTTAAGTGTTTACTTCGACACACACACGCACTAAATAAATAAAAAAAAAACCTGATAAGCCTACTTAACAAAGCAGATCTCTGTTTTTGTTTCTCTCCCTCTTAGCCAAGGCCTCCCACCAGAATGGTTCATCGACTCAGAAAATCGCCCTCCTCCAGTTGCTTTTAGACAAAATATCCAGAGGCTTCGAAAATTGGAGAAACAAAAGCAGAGCTTCAGGTGGAGCAAACATCTCTGTGTTCCTTCCCGCACTAGGAAAAAAAAATCAGAGTGGGAGACGGGAAACAATCTCAGTGAAGCCAGAGCCGAAGTAGCACACAAGCTGGGGAGCAGCGTTCAATAGGCTGAAATGAGAATGTGTTCAGTACAACCACCATTCTCATGAATATAACATGAATGCTGTTTTCAGACACAATATCTTTGTTGTGTGCGGTCAACTCAAAGGTAATAGTTTTTGGAGATGTTTAGGCCTATTTATGCATCATCTTTTACTCTCTGTCACCCTGTCTGTCAATTCCCCTCTCTATCGTGTTATCTTCAGCAGGCTTTTGCTCCTGCATAGTCGAATTAAAGGATTTCAGCTATTTATCAACCTGTCTCTGCGAATAAGTCGGTTTCTAACCTAATATATCCCAGGTTATTACAGGTATAGTACACATTTAGAACAGTTGGAATTACAGCTCACAGAATTGTTTGAAAGCCATTGCACAGATCACATTTCCATTTGTGAAACTTAATTTAGTACTAGTGGATCAAGCATGATCATTGAACAAGCCAATTCGCCAAACCATTGTTATTTTTGTACCTATGTATAGTGCCTGTGCTGACTGCTGGAGAGGCAGTTTCAAAGTTGCCAGTAGACGGATACATTGGGCAGGAATTCAGGAAGGGAGGCAGGCAGGTAGGCACACAGACGGAGAGATGTTGGCTTCGATGGAAATATGATGATGGCTACGCACTGAATATTTGACAAGAACCATCACATAAAAGCAGCTGGTACGGAATGATAGAGGTTGGTATACAGGACATCAGAGATACACACACTGGATGGATTTACAAGGCCACGGAGGGTCCATGGCTCAGAGCGAAAAAGGCCTACCGAATTACCATGCGGCTCAAATATTTCATAGAGGTAAGGGTGGGAAAAGAAAAAAAAATAGATCAGTTGCAAGCAGAGAGGTTTACAATTCATCAATATCCAACAGGGCTGCAACTCACTGCAGTGTAACCTTTATTTTTAGAACATTGTTCTAGAATCCTCCTCCTCTCCACTCCTCTCCTCTACTGATGGCATATTTTTCTTCTGAGCAGTGGCAGCTTTTCCCCGGCCTACTGATGGACTTATCCCGAGCCGGTAGCGCTCTGTCCTCTCTGTCGCACCGCTGGCAGGACAGACACTCCGGGCATGTTTACTGTGCCGCGTTTATCACACGTTTTACTCGACGTCCCCGCTCTGGTCCCTCTGCTGTCTTTAAGCGGCCTCCCGGTAGAAAGTGATGCACTAAGCAAAGGCGAAAAAAGGCTGCCAGATGGCACGTCAACTGCAGCAGCCCAGTAAAACCCGTGCAGTAAAACACTGGAGGTGCGCGTGAAATTTCAGTCGTTTAGCTAACGTAATCTTTTTTGTTTTCTCTGTCACTGTAAAAGTACAGAGCTAAGACTCGAAGGCGAAAACAGACTTTCTGGGAATGGGATTGCTTCAAATGGACCTAAGGCAATTTAAACTAAGTATCATAGTTACCACATACCCTCTATTTACTTGTCAGCCATAAGAGGCATGCATCAAACCTCCTGTCTATTTCTCATGTAACAAGTAAGACACTTGCTCCTATAATCTCTAATGAAAATAAAAAAACAGTGTCAATCATGCTTCTAACTGTGTGTTAAACAGGTCACTTTAACGAACAAATTAGCAGGGACAGGTACTCTGCTCTTTAAAAAAGCTGACAAGGCCAATCATCCTGACAGAATCATTGAACCATGGAGTGGCGTAGTCATAGTGTGTGTGTGTGTGTGTGTGTGTGTGAGAGAGAGAGTGTGTGTGTGTGTGTAGGGGGGGGGGGGGGGGGGCATGGGGGGGGTGTCAGCCCAGGGGTAGCCTTCAGCATCTACATTACATTACTAGATACAGTAAAGCACCGCCACTCAGCCGATAACATCCTCCTCTCATCCCTCACCAATGAAGGTCCTAATCTTGACAGACGAATGACCTAGCAGCAGGGCGTGAATCAGTGATGAGCGACGAGAGTGTGTGTGTGTGTGTGTGAGAGAGAAAGACAGAGAAAGAGAGAGAGAGAGAGAGAGTGGGGAAAGAAAGAGATTATGAAACAAAGACAGAGAACATGGTGTCTTTGAAATTGTGCAGTGCAGGTCTAATACGGACCGGTGTTTCAATTGTGCGAGATGAGAGAATAGGAGTTAAGAAGGAGATCAGAGACAGAAAAAGGTAATTTAACATGAAGAGAGACAGAGACACGGCAAAGTGAAGGAGAGAAGAAAAGCCGTCCCCGGAGGGCCTGTGAGAGGTATGTTAATTAATACATAAATCATAAATCGCCATCGCCCCCGGTTGTAGGACCTCAGAGTGACTACAGAGTAGAGTTGTGTTGGATGTGTGAGAGTGGGATTGTGTGTGTGTGTGTGTGTGTGTGTGTGTGTGTCTGCAAGGCTTTCGATTGGGCAATTTAGGGAGGAGAGGGGGTGTTACTTGTGAAGAGGAGGAAGAAAGGGAAGCCCTCCTCCCTACATGGACACATGCTCACATGCACACACGCACACACACACACACACATATACACTGACTATCTTTTCAGATACACACACACACACACACACACACACACACACAGAGAGCACTTGCCCGTTCCTCACACCCTCTCGCAGGAAAAAAAAGCCCAGAGCAGTAGCCACACGTGTCTGTTTCCAGGAGATAAAGGCCTGCTCACCGACTCCCCAGAGCCCAAAGAGAACTGGCCCGGCAGACACTGGCAGTCGACTCGTGTAACCAGGCCTGTCACTGACACTAAGACACAGAGAGGGGAAGACAGAGGGAGGGAGAAGGAAGAGGGGAAGAGGAAGAAAGGGAGAGTGAAAGAAGATAAGGGAGTAGACAGATGGAAGGGGCAGAGAGGAGAACATGAGGAAGGAGGAGTGACTACAGGAGGACAGGAGGAGAGGAAGAGCGAGGGAGGTGAAGGAGGGAGAATAATGTGCTGGGCGGAGAGAACTTCACGGGCACGACAGAGAGATGGACAGAATCGAAGCCAGTGAGGCTATTTGCCTGGCCAAGCCGAACCAAACTTCCCCTTTCACCCCTGCGCAGCATCAAGACAAGGCCAGTGTAGCCCCTACACATTAAAGTCACGTCTCACCTTTTTGCCTCGTCTGGTCTGTTCTGTGATATAGTCCACAACATATGTTGTCTCAGTGAAACTAAATCTCTTTTGTATAAATGCAAAGCAATGTGATTCCGCACCACTTATGCCAGGCTGAGCTTCACATCTTGCAACATTACTGTACTGTAAATTATAGATTGCAGACTACTGTAGTCTATTTCTGATCACTTTAAGCCCTTCTGTCCTTCTCCAAAAAGATAAGCAACAAAAAACATGCCTTAAGATGAATGTGTTTATAATAAATTTACAAGCCAGTCATGTAATTACATAGCAGAACAGATCAAACGTTATGGACACATCGCAGAAAAAGTTAAAAATACCAGTTATCTTGCTCCCTGTGCTGAAACAACTAGGTAAATATGACACACTGGCGGAACCATTATCGTGCTGTATTCCTGTGAGGAGCTGTGGCTGGGCTGACTGACCATGACCTTGACAGGACGTGATAAAACACAGTGTTGGAAAACAAGGGGAGTGTTACCTTTTCAACTTTTGTTGCTCCTCACTTCCTAGACGTTTGAGCGGCATTTCAGCAAGACCATGCACCATCCCCTGACTGGCTATCGATTCCACAGTTTAACAGTTGAACGCTACACCTGGCTACACAAGATGCCTTCCACAGAGAGTGCTAATAGCCACTCTGCCAGCAGCAGCTGGGCACTCAAGAGGAAAGAAGTAATCAGGGTCAAAGCTGACACACTGCCCCCTCTTTGGCAGCACTTTGGCAGAACTTCACCCACAACTATGGCTTGTTTGTATAACGTGTTTAATAACTTGTTTAAACGTTTGACATAAATGGGTAATTATTTAGAAATATATAACATGTGAAACATAAATGCAAAAAAAAAACTTTTTTCTCCTTTTTTAAAAAAAATAATTCACTCGATTAAAGGCGTTCGTACATTTACCACTCTCTGCTGCATCTTGTGTGGGAGATCTTGATCTCAATCTTGATCTGTCTCTCATACATAAGGTAGACATCTCATTAAACAAATACAGTACAATCACACACACAGACACACATACAGTACAGTAGTAACCCAAGGGGACCTAGCTCAATAGCATGGACCACTTGATCTTTCGGCTGTGGCAGATCTACCCTTATATTCCCAAATGCATGGTGTCCTATGCACCTTCCCTATGGGGATATCAATGACGAGCTCAAGTATTTTCTCAATCAATACTAGAGTCTCTCCAGACCACTGGCTCGCTTTCATATAAACTCACAATAACAGAGTCAACAACAGTCACTTTGACTCCGAGGAAACCTGTTTCTGAGGCCAAAAGACTTGAGTGACACAATAAAACCTGGTTAAAGTAAAAATTGATACTTACACCTGTTTTGATTTAACTAGATGTACCGCATAGCGGTACAAAATATGACCGCCGCTCAGTCCTGTACATCCATTCCGCGAAAATAAATCACACTTCAATTTGTCTCCATCTTTTACTCAATCCTCCACTCTTGAAACTTTTGTGTATTCTTGTTTGGCATGCCTGAGTGTGTGTGTGCGGCTGCACAGAAAGTAGCCTACTTGTGCTGAAAAGGTGAATAGATTGTAGAATAGCCAAAGAAGATGTAGCATTGTTATAAAACCTTTAAAATCTCTAAACAATCACAAGTAGGGCAGGTCATCACAGTTCATCCATTGCAACTGGATTGATGAAAGGTCACTTACACCTGTAGGCTACATTGTATTTGGGAAAAGCAAAAGGTATCAGCATAATGTTATTTATTTATTTATTTATTTTTTATGTATTTATAAACAAAAACATCTCTGTCAGTTCCATGCCGTTTTCAACAGCTATCAAAAACAAAGGTCATTTTTGGATGGATGGATTTTTTGTGAATATTTCTTCTTCTACATAAGATTTTAGTCATCTTTAGTTCATGTAATACTTTATTGTCAATGCACAAATTAAGTAACAGTAGTCTGAAACGTTATTGTTAATGCACAAATTAAGTAACAGTAGTCTGAAACGAAATGCTGTTTTACATCTAACCAGTGGTGCAAATAACTGACATGTCCAAATGGGCCTTGATGAAATGCGTCGCTAGACTGTTCATACACATTTTAACGGGCCAAAGTTGAAGAGCTTTTGTCCGTTATTGTTCGTGCAAATATAGGCTGATTCATGTTCCCTTGCATTGTGTAACTGAGGTCCATGGCTAGTCTGGCTTTCATCAGACCAAGCTCAATCTTTTAAGAAATCAAAAAATAAATAGCGGGCAGATCAGGCTGGGTTCACCCAGCCTAGTCCATAGGCACCCGATATTGTTTAATTTTGAGATTGAGATATACACGCTCTGGCTATTCTAAATGCAAAAATGCATTAGGGAGTTATGACAAAACTGTAACTAACAAACTAGATCCTAATAGAAAGCTGTTAGCTTCCCTAAGCTACAGGTAGGATTATAAGGTAGGCCTATTTACAACATAAATTGTCAATAGGCTATGCTGGCGACACAAATAAAATCTCCTTTGGAAACCAATGGCTTACGACTTACAGTATCAAGCGGACTTAAACTGCCATATCGTGGCAAAAAGTTGTAATAACATTCACGCAGTTCCATGAGTCAAGGAAAGCGCGAATGAAGTAGCCACTTCTAAATGGGACCCACTACACAGTAGCTTAAGGTGTGTTGCTAAAGCAGCCATAATGAAATGAAGGTGTCATTGTTTGGATACTTCACACACACGTGCTTTTTAATTTCACAGACTACAACTACCAAGCTGTAATCAAAGCACATCGATTCCCCTCTCACACCCTGCACGCACTTAAAACAAAATAAACAGGCGTCTCAGTCTCACGCATGTATAGGCAAAACTGTATCAGACCGGTGTAACGTTGGTAAATCTTCCATTGCACAGAATGATTTTGTAGCACGTGCAATAAATGACAGTCGAAAGATACAAACAGTGCTGCTATCAATTTGCTTGGTATAACCGCATTTATAGTTTTCTACAAATGCAATCAATCAAATGGGCCTCCATCACTCAACCAACGCTAATGGTAACATTAGGTCCTTATTGATATTACAAGATTAACGTACCTGCAGTAAAAACCAAGCATGTCCGATAAACATCCTCACTTCATCCTCACTTACACTTCATGTGAACATCGTCCTGTCCTTATTAGATGTTCGCTGCGGTAAATTACAGTCCTTGTAGGAAGTGTCCATTATTTTTTCAACCCACTTTTAACTTACAAAAAAATTACGTCTCACTGCAACGATGCGCCATCTAGTGGACAAACGACTACTTATCGCCAATACTGAAAATGCAGCCATGATGATGATTAATATTTTGGCTTTCTTTTGATCCTATTGAATTTGTAATTATGTATCGGCCGTTCTAATACCGATAGTATGTGGGTGCCTGTGTGTGTGCATGTTTATATGTGTGCACCGCCATTTACAGGCCAATGAGTGTACAGTCACTAAATGTACACATAACCTAATTTTTTTAGCCCCCCCCATGGATGAAATTCTACGAAACTTGGCATACCCCCAGACCCCCAGAGAATTCCAGGTCAATCATACACATAAAATTTGGTGCAGTTCTGAACATCTTAACTGAAGATAGGGGCGATTAAAGCAGAATAATATTGCATTTTCATTTTTGACTGGGGGGGGGGGGGGGGGCAAATCACAAATGAGTGATTATGAGCCAGGTTGATGTGGGCCCTTGAGACCAACATACCATAAAAGATTCACAGAGAACTGTGTCTGCCCTACCCTCCTTTCGGGGGGTCCAGTCCAGAGGGGGGGCTGCAGATCAAAACGAAAAACGATGGTTCCATGCTATCCATGTGGGGTTACATGCCCACCAAGTTTTGTGTACCCCGGTCTTTCAGTGTCACGGGAATCCTTGTTGGTGTACGTCACTAAATGTACACATAAATTATTTTATTGTAAGGCCCCCCATGAACGAAAGTACACAAAACTTGGCATGCATTCAGAGGGTGTCATAATGATCCTACACTTTTAATTTCGTGCAGTTTTGACCTTGTCAGCCAGAGATATTGAGATGAAAACACCAAATGTTTTGCTTTTTAATTTTTAACTAGGTGGCGCTATACATGAAATAAGTGGTAATGGGATGGGTTGACATGCCCCTTTAAGACCAACATACAAAAAAAAGGTGGACCTCCTAGGCCCTACGGTTCTCGAGATATTCACAGAAAACTGTCTCCGGCCACCTACAGGCCAGTTGGTGTATAGTAACATAAATTAATGTATTGTGTGGCCCCCCATGAACGGAATTCCACAAAACTTGGCGTGCATACAGAGGGTGTCATAATGATCCTACACTTCCAATTTCGTGCAGTTTTGACTATGTTAGGTCACAGATACCTTCAATTACACCACCTCATTTTTACTTTTTTGTGTTTAACTAGGTGGCGCTATACATGAAATGAGTGGTTATGGAATGGGTTGACATGGCCCCTTGAGATCAACATACAAAAAAAAAATGGTCCTCCTAAACCCTACGGTTTTCGAGATATTCACAGAAAACTGTGTCTGCCCTACCCTCCTTTCGGGGGGTCCAATTCAGCGGGGGGGCTACAGATCAAAACGAAAAACGATGGTTCCATGCTATCCATGTGGGGTTACATGTCCACCAAGTTTCGTGTACCCCGGTCTTTCAGTGTCCCGGGAATCATTGACGGAAATTTGGGCATGCGAAAAAGAAAAAAAAAAAAAAAAAAAAAAGAAAAAGAAAAGAAAGAAAAAAAAAAAAAAATCTGACTAAACCTATATGACCGCCGCTTCGCTGCGCGGCGGTCATAATAAAGATGGTGAGATGGTAGGGCAAGTATTAAGTCCCCTTGAATTTTGTTATTGTTCGCTTTCCACAGAAATCCATTTAGATTCAGTTGCTTTGCTTATTTCCCTTTGCGATAGAAATAAAAATGCTTTCGCATCATGAATACAGACAAGCACAACTGAAGACTATTCATTGTACAATTTGATGCATAATTGAATGGAACTTCCAAAAAGCCCCTGATTTGAGAGTGTATTAATTTAATTTGTCTGATGTTTATATTGTAATGCAATTGTGTTTTCAAATTAAAAAGGATTTAATGCGATTTCAGAACTGATCTGATCTGTAATATAATCCACAACATACAATGTATTATCCAAGTGAAACTAAATCTCTTTTGCATGAATGCAAAGCAATGTGATTAGTTATCACATGGTCCACACCCGAATTCAAAACTAGATCCATACCATACAGCCAGTTTGTTGAGCTGTCAGTCCACATTTCCAAAAGCACACCTACTGTAAGTGAGCTTAAGCTGGAATGGTCTTGTTGAATTGTAAGTCCATAATTTGTGCCTTTTGTGTAAGGTCTCGCCATTCCCAATTGGAACTGACTTTACAATGAGCGAAATAGTCCAAGCCAACTTTGACAAACTTGAACTTTTAATTATAATCTGGGAAAGTTGGTAAACAGAGCATGTCCCATGATTTGGAGTTGTTGATTATGAAGTTTGTTCATTAGGCGCAATATTGCATTCTGAGGCTTCTGATCCGCTACTTACATTATACTGAATGCTTCTAGGCAACTCACTCGTTATTATAGCCTAGTGCAAAAGAAAGAAACAACTGCTCACCAGTAAGTTGCCTAATATTTATATAAACTAACCTTCAAAGAGGAGAAGCTTCAATTATTAAAAAAGAAAATTACATGAATAAGGGTACTCCTGACCTGGCCACCATCCAAAAGACCAACGGGTAAAGTCATTTGACTTTGAAATCCCAACTATAGAGTATTTTATAGAAAACAGCACACTAAACCTACAGTTTGAAACCTTTGTTCATTATCTGTTAACTAGCACAATGGCCCAGTATGCCATGTTTTGAGCAAACAAAACAGATAATTCATTAATATTTGACCATTCTTTGATAAATCATCTACTAAAAGGCAAGGAACATCAGCAAAGTATGCAGGACATATATTCTGCTCTTTGTTGTGTCTTTGCTTATTTTAGAGGTTTAAATCAGAATTCCTCGAGCAGTGTCCATGAGCGGGCATCTTTGTTGGAGAGTAGAAAGAATAATCACTACATATACCGAGGATAAAAGTAATATCCCAGTGATATAAGAGCTACATCCCTCCCAGCTAATTATTGATTGGTTGAAACCTGAAATACCAATCTTTCATGTGGGGGATGTTATTTCTCCTGCAGCTCCAGAAGTTGAGGCAAATTTGACATTAAACAGTGAGGCCAAAAATAATACACACAGTACAGAATTATGTGCTTTCACCATTATGTAAAGCAATACTGTTTTATCCCCAGAGCAGGGTTTTCAAGGACTTTCTCAAACATCTGACAAAATAGGAAAGGAATGAAACTGAAAACAAAATAAAACTACAGTAGGAAACAAAGGTTGGAATGTATCTTAGCAATAACTCTAAACTAGTCTGCACCACTGTTCAATCAGTGTCGCTTGAGCAAATAATTATGCACATACACACTGACCTGAACAAAATTGCCTAGGTTTACAGAGTTCTCAAGTTTTCCACTTGTTAGGTAGGCCTATCGTGTTTGACCTGAGCTTTTGTGTATGGTTCGTGTCTCTCCAATCTTTATTGTAAAAGGTTGCCTAATTCAGTTTTTATCCTGGGATTTCAGCTAGAAGGCTATTAATGCTGAGAACTATAATGAAATTTGATAGCAAGAATTCATTTCAGGGCTGCCTAGAACTACAATGTAGAAACACCAACTATCTTCAATTTCAACAAAGTAGTAAATAACTGCACCTGATATTTCATGCATTAAATTCAAAGGAAAAGACTCTTCCTTGTGGAAAGAAAATGAAATAAAAAAATCCCCAGAACTAATCAGTTCTAATCACCCTGATTGCACTCAGCAGAAAATTAATCTAATTCTCTTTTGCAAGCAGCTGCCAGTTATTTAAGAGCTGATTTCTTTCTCTTCTTTAGGCCATGATTAATTAAAGTGGGAAGGGGAGGGGGTATATTTAAAGATTTGCAGTCAATAATTCAGGTCAACTCATTATGGCACAATTTTAGTTGATTGTGGCACTAAATTAAGCTTATCAAACATTTGCTTTACCATGAATGAAGTCCAGAGATAATAAGACACACAAATAGATGCTTCACACACACACACACACACACAGTCTGACACACACACACACACACACACACACACACACACACACACACACACACACACACACACACACAGGTATTTGCCACTGTTTTGAAGGTCAGAGAGAACAGCTGCCTTGGGCTCCATCTCTCCTTGGGCTTCATGGAATAAGTGTGGGATGTATCATTGTGTTTACGATGGCTCACCACTAGTCAGTGTTTTAAGGCCCCCTTTTCAAGACATGCCAGCTTTCCTCCGCACACCAGCCAATTAGCTAACAGCACCATCTTCATTGTCATTAAAAAAAAAAAGAAAGACCTAATCGACTCACTGCTCCATGGTAAAAATAAGCAAACAGCAATGCACACAAATCACACCCTCCGAACACACACACACACACACACACACACAGTGCCACCACAACTCCCCCCCCCCCCCCCCCCCCCCCTTTTCACATTACTTCAAGTTCGTGGTCAGAGCGTGAGACTGCTTTAGCTCACTAATCACGGGAGAGCAGCACTGACCTAATTGGCAAGAGCCACCATCTTGCACTGGAAGCCAGGAGGAGCACAATGATGCCATTGTGTTGCACCCATGCTCTGGGCTTGTTGTCATTCTGCTAGAGAAGCAATTCTCACATCTAGCAAAACAAAACAAGGGGAGGAGGGAGGAGCAGCATTCCCATCATGTCCCAGAGTGTACAGAGACAGTAGTCTTATGGATGAAATAACAGACTTTCAGAGTGAATGTGAGGTATTGTTTGAAAAGTGTCACACTTGGCAGATTGAGCACAATATGATAGGACAGTCCCGTCGACATGGCGTTTAACAGCCTTTTGCAGACAGAAAAAGCATTATCCATGCGCATTTTATTTATTTATTTGCAACAGTAAAAAGTTGAATCAGCAGCTCTGATGCAAAGGTGTGAGTAAAATGTGGGATTACACAAGGTTACCATACAGTATGTGTAGTGACATTCTGCACACATGCCTAATCACTCTATATTTTACCCACTGATCGCTGTTGCATTTAGCCTAGTAATACATAATGCCATTGCATAAAGAGAGTATTGACCGGGTGTGTGTGACAAAGTTTGGTACACAAATGTGTAGCTGCTTACAGAGAATGTCACAGCATACACAGCATATTTTTCCTACTGTGGTTATACATCATTGCATGCTCCCATAAAATATATATTTTGAGGCAATTTTATTTTCTGAAATGTATTTCCTGTTGAACACTGTAAGACACTATCCAAGCCTTAGCATAGTAGCTGGATAATAGATATGATCTCTCTCTCTCCCTTCCCCCTTCTTTCCATCTTTCCAACCCCCCCCCCCCCCCCCTCTGGGTTGTGGGAAAGTGTGCTGTTATTGAAGTGCGATTCACTACTGAAGGCTTTGTTAGCCATCTACAAAACCACAGGATGTTTATTGAATGATTCACCATGAACGACTAGTTATTGGGACTCATTTCACGAAATGTAAAGTAAGTGTGTGTGTGTGTGTGTGTGACCTTTCCTAAGTACAGCTGAAAACACTGCCATTTTTTTCTATCAGCACTCTAATTTTGTCCTACAACACATAATTGACAGCCGCATGGCCTACTGATATAACAAAAAAATCACAATTCACACATTTAATAGACTAACTAGGCTATGTTGTAAAGGCAGTTGCTATACGGATTTCCGATGGAGTCCCAGTTTGTGTCAGTGGAAGCTCATATGAAATTCAAAGCACAGTGGACCAGTAACACATTTTTTTGTTAACTAGAAACATTAATGGGATTGACTAATGAATGTGAAACATGTCTAATCCAGAGAACTGGCCTGCCTTTACCAAAAAACAAAAAGAATAATTTAATGCATAATTTATACTCTGCATTGATAGCAAAGGGTTATCAATATGCACAATTCATTTAAATAAATGTTCCATGAATTCCAACTCACTTTGTTTAGTGGTCAGTAAATGCAATTCTGCATTCATTTCCATAATTTAGTTCTGCGTGCTATTGTGCCAAGTTTTCATTTGGCTTTTGATGACCAACTCAGGGCTTTTTTTTATCCTGTCTGAATCTTAACTGCTAAATGAAGCATTGAAGTCAGCCGTGTCAGTGCCACAGAGAAAGGTATCACCACATTTGCATATCCCATTGACCTCACACAGTGCCCCAACACAAACCTAATCCTGATCTTTTTTCAAGGTTTCACTATCAGCAGATTAAGGGCCTGTCCACACGGAGACGCTTTTTAGGTTAAACGCAGAGGTTTTGCTTCGTCTTGGCCGAGCGTCCAAACGAATCCTGTAAACGCACTGCCCGAAACCGCACTTTTCTGAAACCTGGTCCCAGAGTGGAGAAATCTGAAACCGTAGCCCGTTTGAGTTCGTTTAGACAGCCAAACTGCACATCCTGCTTGCGTATCGATGATGTCATCGCCACACCTCAGCTGCCCTGGACTTGCACTTATAGTATTGCCTAACAATACTAGTTTTCATACATGACATTACCTACGATTACACTCCGTTCAGATAAATATCACAACTGATGCTGCGCAGCGCCGATAGCTTATGACTTGGTGGACTGAACACTGTTTTTCCCGGTGTTTTTTTATGCATTCTAGCTACTGTCAGTGACGCGAGAGAACTTAAGTTATTAGGAAAGTGCGGTGTAAGTTTAGGCTACATTAATTTGTGCGTAGTGCCAGTGTCATTCATTTATTTTACATGTCTTACAACATATATACATGCATTCACACGGACTATCCTACAACCAAAGAAAGTAAAAGTGATTAGTAGGCCTACCTGCGTTAGCCAAATAAAGGACGGGACTGCACCCTTCACAAACCGTAAAACAAAGTTTATTAGTTTTACAGTTGACTACAGTTGACAGTTCACCATCAGTCCACACAAACAATTCTGGTTTCCTTGCACTAGCCATTTCGCCGTAGCCTATTCTGTCTGTTTTTAAAGCGCAAGTTTTGCAAGTTTTGGTGAATTTCTGTAAAGACACAGTGCCACCTATAGGCCTGGGGTATGAAGTAACGGGTTGGGTCGTGTTGAGATGGATCCGTTTGGACGCAAATATACTTGATACGGTTCCAGGGAAAACGGAGGAAAAAAAGATAGGTTTGGTACGTGTGGACTAGGCCTAAGAGGCCGTTTACATGACACCGCCGGGTGGATTTTCTCTTACCGCTTTCACACCTTTAACGACTCCGGCAAGAAAAAAACCTTGTGTGTACACACAGAGGTGTAACCGGCTAAATGTGCTGTAGTGCATATGCCAGACCAGTCGATGGCGCCGCTGTGCAGAAGATTCATGATAATTTTGCGTGAATCGCGTAGAAGAAAACATTGTTGAAACAGTTTGTTAAGCCAGTGAATGTCTAATAAGTGCTCTGGTTAAGCAGTCGCATGAAATAAGGAGACTACAGACAATTCGGTTTTCAATTCAACTGTTAAACTAATAAAGTTCATTTTCAAGGTATGTGACTGCTATGTGAAATTTCAAATGCTTAGCCTACGCATTGCATTAGGTCTGAGCACCACTGGAGAAAACACTAACATGCAGTAAGCTATTGTTTAACTAAGTTAAGCTAACGCGTGCTTCTAACTTAGCCACTAAAGGCTGATAGGCTACATTGTGCACATAAATCATGACAGGGGAAAGAAAAACATTTTAATATGATAAATAAAAGTTTTGGTTTGTTTTGACAAGCAACATGTCAGGTCGAGTGCCGTGGCTGAGTTGAGAGGTGGGGCTATGTCGTCATAAAGTTGCCGGCTTCGCACCTACAGGCGTCTACATGGCGAAAGTTAGCCGGCGGTTTCAAAAGTTCCCACTTCGGTTTCAAAAGCTATCGGTTTCAGTCTCCTAAACTGCCGGCGTCTTGTACATGCAAGGCGTAACCGTTAACAAAACCTCACCGGTTTCACAAAAACCGGCGTCGTGTGCACGGCCCCTAAGGTTATGTTAGCCTTTATCATGTCCCATTGGAGAAATGTGTCTTGGACACTCAAGAAGACATTCACACAGTATCATACCAAGGGCCGTACTCTGGGGAAGAGATACAATGACCGACCGAGTAAATACCGACTTTGATTGTCCACAGAGAGCGCACACTTTCCCTTCATCAGATAAAAAGCTCTCATCATTGCCCTCTAACCACAATCTGTGGTACCCACAACTATCATTCTATGACAAGAGTCAACAGCACAGGAAAATAAATAGATGGTAACCAGCGGAGACATTCAACGTTCAACATTCAACATGCAAAAGAGACATTCAACAGCGCTGTCTCAAGGTTTTGGAATAAAACAATAAAACTGAATCTGAATATTTTGTATTTTCATTTGAATTGCTGAATTTGAAATCGAATGTAATATTTTGAAATTGAACTCCTTTGCTCTGATACGTGAATTATCACTGAAAATTCCACTCTTTGCACTTTTGCACACATTTAGTTCTCACAGTTCAGTTTCAGACCGTGAAATTGAATTTCAGTCCACCGAGACAACATCTGGTAACTGAGGAAGAGCCATCAATAGCAGATCATTTTGGAGGTATCCAAAACGGCGTTTCTAACCTCCTGATTTACTGCTACTATACAGAGGACACTGTTGCCAAGAAATTGTAGTGACTGGAATGGAATATTGGAGTAGTTAAATGTTAAATTCTGTTCAACTCTAATGAGTTGGCAAATTTGCTGGTATTGTGAGCGGCTGGCAAAACTTTAGTTAAAGTAGCTATGCTAGCAAGCGGATATAGAGTTAGCATATAATCCCAACAAAGTTTAATAGATGTACCAAACATGATGTCTTCACAACACAGTGTCCTCGGAGGCCATAAAAGAGTAAATTTCCTTTATCTCTGTCCTAGTTATTAAGTCCTAGGGCACTGTTGGAAAAAGCGCCTGCTAAATAACATAATCATAAGCATGGGCATGGGTTTAATATGGCTATTAGGGCTATGTATAAACTAACCATAGGCACTATTGTTACAGGAAATTCTACAGTTGGTACTTATAGCAGCAAGTCCCTTACTCTATTTCAAATGCTAGAAATTTTACTGGCTGGTTGTGCCTTTTCTTTATTGTGCCATGAGATGAAAATGTGACTGACTAAAAGATGGCATGGGGCAGCCGTAGTTCAGGAGATAGAAGAGTCTTTCGGCAACCAGTCAAAGTGTCCTTGAGTTATAGCTAACTGTAGGGACTGGATATATCTTTCCCAGTATTTATTGGCTGGTACTCAAATGGCAGACAAGTGACCCGGATCAGGAGTGAGATTGGGGTGGGGGGGGGGGGGGGGGGTGAGTGTAACAGGTGCCAACTAGCATAGCTGTGCTTGTGGATCATTAGTAAATCTCACTCCTCCCCATCTTAAGAGTAGTGCTGGCATGAAAGCTAGCAGCCTGGGCCCAGTTTCCCTAAGCATCTTAAGCCTAAGAGCGTCGTAAAGTCCCTCTTACGAACGTCTTAAGATTTGCCGACTGTTTCCCGAAACCATCGTAGCTTAAGAACGTCGTGAAAACACTCGTAGATCTACGAGTGCTCCAGAGTTCTTGTTACCGGCTAAGAGCGTCTTAAAGAGGCCCTATGCAACAATTTTAGCAAAATGACCTTAATTATGCAGATTGAGAGTCGTTCTGATGGTTCTACAACACTTTTTGGGTCGTTTGGTGGGTGCTTCGTCTCCCTCTAGAGCTTCTCCGCGGAAAAACCAAAAATGCAACTTTCTGGTCGCGGTCCGAACACATCCGGATGTAACTCGGCGGAAATACTCGAAAATGTAGTCAGATTGTAGTTTCTAAGAAGACTGCAAAACGGACTCAGACTTGGCTTTGTTGCTGTTTAAATTGTAAGTAGCCAACCCTTGGGTGAACTTAGTTTTTGTAATGTGATAGTCTCTTGAACAATGTGTTTGCTCGACCGTTTTATTGTGAGCCCTATGTGTTTAGCTTGGTTTATTGATGGCTAGCTCGTTAGCTAGTGGGGGTTTAGCGTAGCAGTCACTTGCTACCGAAGCTGCAGGGGGAGCTATGTTGTGAAAAATGCGAGCCCAAATTAGGCGAAAACCCAAAAACAGCGAAGGAATAACCAGACCTGCATAGGGCTTCTTTAACAGTGCTTCTCACTGAGGTCACCAACAGGACATACAGAGGAATTACAACTTAGAATACATAATCCAACTTATGTTCCCATTCTTTATTGTGTTTACCTGATGAATCAGATTTTAGTGTGCAAAATAGTATAGCCTACATTTAATGGTCATAATAATGTGATGAAAAGCGGACAAAAATGCAATCCAGTTATGAAACGAGACGTTGCCAGAATAGTTTGCCGTTATCTTTGCTAAGTGAGGGATATATTTTATTAGGCCTAGGCTATGAGGTAAAAGCAGAGAAAGGAACATGTGGTTTAGTCTGTAGGCCTAGTACTGCATCAAAATCTAAGCCTACACATTTCCTCACTTTCTTACTCGACTTCTTTCTTATCTTCAAACATGTTCTTAAGTGACACAGCGAAAAATTATTGCATGGTGCAACAATCTAATCTTAAATAATTACAATTATTTATGTCTGTGTGTGGTATATAACCTACTTGGGATGCTTACATGCAGATGTCAAAGTGTTTCTATTTTCGTATTGATGTGAAATAATGTGTAGATCCGAAGTTTAAACAGTAGGCCTATAGCTGTGACGTGCAGTCACCTGACATCACCATCAAATCAGAGGATATTTCAGAACTATTAACGTGGACAGCTCCCCTTAAGAGCATCTTAAGAGCAGTGCGCGCGCGTTCACGCTACGAGCATGTTCGGGAAACAGTCGGAAAAACCAAACGATCGATCATAAGATGAATCGTAGAAAACCCTCTTAAGAGCGTGTCTCCGTCGTTATCGGGAAACTGGGCCCTGGGGTTTTAGCTCGATTGTCAGCGGGCTCGACTTCCAATCCGAGGTGCTGCTCAGATTCAGTTTGAAGTGGAACATGTTTTACTCAATACAAGGTAAACAAGGACAATGGGAGAACTGGTGTGGTGTTGGAAAACAAGGAATTTAACACCTCAACTGAACTCTCAACTCATTAATAAAAAGTGGAATAAGATGGGCAATAGACATGAGATCGATAATTTCTTTATTTTTATGTAAAATAATTTAGCATGTAGCTTGTACTGTACAGAATGGAGACAGAAAATAAAGTGAAGTGAGAGAGCAAAATAAAGTATTATAGAATATGCTAAACTGTTTGTTTGCAAAGCTGTGGGAATTGTCCTGTGCCGTAGAAGAATATATACTATATACTGTACTTGACATATACATATCTCAAAAGCAGCACATACTGTATGATGCAGTTCAAGTATTGTGTTGACATAAATTGTAGAGTGTAATGTTAGAGAACAAACCAGAGAACAGAGAACAAAAGAAAGTGAGAGAACATAAAATATAAATGTCACAATGAAAATGGACTGTCATTATATTCAGTGAGGCACCTGAATGTGGGTGCATGCTAAAACAGTGAACCACAGGTATCAGTCTGTGTTGGCCAGGGGGAAGAAATCATGCTCTGTCACTGTGACATTTCTTTGGCCAGCTCTACATGAACAATTTCAATTTGCTGGCAAATGCATGGTAATAACACTTATGTTCAAAACAAAACAGGAATATTTTGGTCGTTTGTTGGCACACTTGACACAGATCAACACAACACCTATTCTAACCTTAGTCTTTGTTCTCCAGAAAGGGAAGTGCTGTTGTCTGGACATCAGCCTTTCATTTATCCTTCTTGGCCATTTCAGACTAGGTGGTAAAGAACTGCACACATGAATGATGATCCATCAGGGTTCACAGCTGGAAAAAAAACCCAGAATTGATGTCCCCTACAGAGCCTAAGAGATGTAATTTCAAGAGATTTTGTGTATCCACAGAATGTGCAGTCATTTTACAAAATGTTGTGCTCATTATTTTTTTTCCTGTCACCTTTTCAACATTTTTGGTCAACGATTCCTGGGTCCCAACGATTCCTGGGACATTCCACCAAAACACAAGCACATGAAGCACATTCAACTTGGTGGGCATGTAGCCCCACTAGACCTTTACAGAAAATAACCCTCCATCCCACATGCTGGGCCCCCAAAAGCTGGCCAAAAGCAGTTTTTGCTGAATAACTGTTAGAACCGTTGCACCAAAGAGAAGGGGATAGTGACCAAATGCTTATTTGCCCCATTATTAGTCTAATGGGGCTACATACCCACCAAGTTTCATGGTGTTTCAGGATCCATTGACCAGGTTTCCATTGACCAAAAATTCAGGAAATTGATGTTTTCAGTTAAAAAAAAAGGTTTTTCCTCCTATCTGACTTTGACTCCTATATGACCTCATCATAACCGGTCGTAATGAGTGCACCATTTAGTAAAACGTGTGCACGATTTAGTAAAGTATGTGCTCGATTTACTAAATTGAGAGCATAATCTAGTAAATTGAAAGCACAATCTAGTAAAATAAGAGCACAATTTAGTGAAATGAGTTTACACAAAAAATATCTTGCAATGACAATTCCAGGGTTCCTTAGTCCCCAGATACAAAGTTGAAGAATTCATGGATAAGCTCTTTCTATATAGTCTGTCTAAATGCCCTATTGAATTAAAGGGACTCACTCATCAGAAAACATACCTTTTTTGCTGAACAGAAATATGATAATTAAAGCTAAGCAAGACATTCAGAGGTTTGACATTTCTGAATAACACACCATAAAATTATATGCTAAACCGAATTCTTGCCATAATGGACCAAACTCAATTGAACAAGCATGTGAATCTATTTCATGCTGGACTTTGCTGAATGATTGGAATGATTGAATGTTCTCAAATCAGTGCAGATTTGTTGTTTCAATATGTCCTTCATGCTCCAAAAATATCTCACTTTGTATTATCACAAAATGGTGGAGGCCAAAACTATCATCGGACCCTGCTGTTTCGCAATTGCAAGTTGTGTGTGGAAAATCTGAACATTTGACAGATAGATAAATCTGCACTACTGCACCTAAATGCAGTATTTTCATAGCTCCACTTATTCTTTTAGCAACAATGCTTAGCGGGCAGTACAAGTCAGTAGGATTTCCATCCTCTCATGCTTCATACAACAATAAAACATATCTCCTCAGAGAAAATCAGCACACCCTCTGTCTTTATTAGAGGATATTTTTATGCTTTCAAAAGCCTAAACAGATTAACAAAGACATGAATCCACTGCAGTGGTACTAGAATCAAGGATTCATAATCAATGAACTACATCACAATCAACGGGCCCTTAGTGGCCACTTTTTCGTTGTTACAGAAGAGGAACAAGACATTGTCTGTGGAAAACAGAGTGTTGCATTAGTATCAAGCTGTCCTATATTGGCGATGCACTTTTGTTTCTCCTTCATGCTAAATCTGACTACAGCTCGACTGCACCTCTGATGCCAAGCTCTCGTTACAGTGTCTGTGTGCTCTTTTATATTGGTGCTTGCAGTGAATGGTTGTCATTTGGGAAACCCGCACATATTAAAAATAGCAACGCCTCGTGGGGTCTATCCTGAAAACAAGGCTGATGAAACAGTAGCAGAGTATTGCATGAAATTGGACCACACACTATATTCAGTATGGTTAATTCAGCTAATATGGCCTCTTAGCATCATATTTATTTACATATTTACAATATATTTATGCTTCTAATGTCACAATACACAGTTATTTGAAATATTTGATATTTATTTTCAGGTAATATAAAAAAAAATGCATTATTGATTAATTTAATTAGTCAGTATGATGAGTTATTTAATTAATTAATTAATTATTGTAGTTACTAAAGTAGTATTCCTTAGGCAGTTGGCTAGACTAACACTGAGAAAGGACAGAGAATACAATATTCTTAGACCACCAAAGTATGCCAAAAAGAGTAGATACGGCCACCGGGCCACAGCTAAAGGTTAATGAATAGAGAACGACATAAAAAAGGTGTTATGAGATCTTTAACATTTTCAGCCTGGATATGAGAAGAGTGTTGAGCCTACTCTCCTGCACACAACTATGGACACCGCACAAAAAGTCAGTGGACAGTTTTATATATCTAACCTTTGAGTCACCTAGTTCAGGTCAGTTAATTATATCCATGGTGAAGTCTTGAGAGACCTGTCATTCTCCCAATCAGACACAGGTCGTTTGATGCTATAAACTCTCACTGCAGACATTAGGCCTAGACTTTTAGAAAGAGCTGTGTTTTACAGTATGAATGTAAACATGCTGCCCTCTACTTTAATCGCTGAGATGACACAGAAACCCTAATGCAGCATCTATGACACAAGGGAGTTAAAGGTGTGTTAGTGTTGGCAACACTTGGATGTGGCTGTGATGTGATGTATTATTATTACACTTATGTCAAACATAGATGTAGTTCAAAGTGAATCTTCATATAGGCAGTGCAAAGTGAAAGATGTGCATATAGGCATTACTGTTCACAGCATTTAAAGTCCTTACATACAATTATTTATACATTTATAAAAAAGTAAGACAAATGTTTGTAATATATATTATAGCTTGGCTGAATGGAATTCCCACTTCAGTGGAAAGAGCTGCAGTCCCAGTGTAATGCCATCATAAGCATTCTCATATGCTTTTTGCACTTCATGTTTTCATTTCATGCTCAGATTAAAATATGCTGTGTTAAGTTTTACATTGGCCATTGCTGCCCAATCAAGAAAGCAGAGGGTTTTCTTTAGCAGTCCAGCAAGGCTTTATGAAGTGACTATACATTCTAAATTATTAAAGTGTGTTTTTTGTTTTTTTATTTACTTGTTAGGCTACTTAGACTCAGTTTGGATTTTATTGATCTTGCTACTTTAAGATATGAATGGGTGGAGGATAAATATGTTCATCATGCCTTTAATTCAAGGAATAGATTTGTATCCTGCTGGGAGTGTATACTTAGACTAGCCTCCTTTGCAGGGTTCCAATGGAAAGCTTCCTCATGAAGGAGTTCCTCCTTTGATACTCTCCACCCGATCCACACTGATTCTGATTCCCATCGGTACCAGATCCAACTGATGAGCTGATGTCTGCAGGGGAGTGTGATGGCTAATGTAACCGAAGCAGATAATGCGTCCGGAGGACCTGTGGAGAAAAGAGAAAGAGAGAGAGAGTGTGTGTGTGTGTGTCGGGGGTGGGGGGGTCTATCGAATGCATTCTTCTAGCAAGGGAATGGGCGCGTGGCTGGTGTTATTGAGCCAGCCAATCCATAACTGAATGTCCAGGGGGGAAGCCTCATACTGTTGACTCGCCTGGCTGTTTAATTATGTGCAGGCCCTCCCAAATAAACAATCGCAGGGCGAGGGGGGGGGGTGGGGGGGATGGGAGTGCTGTGCTCGATGAACACAGAGTCCTAAAGCTGCCCGTTACTGATAAATCAAAAGGAATCAATGGCAGCTGGAGGATGGCAGCCTCTGTTGTGCTAATGAAGGCCTGGTTGTTGAATAAGATAATAAATCCCAGTCACATTATTCCTGCTTTTGATACAGTGACTGACACAGTAGGGGGGCCCATGCACAAGGGCCACAAATCAAACTCAGAGCGTTGGTAATAATACATGAGGAAGTCTTTTGATAGGTTTAGTTTTGGAGGGCCTGTCAGCTTTGGAAAAATGTTGAGAGCAGAATGTATGTTTCTTCTTCTACTTCACAGCTTGTTTCCCTTTCGCCCCTTTCGCAGATCATGTTGGTATTTATGACTATTTATGACTATGGTGATGCAACGGGCTCTTTAAATTTACATCAGCGCTAACCAACTGCAGTATTCATGTGCCCGTGAATAGATAAGTGTGTGTGTGTGTGTGGGGGGGGGGGGGGGGGGGCTGGGGGCTTGGGTGTTGCAGGAACTGATGGAGGTTAGTGGGTGAGGGTGGGAGTAGGGGTGGGGTGTAAGGGTAGGGGATGGAGGCAGCTGGACTCATGCCTTTGATGTGGTGTCTTCAGCTTTGCATGACCAATGCTCCTCTGCTTCATCAGCTGGACCTGCTATCATGGACCTTGCAGTCGTGATGGAACCTATATATAGGGGCTTGATGCATACCAAAGCCCTTGAATTGGTTCCAGGTGGGGCCTCCACCACACATCAGGTCCCCAGGGTAAATGAAGGGCCGGGGCTGAGAAATGGAGGTGGCTTGGTTTGACTCTGTGCCATCGATGCCTCATGTCCTCCTCCTCCTCCATCTCTCCCCTCCACCCTGGCAGTTTCTGATGGCTCCTGGATGTGCCATGTGATGGATCCAGACGCCATCGGCTGTGACTCCTGGTCTGTCCTCTCCTGGAAACGACCGCTGCGAAGCTCCGCAGATACATAATGAGACTGGGACCATCTTCATTCTGCCCCCCCCCCCCCCCACACACACACACACACACACAACCCATCCGCTTCTTCTGCTACTACTTTTTTCATTAACGCTTAATGCTTCAATGGATTCAAATCACCCTAGGGGGGTGAGACTCCAGTATGGACATGACTTGACTTTAAAGTATGTGTATGTGTGTGCTTATTTGGCACACAGGGGAAGAAAACACTCTCACACACACATACACACACGCAGACACACACATACACACTCACAAACAGACACACACACACACATTCACACACACACACACACACACACACACACACGCACACAGACACACACATGGACGCAGTCTCTGTAGCCTATCCACTGAGGGCAAGACCGGCGTTTTTGTGCCGACGTATATTAGTATGCCGGGCAGACTAGCATTTCATAGTGCTATTGTTCGCTTGAAGCGCAACCCTCCGTTATCGGCAGTCACTTGATGGTGCTACCACAGTCAGATGTCTGGAGCTGTGAAAACCACTGGAAGTTCACAACACAGGCAGCTGTCCTGTTTACCTTATTGAAAAGTTTTCTTATTTTTCCTTCCTACCTCCAGACCCATTGAGAAAAGTGTTTTGCTCAAAGGCATCAACACAAAGTTGTTTGCTGTTTCACTCTTTCACTCTCTCTTTCTCTCTAACCACCTGTCTTTCCCCCTTTTGTATGTATTTTTTGATAAAGGTAAATCTGTCAAAACTGTCAAAACTCAATTTCTCACATGAATAACTTATGGATTGATATGGTAGCAAAAGGGACAAACTTGGTTTAGTTGTTTACTTTTTTATTTATATTTATCTTTTATTTATGTAAACATTCAGATTTGAAATGACAGTACACATTCATTGGTATACCACAGATTAATGAATAATACAGGAGTTTTATTAATGCTGTCCTCAGGAATGACGACAACCATAACAGTATTTCTTGTAAATATATGATGGCACCCGTGGTCCTGGGCCTCAAAAGAGCTGCCAACGTAGATGTCTTTTGTGGCAACAAGCAGCCACTTATCCGAGACATGTGAAGACTGAGGGTCATACTTGAATACACTACCCTCTCGCACCCATTTGTATCTACATACTTGCCTATCAAAAACAGCTGTCAGAACAATGTCTTTGCCTGTGCCGTCAGTCAAGGCAAGTGCCCTGTGTGTGTGAACAAGACACACCAGGGCGCTCTGTGCCTTCTTTATCTCTGACCAGATTTTTCTATAGAACCGCAGCGTGCAAGAACAGCAGCGTCTTCAAAGACCTCTGCAGAGTCAACAGCTTATGAATTCCAAAGGATTTTTTTTTTTTTAACCACTCCACCCCGCCCTCTCCTTCCTCCTCCTCCTCCTCCTCTCCTCTCCTCTCTTCCCTTGACATCTGCCCCCCAAAAGTATCCCCTCCCCTCCCTCCTAGCGACCCCCACAGCTCCGGCACACTCCTCTCCTCTCTCTCCCTGTCTTCACCCACCCATCCACCCCCACTTCTTCTTCTCTCCTCAGCTCGCCTCTTCTCTCCTTCGCCTCCTGGGTCTAAATAGAAAGTGACAAGTCTTCCTGTTCCTCTACAAAATTTATGATTAATGTTTCATTAATCATGGATTCTTAAAACATGCAGGTCCTTTGGGGCCTTCATCTATTCTTAAATAAAATAATAAGACTAGCCAGCACTGAAGTGGAGCATGGGCAAGCCATTGCTATATTCGCTCACGGTCTTAATTTATTTATTTTTCACAAGTAAGATAACGGTCATTGTTTATGGCATCACTGCACTCAAAGCCAGCGCAATGCAAAGGGCTTGCTGACTCTAATGTGTTATCTAAATGTCACATCTTATCATGCCGGGTTGCAACGGAATTAAGCACTGCCCTGCTTTGGATTTTAAATTAGTCAATGCCGTTAAAAGGCTCTAGTGATGCAGTCCGATCGACGGAGCTGAAAACAGTTTAGGCCGTGTGGCTGTACCTAAAACAACGACACAAGAGGATGTTTAAGGATGCATGGACAAAAGCTTTTGAGGACTGAACTGACTGAACTCTCAAATGGTGGTCTATGTGTTCATTATCATACAAATGTAATGGCCATATCTTGAGCATGTGTGTGTGTGTGTGCGTGTGTGTGCTTGTGTGTGCTAAATTTGGATCTTGACAGGATACTTATTGTACTTGTCAATCCAAACAAAGAATAAATCATCACAGCGTACGACTGAAAGGTCGACAGAAAGAGGAGAGCTTAGACGACGGGAGAAAAAAATGTCTGTGAGAGTGTGTGTGTGTGTGTGTGTGTGTGTATGTATGCACATATACTATTTTACACACACATACACACACACACTCTCTCACATTTTTTCCTCCCGTCGTCTAAGCTCTCCTCTTTCTGCCGACCTTTCGGCTGTACGCTGTGACGTTTCACACGCAATCACTGCGAAACATGTATAATTTGTGCCATGCTGAATCCCTCATGCTCCATAAACCTGTGCCTGTGTGGTGGTGACGGAGACGCCGGCACGGCGGACTGCTGCGGTGTGGTCGTAGGCAGCGACGGCACGCTCTGCACGCTCATTAGGAGTGTGTGATGTTCTGTTCGCCGTGCGGTGGTGTGTGGGGCGGCTGAGATTGACAGCGCACCAATCTGGAGATCATATTCGATGAACCATGCATCGATTAGCTCTGATCCCCGTGTCCTGTTCTTTGACTACAGTGCAACACCCCACCACCACCGCCACCACCTCCCAATCCCCACTGACTGAAATAATTGGTGCTGCTAGAGGAGAGAGGGGGAAGAAGTCTGAAGGAGAGAGAGAGAGAGATAGATAGAGAGAGAGAGGGAGATAGAGAGAGAGAGGGAGATAGAGAGAGAGTATTTTCAACACTGGAAATTGAGTTGGATGGTGGTAAAACCACAAAATGTCTCCATGACCACATGAAAACACAAAAGCATGTTTATTTCACCAACACTTTGCAACATCAGGCAATACATACACAGTACATCTTTGCATAATGTAGGTACAGTAGACAATTTCTATGTTGAACAAGATTGTTAGCATTTCTAACATAATTTCATAATATCAAATGAAGTAATTTTTCACAAGTAGCACAGTACATTTCCAAGAGGTCGGTAAGGGCACTCAATCATTTATAGTTACATGTAAAAGTTGGATCTTTAAAATGTAATCTTATCTTGACTTATCTCTTAGGTAGACTGCAATGGCAAATTTTGCAAGTCTGGGTAACACTGTGCAAAAAGACCAGCTCCATTCAGTTTCATCCAAATCTGACCAAATAGTAGACCCTTATTTTAGAAGCAAATGGTCCAACAGCCATCACTTTGTCATGGGTTTGGTCAAACAAAGTATTGGCCTAATTGTATCAGCATCTGGTCCGATAGCCACAGCATATGATTACAGTATGGCTCAGAGTTGGCCTGTCAGAGATTAGGGATCTCATAATGAGCAATACTGCCCCTGTTCATTTACTCAATGCATGAGTCCGACATGCACTGTACTTAGCAGGGCTCAGGAATGTGTCTTCTCCTGCCTTGTTTTAGGGAGGAAATTAAAAACTTACTCAGCACAAGCATAATTAATTAACTCCAATTTTTATGAAAATTACTCTGGCCATCATGAAACTTTCGGATGAAAAGCTGTCTGGATTCTGCCACAAGCCTCTTCTTTTCCAGCACACCAGAGACAGTGGCTTTGTTCCGATGTGATTGGGTTTTCATTAATTAAACTGTAGACAATGTTCAGCTGACCAGACACAGCCGTGTGTAGTATGGGTGTGTGTGTGTGTGTGTGTTAATGTCTCTCTCTCTCTCTCTCTCTCTCTCTCTCTCTCTCTCTCTCTCTCTCTCTGTGTGTGTGTGTGTGTGTGTGTGTGTTGTCATTCTTGTTTACATTCTTGTTCATCTGTTTGTTAATTAGCTTTGTCACAGCATATTCACATGATTCACAAATTGATGCTCATGTTCATTAATACTTCTGTTAAGTATGTTTTAGCTTAATGGAAACAGTGGTATGGTATATGTTAATGCAAACAGTGTATATATATATAAATAAATTACAATACAAAAACATCATATCCCCATGTTTTTTTCTCTCCAAATTTTAAGTCCAAGGCTTGCCATCCTGAGCCTGCAACTCTAATTTCCTATGCAATTTACAAATGCAAATGCTTTCAAGTAAGAATAGGATTCCAATTGCGGACAATCATAAATGCTCGACGCCTGCTGGAATCACAGGGCTGGAGCAATTTCTTGTTTTTCTAAGACCATGAATGACACCGGGACCTAAAAATGAACCCTCGCACACACCAAAGCTCCGTGTTGCTTCGGCCATCCTTCACACAGCCCTGCTTTGTTGTTGGCTTAATTAGTGTGGACCAAGCCCCCCCTGACAGGGAGCCGCTGATACAGTACCACCCTGTAGACGCAGGGGTTGCAAGGAGTCAGCCTTTCGATCGCCGTATCAGACCTCACGGTGTCAGAGCAAGTAAAGGGTTCTGAAATGGGATTTAGTCTGCTAGAGAGCCACAGAAGTGCTGTGCTTCAGAGAAAAGTTAAAAAAAAAGATCATTCTGACCCGCAGGTGAACCTAAAGCAGTTGGAGCCTTCAGAAGTCTCTCACACATTTGTTTCTTTTTGTTATTTATTTCATTATTTGTATTATTTATTTGAATGCCTTTTTTCTAAGGATGCATACAATGATGTAATGGTTGTAAGGTTGCAGCTAACTCAATGTTCAGTTATGGGGCAAAAAAAAACCTGCAATGGAACATTACTACCTTTGCAGCGTTCTATTTACTGTCCTACTTGCACAACATGGTTGGGGAGGCTGTAGGTCATGTTTCAAGAATGATAGTAAATCATGTAGCAAATAAAGAATTAAACCATCCTAAAGGTCTCAATGTTTTTTTTTCTTTAATACATTTGCATGAAGCCTTGAGCAGAACATTTGGGGGTATACAGTATGGACAGTATTTTTTACCTACTGTAAGAGAAAAGATTAAATGAAAAAGAGTTACAGTAAACGATATACAGTTCTATCATATTGACTGAATGTTTCTTCTCTGATGAATGGGAGTATTTCTAGTATGTTAGGGAATGTTTTTAGTTCAAATCACTTTACAGTAGATGTCTTTTCTGTGAACTTGTATCATTGATTAAGCAAGACCCAATTAGAGGGAAGGCCTTGACAATTCCTTGGATTTCAGATGGGCATTAATGTTAATGGCCCGGGGAAACATATTTTCTTATGTAAGTTGCATTTCTAAAAGTGTGGAAATTAATCAGGCTCATCTCATTCCGATAAGTCAGGATGGTTCACAGACATTCCATCAGCATAACTTGAAAGTAATTTGAGTAATTTGTGTTTTCATTCAGCTGAAACATCTACAAAATCCTGGTATTAATGAAAACACATTGGACTGTGTTTCTACCTCAGGTTATGTACTACACAGTGTCCTTATCATGCATACTAAACATAGCCTACTGTCTAGTCTAAATGACGTCAATGCACTGAGAAGTACATTAAGTAAAAACAAACAGGCACAGATGATAGGACTTAATAATTAGGACAACTTGCAACTCAGCCTGCGAGAGCAACACATATGTTTGTCTGTTTTGGCTGACTATATCTACAGAGTGCACGTCTTTCTTTATATTTTTACCCACCACTGAAATACTATTAACAAGGCCAGTTGCCCAACTTTTTCTTAAGTTTTAAGTATCTTCACCAAGCCAACATCAAAAAAGGTTATTGGATCCATCTTTTGAAAGAAAGATGTTTGCTACTCACTCCATTGATTGATGAAAAATAAAGACTGATGCTCTGCTTTGCTTTCTATCATTATTGGAAATGTAAAAACTACCCTTTCAACTTTCTACTTTTGTCTGACCCAACACATTATTTCAGAAATGTCTCCAAGTTCTGCTAAAGACTAAGACTAAGAGATGGTTGCATGGGTAACGTTATACAGCTCTGTCTGTCTGCTGGCTGCAGGCTTATAAAGTGAAAAACTTTGAAAAATAAAGACAAGGAGACAGAAAGAAAGAAAGAATTGCTCTCTCTATTTATGTGTGAAAGAAAGCTCATTATCCAAATAATAGCTGATAAAATATCAGCTATTTCATCTTCCAGTTTGTGATAAAAAAAAAAAATGAAATGTCATGGAATCTGATATCTACACACCATCTTATTAATTTGCATGCTTTGAACAAACAAGCTATTTCTCAAACATTTAGCAACCTCACAGTGAATATTAATTGTTTCTTATCTCTGTAATATGATGTCTGTGATTCTTGTTAAAACAAAGCCTACATCTACAGTCTGCATTTTTTTTGTTCCACTATAAATGCATCTTTTAAATCAATGTATGCTACTTATTAAACAAAATGTATCTTGTCTTAATATCAAAGGGTACAACTACAGAAAGGTGTTCAGATAGAGGAGGATTCCTACACAATGGATGTCTAGAACAGGATCTGATAACCACCTATTTTTATGTCAGAGTATATTAAGTAGTAGACCTACTCACAGAGAGGAGTATCAGGTTTTTAAAGAAGAACCTGAAGTCAGGCAAATTGCATTTAAGAAAGTGATTCAATGCAACAAAATCACACATTAAAAAGCATAGATGATCCTGAACTTTCTGAATTTTCCCTCGCATAACAAATTAAGACATGACCTGAGCATATAGACATCCAGGAGATGGATAACGGTTAACGTCTAACGCTATTCTGAAGGTCTATTATTCTTGATAGCGATGGGTAATGCAGTTTGTCTGTCTCCATATTCCAGCTTATGTGTATCTGTCTCAAAGAAATGGATACAGTTACATTTTTATTCATGTTATCAAAAATGAGTTCATCCCATCATGCAAAGACAATCGAGGTCACTCACCCCTAATGGCAAGATCCCTCTTGGAGAAAGAAGTACAACACCTAAAACCGGTCATGAATACATTGCGTGATCCTCTCGCTGTACTTTGCTAAGAGAAGGGTTTTGGAGTTCAGACTGAGTCTCTCTGTCTTCATCACCTCTCATTACTCTCTTCAAAAGGGATAAGGAAAATGGCAAAGACCCAGGTCCTACTGACAATGTCCCAGGGGACCAACAAAGAAAAGAATCTGTCCATTGCTACATGTAACATTTCACAATTTAACCTCCTGAAATGATAGTTCAAGGTGGATTATAGCACATTATTATTAGGAAGACACTGATTTTCAATTTAAATGTAAATCAGGTCTTTTTTTTTCAATTATTATAATGCTGCAGAACTTTGTAGTACAGAGGAGAAAAAAATGTAATGGGCCACAAACTTGGAGAGGATCCTTTAAAATGAAAAAGGACCTACATAAGAAGAGGGAGTTCAACCTGATTCAAGCTGTAACAATTAGTTATGGGGGATGGGCAGAACTTGCAACCAACCAAGAAAGACATTCTGCACTCAACCTCCGGAACCTCTGATGTAGTTATCAATCCAGTTAGTGAATATATGCTGTGTTGCTAAAAAAAGATGTTTGCATATTGATACATTTCAAAAGGGCCAGAAAATACAACTACAAACACAAGCAACTATGATGTTCCATTTTCACATTAGCAACTGATTATTTGATTTCTATGGGTGTAGCTTTCAAACAAACATAAACTAAGCAAGCTCAAGTACCTTTAAATCAGTGTTAAAAAAAAAAAGACTTGCGCTATATATATATATATATATATATATATATGTGTGTGTGTGTGTGTGTGTATGTGTGTGTGTGTGTGTGTGTGTGTGTGTGTGTGTGTGTGTGTGTGTGTGTGTGTGTGTGTGTGTTTGTGTGTGTGTGTGTGTGTGTATAAGCCTCGTCTAACCACTGCAAAGACTAAATTTTGTGCCATCAGACAAAATCCATTAGCAGGAGTGCGCGAGGTCAAATCCAAGGGGCTTCAGACTGCACTGAGCCGGCTGTCAGGCGTTAAATATGGCCAAAACAGCATGACGTAAATCAGTAGCCACAAACTCTCACCGCGCAGCTTTACGGGAGTGTCCATCAGAGGCAGGAGAACAGCTCTTTAGCATCTGAGGCAAGTTGAGGAATCGACACTGTCATATGTTTAGGAAAAACTAGCAGAGAGAGAGAGAGAGAGAGAGAGAGAGAGAGAGAGAGAGAAAGAGAGCGACAGAGAGAGAGAGAGATTGTGTCATTTTGTATTTGAAATCTATATTGGTTTGGATATTTCAACTTGTTTATTTGGATAGCAATGAAATCCTCTTTATGGATCTGTGCTTCACCATTACTTAAACAATGCCTCAAAACACACTGTTGTCCCACTCTCTCTTCCTCTGTAAAATGAGCAGGACCCAAGGACCCAGCCAAGCAAATGTAGTGCTTGAGAAAAAGAGACAGAGAGATAGAGAGAGCTAGAGAGTGTGTGTGTGTGTGTGAGAGAGAGAGAGAGTGAGACGTTAGAGGCACTGCATATCTTTGCACACCAGGAACACTTCTCCACAATTATGCGCCGATGGCTCTCATCCTTAGGAGCGAGTGCGCTGAGCCAATGCAGGTTGTCAGAGCATCTCCCAAATCCCAGGGCCCGACTAAATCTGCTGAGGGGCCGGGGTGGGGGGTGGTGGGGATTCTGAAGATGTTTTAATGACCTGCCTTGTCCCCAACATTCCCAGCAATCTGATTATTAGAGGCAGCGAGAATGGGGGGCTAATTGAAGTGTCACTCAGAGCGAAAAGTGCATTTCTCTGCCTTTGCTCTCCTCCAAGGAGGGAAATCATCTGTTTTAATAAGAGCGAGACGGGCGGCTCCGACGACTCCACATGCAGAAGATGTCCAATGATTATTAGAAACAGAGTGGGTCGGCTCTGAATCTGGAGTACCAACACTGCTATTCTGGAAAGAGGAGAAAAAAAATCCACCCAAGGAAAGAAAAAATATGTTGTAAATTGTCCGCCAGTTTACAAGAAAGCTCTAAATTGCCACGATTGCCCAGGAACAGATTTTTACGTCTCGAGGGTGGTGAGAGTAATTCATAATTTTCAGGAGACAGGACTGTAATTGTGCCCTCTGTTATCGCAGTGCCTTGCTGTTAAAAGGGGTAAAGTCAGGATGGAAGGGGTGGGGAGGTGCTGTTCTAGGACAGAGAGAAAGAGAGAGAGAGGAAGGAGGAGGAATAGGGTGGGGGGTGGTGGTGGTGGTGGGGGGGGGGGGTTGGACAACAGTCTGTGCCTTGTCACTGGCGTTCTCGTCCCCTCAGGAAGACCAGCTTTCCGCTGGGGGAGTGGACCTCAGGCCGGACCTCTCCCCCCATTAATCAAACCCTCGGCAGCGTGGAACGCCGGGAGGTTGGAGGGGCTGTCACCAGACAACACGGACTGACCCAAATAAAGCTCCCATTGATCCAAAAGAGTCCCGTAATCCCCATGGGATTAGCGATGGCTAAAAGTAACTGATATATTTGCAAACAAAAAGCAGCTTACATTCATACCATGTGCACTGTTGTAGGCGAGAAGAAAGAAAGGCACTGCATGTGTGTTGGAATGATGCCTCATTCTGGACAGAGTGTGATACAGATGCAGTGCTGACAGCACAGAAAACCATAGATAGTGGAACACACACATACTGTCTCTCTCTAAATCTTCAACCCCCCCTCCTCTCTCTTTCTCTCTATCACTCTCTCAGTCACTCTTTCACTCACTTTCTGTCAGTCCATTTCTTTGTATCCCACTTTTTTTCTCTCTCTCCCTCTCCCTCGCTCTCTCTCTCTTTTTCACACTTCACATGCTCCACGCTTCCATTGTCTCCGCTCGCAGTCAGACAATAACAAGTGTGCTCCTGCTCATTCGGCTCGCTGTCTCCTCTCTCCGCCTGCACACCAACACAGCGCAATTCCATTCGGGTCATATTTACAGGAGCACAATGTGGCTCAGTGGACCCTGTCGAACGAGAAAGATGATCCACCAGATACGCCCAAGCTACCTGTCAATGCCTGTGGGTGCTTGCAGTTTCCCATTGATTGACAGGTACCCCCCCCTCCCCCAACTCCCCCCGATATCTGTGATTTCCTTATCTAATCGTGGCTCAGAACATAACTCTGTGAGGCAGAGAGGCTTTTTTTTTAGTCTGCTCTCAGTTCATGGAAAACAAAACAAAACAGTGTCTTTGTTTTGTGCTTAGTCACTTCATCTTTGACATTCAATTAGTCAAGTCATCACTGCTCCTTTCACCATTCACATTGATTGTCCATTTTTGTCCACAAATACTTATACATAGTGAGAGAAACTGGATGGCAACAGGTTTAATAGTGACAAAAATACCTCCACAAATACATTTGTGCGGTCCAACGGTAATTTGTCAGCTATTTATCTTCATTAAGTGCAGCGTTATGTGTATCCATGTCTTTAGCACATTAAGAGCCTGCACTGTAACGTTAGTGAAGGTCACTGCTTTCTCCTTGGCCAATAAAAAAGCTTGGATATATCAGGCTCGGGAACACGCCCTCTTGGTGTACCCTTTTATTGGAAAAGGCAAGATGGAGCGTATAAGCAAATCCTAATGGGATTGTCCACACCTGCCTTCGAAAGCAGCGCTGTCCTTCAAACAAACAAAAAAAAGCGAGGAAGAAAAAAAAAGGTTTCTTCTGGTGAAATGTGATTAACATAGAGAGGGAAACAACAAAGGCTTAATCCTGACAATAAGGCCAGAGAAGTCTTAAGGCACACAATAATATTTCTTTTCAAGCAAAGCCACATGAACATGTCTGTGCAAACAAACCAGGGGAGAGAGACAGCGAGAGAGAGAGAGAGAGAATATAAGGTGAAAAACAATAATCTCCAGAGGAGACACTAACTAATGTATCTCTTTCTCTTCCCAGGGAGTGATACAGCGAATCAGAGGCACCAGCTCTTACCATTATCATGAAGCCATTTTGGGCAATGTTATCACCTCTCTTCTGCAGTAAAAAAGAAGCAGAACCTTACAGGGCTTTTCCCAATGCCACACATTCATAAACTGCTGCAGAGAGAACTGTTCAGGTTATGGAATACAAGTGAGAGAAAAGGCATTGCGAAGCATGTAGAGAGACAAAGTGTCATCTATTAAAACTCATCGAGATAACGCGTAAAGGCTAATCTCAGTGATAACACAAAGCCGGCAGTGAACTCCTCGGGCCCAGAGAGAAAGTGTTGTGCTGCTAGCACGCCGTCTGTTAGAGGCACAGTCTGGCTGCTTGGTCAGCTCGGCTCTGTCGTCAGTGCTCGGGTTCAGCTGCTGCCCGCATCGGTGGTAAATCCCTGAAATTGATCAAATTGGCCAGGGTTGACTCTGGTGAACCTGTCGCCAAATGAGATCTGAGACCGAGGTTAGGAAGCAGGCTGAAGATTGTGCTGGCCTGAGAAGGAAGCAGGTAATGTGGTATCTGAGACACACACACACACACACACACACTCTAACACACTAAAAAAGGAGCCACTGCAGAACTATGGAGAAAAGCCTATTTTTGTCTAACTTAAGGTCCCCTGATAATATCCATATAAATAAGTTTTCTTGGCCAGTAATTGGCTCATTATGAAGACCCTGTGCATACTGTGTTTGTTTTCGGCTAGTGGTACTCTTGTATTGCTACATTTGTAAAACAGGGCCTTTTCAAGGCAAAGGGACTTCAGAATGGGACTAGTGTTGTCACGATACCAAGATTAATGTTTCGATACCGATACCAAGTCAAGAATTGCGATTTCGATACTTCTTCGATACTTTTTAAAAAATGTATTTGATTTGGGGGCCCCACCACCTTGACATCATCATCAGTAATATTGAATATACTGTAGAGTGATCGTTCACACCAGTGGCCATCCCAGATTCTGCTTGACTCTCTCCACACAAACACACATGGAAAATCATGGCTTATGTCATATTTCATATATTCTGCAAATTACTAGTAAATATATTTAGCAATTTGAAAACTATTCTAAAACGAACTATTGTTAAACTATTACACTTAGGCATGTCTTTAATGTGGTGTGTAGGTCTAATTGACCTGTCGCTAAGCCCCGCCCCCCATTGTTACCGTGTGAAAACTTGGACAAACAAACCAGACTTGATTAGAAATACATTGTGGACAATGGCAGCTGACAGTATATGAAAACAGGCTTTGAGGACGTTTTGATCGATAAGAGTAGCCTACATTACGTCGAGCTGTTGCAAACACGAGAGACGTTCTGTAGGCTACTGCTGATGAAAATATACCCCGTTTTCTAGACTCTCAGGGTACCAGCTATCAGTATTACACGTCCTCCATGCAAAGCGTTTAACCATGGTTATCCGTCGGGGTTTAATAAACTCCATAAATAACCATTAATTTGTCATTTTATGCCTGCTCCCTGTTGTTTCCTATCATATGGAGTTGTCCGAGCTGATGTCCGAGTCCCATTGAGGCTGGACTGTCATTGGCTCATCAGGTTCTAAGGGTGGCGCTTAGCGACAGGTCAATTGAGTGCACATTGGTGATGTGTAGGTGTAATTGAGTGCCTGTCACTTTAAGAGATACGTGAGAGTAATTGACCTTGTCTCACGGTTTTAGTCTAGTGAATAAAAGTTGCATATAGCGCATAAGGATATGTGGATGCAATTAATTATGTTTTGTATGTCATTAGATAAAATAAATGTTCAAAAAATGTACAAGTCGAAGAAAATCTTTCTGGGATCATAGAAGAGATAAGTGTCTTGCAATGTTCATTAATGATTTTAGCGAGCACTATACATGGATTTCTATGGAACGTCACGAAAACATGCGTGCGCAACCAAGAGGCAGAAAGCACCATAGAACAGCATAGAGCAATGCAAAAGAGCAAAAGAATAAAGTGAGTTTTTGTGCTGAAAACTGCACCAATTCGAAATCACGATGGTTAGAGAATGTTAAATATGTTCAATATCCCTAACGGAATGCATGTCTTCGCCAAAAATGACAAAATACGATGTTATATTAATAATTCAAATAAACGTCAAACTTTGAAATATAGTCTGAAATGAGATGTTATTATCATTGAGACAACAGGGGTATACAAAAAAATCCGATTGTAGCTTACAGCAGCCGACTATTTAGGTTAAGTTTATAATGTTGTGGACGGCCACCAAGCGAGTTCTGCCTCATGGCTGCGCGCGCATCTAGTTTTGTTGGTAAACGGGAAACCCGTTGTCAAACGTGACCTTAGCTAGCGGGATAGTTAGCAAGGATCTCTCTTCAGATGTAAAAGTTTGGCATGGTTGCTTAGCCTATTTCTAAATGACATTAAACCCAAATAGGCCTAAATGACCAAAATCCCACAGCTTAGGTAGGTTAGCAACACAAACTTGAGAGATGCAAGTGAGCAAATCAACTTGATATTAGCCTATTATTATGTGTTACCATAGCATCACTTGAACTAGCAGCCATCTCTCGCTGTTTATAGCACGACAGCTTACGTGTGTGTGAGGAGAAAAGACGCACAGCCACAGGTTAGGGGAGGAGGCGCTAAAAGCATGCCTTGTGCACACGCATGTTACTTCAAAAGAACATGGTCATTCTCAAAAGTATCGATACTAATAAAATTAGGCATCGTGACATTTTTAATTTCAGGGTATTGCGATACTTTTGTAGTATCGGTGCACCGTGCAACACTAAATGGGACAACATGTAATGATGATAACAGTAATAGTAATAGTAATAATAATAATAATAATAATAATAATAATAATAACACTTTGTAATTGTGGAATCTTTCGGCAATCAGAGAGATGAAACTCCTATGCGTTCAGGGTCTTTCACTCATCAGAAGTTTAATATTTTAGAATTCCAATGGTTAAAGGCCCATTTTTTTAATATATATATATGTAATGAGACCGACTTACTCCATTGAGCGCTAGGCCATAATGCTTTAATGAAAACGATAACATCCCGTACAGCAGCTACTACTGTGTGAACATTGATTATACAACAGCGCCCTCTTGTGTCCTGGAGATTATCATATCATTACATCTCCCCTTTTCTAAAGTGATTTAACAGAATATAGGGCAACAGTACTGCATAAAGTTGAACTTAATATAGCAGCATTTAAGTAAGGATGCTCTCTGTAACTCTGTAGGAAATAACGTTATAAAATGTAACATTCAGGAAGGCATCATTTAAACAAACGTTACAAACGTTAAAACTGTTCTCGGGTATCTGTAATTCAGTTAAATTCATTCTCTTTCAGTCTTTCTTTGGGTTTGGGTTTTCTGAATATGTATCGTCTTTCTTTTTTCTCCGTGTTCTCTCCTTTCCCCTCTGTACATGTCTTCCTCTATTTTGATGAGCTCCCTTCTATTTCGCCTGTACTGCTGTCCGTCTGCTTCCACTAGGTATGACCGTGGCTCGGGTGTTGGTTTTACTACTTTAGCTGGTCTCCACTGCTTGCCCTCCCTTACCCTCACTGTGTCTCCTGGGCTGAGGGCTGGCAGCACGCGTGATCCTCTGTCATAGTAGTGTTTCTCTCTGTCTTGGTTGACCCTCATTCTATCCTGCACCCCTTCCATTGTTCCTGGTTGAAGCAGTTTTTGTGTTGTGGGCAGTCTTGTCTTTGTTCTGCGGCCCATAAGCAGCTGTGCAGGTGAGGGTAGTCCATCCAGTGGTGTATTTTGATAGTCCAGGAGGGCGAGGTGAGGGTTTCGTTTGTCGGCTTTGGCTTTCTTGAGAAGGTTTTTTGCTATGTGTACTCCCTTTTCAGCTTTCCCATTGGATTGGGGGTATGTGGGAGATGATGTGGTATGTTTGAATCCATACTCCTCACTGAACATCCTGAATTCGGCGGAGGAATACTGTGTGCCGTTGTCAGAGCAGACTTCATCGGGTATGCCATGTCGGGCTTGCATCCCCGGCCAGAATATGACATCTCTTGCTAGCCTCTTTGTTTTTTCGATCCCTTGGTGGCTGGAGTGTACTTTTTTCAGCATCATCCTTCTCAGGGTGTTTGGTATTACTAGTTTGTTGCCTTTGAATATCAGCCCATCTTCGAGTTAAAACTTCTACAAGCTCAATAACATCCACAGTGGAAAAAAGAAGGTAAGAAAAATAGTCGGAAAACTTAGATGTGTAAGGCAAGCAAGCAAGCTTGGCGGTTGTTACTAAAAATGTGAACATGCACGTTGCACTGTTGTGCGGTGGACTTTCGGAATGAATAGAGTCGCGTTTCTTTAATATCGAGGCGCCATAGTTTTCCGATTGGCCTGCTGGTATAAAATGAATTGCCTGTCTAAGACGCGCTCTCTTCCCATGCAGTCAAAATGAATGGGAGTCTTCAGAGCAGGCTTGTCATAGTGTCACCCTGACATGACAGTGCGTAAAGTAGCCTATAATGTGAATGACTTTTTTTTATTAAGGATTTATTAAGGATTTCTTTCTTTTTGCAAAAAATAAAGTACAATAGGCATTTATTAGTAGGCTAAATAGCAGCATGTTGAAATTATGTGCCAAATTGCGTTGTTTATTATAATGATAAAATTGTAGGCTACAGGCCGATGTGCATTTTATTTGGAGACTGTTTTGCGAGACAGAGACCGAGTTTGCTGCTGATATTCTGGGGATAGGCTACAACATAACCAATGAAGGACTTTAGCCTTTTAATATATTTGCTGCATTGGATCAGTCTTTCTAGAACAGGCAAGAGCTTTCTAGCCTCACGTCAGCAGCGCCACATCACCCATATACATTAAAACAACCAGCGGATGGCGGGCGGGTGCGGGTTTGAAAATTGGTCAAAAAATGTTGGTGTCATTTTCCTGTCATTTATTATAAGGTCTACTTACCAGTCTTCACCATTATTTGATTTTACCATGTCAATAAACATTTCTTCTGAATCTGAGTCAGACTGTTCTTCTATCATGTGTATTGGCTTTTTTGTTGCATATGACAATGCTTTGGACATGCACTTGCTTGCAAAGTGATTAATTTTTCCGCATTTTTTGCATATTTCTCCATAGGCGGGACACTTCCCCCTCTGGTGGTCTCTGCCACAGTATTTACAGTCCTGTATCATGTTTTGCCTGCGTGACGTGACCGATGACGTTTGAGATTTTTCCGCGCGCTCTCTTTTGACTTCATTGACAACGCACTCGGCTTGTGTAGTTTGCAATTTGTCCATTTGTATGCGGCTCGCCTCCGCAGCGCGACATATAGACACAGCCTTGGGCAGATCTAAATCCATTGTTCTCAACAACTTGGCTCTTAATTAGTCATCCCTTATTCCCACGACTATTCTGTCTTTTATGAGACTGTCACATAAATGTCCGTACTCACATGACTTTGCCTTTGTTCTTAAGTCAGTAACGAACTGGTCTATGTTCTCACCAGGGGCCTGAACACGAGTGTTGAACACATGTCTCTCAAACGTTACATTCCTGTGGGGGGTAAAATGTTTCTCGAATTTCTCCAGTAGTACCTTGACCTTTATTCTGTCCTCCTGCTTTGTGAATTCAAAGGTGTTGTAAATTTCAAGAGCCTCATCCCCGATGACGTGCAGTAACGTGCTGCTTTGTACTTTTTGAGAATTTCCTTCAATGCCTGTAGCAGTCATGTAAAGTTCGAATTTTTGTTTCCATTTCTTCCAATTGTCTGCGATATTTTCTTCCAATCTCAGAGGGTCTGGTGCTTTTAGTGCTTCCATTTTGGCGAAGATTTGTCCGTTCTGACGCCATGTAATGAGACCAACATACTCCATTGAGCGCTAGGCCATAATGCTTTAATGAAAACGATAACATCCCGTACAGCAGCTACTACTGTGTGAACATTGATTATACAACAGCGCCCTCTTGTGTCCTGGAGATCTTATCATATCATTACAATATATTGTATGTACTAGTGCAGTGCCCGTTCAAACATGCCATTCCTGAAGAAAACCCGTAGCTCAATTACATGCCCACAGGTATGCCTGCTTTAAAAATAGGATGATAGGGAAACATCATTCCAGCTAAGCATTCAATAATGAATACTGAATATTATAATATATTAGCCTATAATTAATGTGGCCTCTAATACATGTGTAGCCTAATAAATGTAGGCATGGCTGCATGTGACATTTCTACAGATCAGAATGACATAAGCCTAACAACTGTTTTGAGTTAAGTGTGTATAGCTTACTGAATAACTTCCTAATGCTATTCGAAGCGTCAGTTTATTGCACTTTTATTTTGAGTGGTCACTACCCGTGTTTGATAGCGTGATAAGTGACGTCCCTCAGTCTGCAACTTGTTGAATAACGTTAGCTATGTGGCATTAGCCTATCGCCCGTTTCATTTTGGGACCTTGCAGTCGGAATTGTCGTTTGTTTAGTCAAAGTCTCAATTTCAAAGTAGCCTGGGCTATTCGAAGCGTCAGTTTATAGCACATACTTTTATTTTAAGTGGTCCCTACATACCCGTGTTTGTTGGCGTGTTGTTGCAAAATCCGTGTAAGCATTTTATGCAAGCAAACTGCATACAGGGAGTCTTTATTGGTGAGGTCAGACATGATAATCATCTTGCATCTTAACCCACAAGCGGTTCCCGAGTAGCCTAATCCGTTTTTTAAATTGCGACTGATTATCATCAAAGTGAGACATAGCTACTGTCAGTACAAGATCCATGGGGTGGAGCTCCCCTGAAACTGGCCCCCTTGGAAACGTGCAGTGCAGCGATAAACGTTCTACGTAAATAATCATATTTTAAAATATGCATTCAAAAATCTTCAAAATCGAGAGTGCACACCTTTGTGCCACGCGTGAGCCACATACGAAATCTTAGGTCAGTCTGACAAACGGTCAGCGAGATATGCGTGCCACAGACACACAGACGCTTCTTGCTTTATATATATATATATATATATATATATATGCTGTCCATCACTGTTGCCTTTCAATGTGTCCTAACTGTCTGCTGAGAAAACTACAATATAATAAGCCATTGTCTATTTTAACGGTTCCCCAAAACTTCAAAGAAAAAAATATGCAAACTAGCAAACAAAATGAGTTGTTTATGTATGCGCTTGACCCTGGGTATCTAAAGGACTGTCTAGCACTCAATGACAAATTAAAAAAGAGCTGATTGTTAGTGTTGCAGCTTTGTTCTTAAGACACACATCAGTATGATGCATGAATAATGAAGGAAGGGAGGAAAAAAACTAGCTCCGGTGAACAAACAACTTTCAGCAATTAGTCCAGCCCAGATACTGGCGGTAGCTACTCTATGCCTGACTGGATTAAGTGCTGAGAAGTGGAGGAAGGTTGTGAAGTGTGGCCCCTGATATAAATAATCAGTTATGCAGAGAGGAGAGGAGGCTGCAAGGAGCTGGGCTGGTACTGCTGCTGTTCAGGAAATGGGGACAATTAAAACCGTTAGTGCATTTTAGGCCAATGTGTTTTTGAGAGAGAGAGAGAGAGAGAGAGAGAGGAGGGGTGGAGGGGGTAAGAGCCATGAATACATTAGGCACCAAATAAGCTTATTTCTTGATCACTTTGGTAAAGTTTGAATGACCTAATTGCATTGTTGTACACAATCACACTCTCCTAGACCTTCACATGCCCCCCCCCCCCCTTTAAGCTATTCATAGTGCATTATTTTCATAAATCATTAATTCAGTGTAAATAAAAAAATAAGAAATACATTATTGAAGTTGCTTTAGTGATAATCCCAATGACTAGAGGGGATGGTTCAATTGTGTGTACACACATATACATGTTCACCTTCTCGAAAGATTTGCTTTGATGTTCAAATATACAGTGTGTGACACAAATACATCATATGTACTGTGTGCAATTGAAATGGTAATGGCATTTATTTTCCTTCACTTTACCGGCCTTTCCTGCTGTGTGTGTGTGTGTGTGTGTGTGTGTGTGTGTGTGTGGGAATACTACTAGACTCATTATTTTCAGGCATTTTCCACAAGTTGATTTATCTCAGATGTGTTTGTTATCGTTTTTGATTATCATCATTGTTCGTGTTCAGCTGCTACTTGCGCTGCATAAGCATGCGGCAGCCTGCCTGCCTGCTCATTACTGCGGTAGGTACGGCGCAGTACTTCTCAGGAGTAAACAGCAGCGTTTGAGGGCTGAGGGTGAGTTCACAGCTTCGGCAAGCTTCACGAGATCGAGAGATGTGCATGCGCCTGTGGAGCGTTTGGCTGTTTCATTTTCGCTTTGCATTTTCAATTGGGACCTGTGGCAAAATAGCTCAAACGTGAATAATAATGCATGCTAATGAGAGGCCTGAATCAGCACTTTCAGGGGCGCTTCCCTTTGATGTAAGGCTGCCCAAACACACTAGCATGCCCCTCACCCCTCTACCCCACCCCCCCCCCACCCCCCATTCCCCAATCAGCCTGCTCTCCACTCTCCACAAACATACATACACACACAAACAAAAAACATTTATCAATGTATTTATCTATATTTAGGCTATGTATTTGTCCATGTCAAGTCAAGGCAAGTCAAGTCTATTTATAAAGTGCATTTCATACACAGAGGTCATTAAATGTGCTTTACAGTAACACAAACAAAAGCAAAGAAAGGCAATAGTCAAAGAATAGTTTAAAAAATGAAAAAGACAATATAAAACACACAAGGTAATAGTACATAAATCATAAAAGGGCAATATAGTTTAAAAGTGTATAGAAGTAATAATTAAAACACATAGAAAAACAACATAGAATGATTATACTAGTCAAGCACTCAGTGAACAGCAGCACTCTATGGAGATACTTGAAGTTGTCCCAAACTGTGTGCGCAAGGAACAATATGAACTCTAACATTGTTTGTGTACACAGAGATTACTAAAAAGAAAGATTTTAAACAACTCACTTGGTTTTTCCGCTTGCCGCCATCTTGCCAGTCAAGAATGTCCAATACCTTTCTTTTTAGTAAACTCTGTGTACACAAACAATGTTCTCAATGCTCGAGTTCATGTGTAGAGACCCTGGTGATACTTTGATCAAAGTTTAACGTTGTGTCGAGCCTTATTAGAGTTTTAAAAATAGCGATCATGCAAAAGGCCATTTGACCCGAAAACGACAATACGATCAATCTTAAAAGTGGGGCTTCCGACGTAATTATGCTTTTAAACAACAGTTTGACTTACATTCACAAAAAGATCCTAGGTTGCATTTTGGTGAGAGTTACGCTTTAAGTATTGGAGTAATGTGGTCAGTTCTTTTTGTTTTGTGAGAACCCTAGCTGCTGCATTTTGTATCATTTGAAGCTGTTTGATAGTCTTTTTTGAAGGCCTGTGAGAAGCCCATTGTAGTAATCAATCCTACTGGAGATGAATGCATGAATATGTTTTTCTAGCTCATGTATTGACATTAGCCCTCTAAGTTTGGCAATGTTTTTGAGGTGGCAAAATGCTGATTTAGTTATTGCTTTCATGTGGCTGTTTAAATATCCTAAATGTCCTAATTAGCATGTTTCTAAATCTGTACATTTCCACAGGTGTAATGGATATAATAAATTAATGCCAAGATGTTGAGATTCAGTTTCAGGTCTTAATTGGCTTTTCTCCCCTGATATAAGATAGTCAGCATGAAGCCTGGGGCATATTTATCATGTTGCTTGGCAGCCAATCTGATGACTATGATAAGATATAGCATAACTAGATAGAGATCTAGTGGTTCAAAAGTCATATGCGCTTACACTGCTAAAACAACATCAGTCCTGCGTGGGTAAATAGATTGATTTGCCATTTGTTCATTTATGGAAGTGAATAGAAGTGACCTGTGTTCTGAGCAACTACAGGAGAAATAACACCTTCCAACTAGTTTTACTGTTTGAGCCATTGCTGCTGAGATGGCCTAATCATTAAGAGTATTTTGTAATATACATTCTGAGAGGTGTGCTTCCACTTAGATGTTCTCTAGGCAAAGTTCATCACGACAGCCTACCTTGTTAGCTGTAATTACTCCATATAGGGTAACTCATGTACCCTGCATCTAGATAGTCTCACTTTGCCTCAAAGTCAGAATGTGGAAGGATGAAAGCATCCATACTCTACTCGCGCTAAACTGCTGTGCTGACACAGGGCTGCAGTCTAATCATATCTTCTCTGGCCCAAGCTGACCCCAAAAGATTATTTTATTTATTTGAAAATCGTAACCTATTGTTCATTCTCTGGAACTTTTTCTCTAACTTTACACAATTGCAGAAGTACATGTAGCATTTTAATCTATCAACTCAATTTATTCTAGATCATTTATGAGAAAGTCAGTTCAGTTGACAATGGCTCCACATTTCAGATGTACAGTATTTTGTGTAAACCAATGCTGCTAGTCAAATACTTCTGTTGTTTTGTGAAAACTTTGCCAGTAATCCTCGTAGAATATGGAAATTTAAATACACTGTGGGTCTTCATAATGCTAAACATGTAAATTATTCATATTACTGTTATGGACAATCCAGCATACCGCTGATCTTGACAATCCAAGGTCATCTGTGCAGTTGCTTATGCATTTTTTAACAACCTGTCTGGAACATTACAGTATATGCCTAAACATTTTTTTTTTTGTGAACTAGTATCTAACACTCTCTGTTTTTGAAGTTCCTCCACTAAGAGCCTGGGAAGGAGTGCTGTGTGCTTTTCTCACCAGACGGCTCGTTGAGAGTGGGAAGAAATACACGAGCGTAGAGGAGGGAAAGTCCGGCGACCAAGTGGGCAGTGATTTCCCCAAGGTGCCCCTCTTCAGACGGGCTGCAAAGCCCACACACAGGTCACCAAGCTCCAGCATTAGGGAAGACACAAGCACAAACTTCAGAACATTGCAGTGCTGTTGAGCTCCCAGACACCATCCTCTGTTGCTGGGCGTTAATTCAGTGGTTGGCATGTCAGTGCTTGCGCAAACTAGGTTGTTTACAAAAATGTCCACAATGTAACAAAGCAAACTAGGTTGTTTACAAAAATGTCCACAATGTAACAATGCAAACTAGGTTGTTTACAAAAATGTCCACAATGTTAAGAACGTGAAAAAATATGGTGCAATTCTAATGACTCAATGAAGCTCATAATATTAATTTATTTATCAAAGACTTCCATTCTGATCTCGTAAGCATGTATATGTGTATGAGTGTAGTTATGCATGGGTGAAAAGCTATAAAATAGCCTACAGTGCCAATACAGATTGGTTCAATCCAGGCCCGGAGTGGGTAATCGGGAGAATCGGGAGAATTCCCGGTGGGCCGCATTACTTTTGGGCCGGTCGAGGGAAAAATATTGACATTTACCACGTTAATCTATCTTCTCTTAAAGTTGGCTACACACGTTCGCATTCTATGCCTAACACCGCAGCCTCTGCATGGGTTGTTCTCCCCTCCCAAGAAGAGTTAATTGGTTGGGTCCATATACTGTAGTCCGTCTTTCCTAAAATGTTTTCTCAGATAGCCCAGCCGGGCCGGCCCTACCGTAGTGTTAAGCGCTAGGGAGGATGGATGGTAGAAAGAGGCCATGAGGGACTGAAAAGGCCAGGTAAAAAAGACGAAAAGTATTGGAGGAAAATGCTGCCAAATGTGCCAAGCTTCCAGATTTGTTTTTTGAAGAGGACAGACATAAGTGGCAACTGGTAAAGAGAGATAGCCATGATTATAGCGGCGTAATTATTGGGCTAATACTGGACGTTGTAGTGTTGTCAACCTATTTGCAAGCAACATATTAAATTAATTAAAATATTAGCCTTTTTGTATCATACAATATGGCGATTCATAGACTTTGCAAATATTGATAACAAAACCCAAGCTTGATCTGTGTATGCAGTAGGCCTAAAAACAAAAGTAGCCTCTGACCAGCAGATCAGCCAGTGATGAGCCCGAAATTACCTATACCTATACCTAAATTACCAAAATGATGAGCCCGAAATTACCTATGACTACAGGGACAAGTAGAAAGGACAGACAAGTAGAAAGGATAATAGAGGATAATAGAGTTATTAGAGAAAGGATAAGAGAGTTAACCATATGAATTAAAGTTATTTTATGTAAGAAAGAACAGTAGGCTATATGACAGCAGTAGGCTACATGATCAACCTATATGCCTTGTTTGCTCAGAAGTGGGTGTAGTAAAGGAGTAAATCACCAAACAACAACATGATAGCTGACCCATGCAGAAAAAACATGTTCAATACAGTAGTTCAATATGCCTCTGGAATTGTGGGATACATTTCAAATGCTTTATTTCTTCCTTCCTGTTATTGTTAACTTATCAACCTATCCTTGTGGAATAGTGGAATATTGGTAGCCTATAATAAAAACTACAGGATAGTAAGAGCTGAAATGTTGCCTTATTTATCCAATTTCCACCACCACTAAAAAAGTGGGCCGGTCTTGGGCCTGAAACTCCCGGGCTGAAAAGTGGCCCCACTCAGGTCCTGGTTCAATCTGCTGCCAAACCTGACGAGCACTTCTTTTAGTAAACATCTCTCTCATACCACAGATATATCTGCCAGTGTTATTTCTAGAATAGCTTCACTTCTCAACTCTGGGCTACTCCCATGCGTCAATTCAAATAATAATTAAATTCAGACTTTGAATTGTAAAACAAAACGTCTTCATTTTCCTCTCCTCTGTCTAAGGTAAAAAAGGCAAATGAAGTTGACTTAAGCAAAGCACTCTGACCTGTGCCAAGTTCAGCCAGTGTTGTGGTCGACTGCTGACCGAAGCATGGTTTGCTAATCGCTGCATGAGGTCAGGTAAACAAATCCATGCATCGTTTGCATACTGTGGCTCAGTCTTTGCCCTTTCACTGCATTGTGGCAGTTAAAATTAGACCATGGACAATCACATCAAAAAAAAAAGAAATGCCTACTTTGTGCTCTTGGACATATAGAGATGCCAATACAGTATCTGAGCTCTGCTGAGTGGAGGTCATCAATGAATCATGTTAACTAGTCTATATAGTTAATGTAACAGGTTATACAATTGTCCAGGTTATCTAATGTTAGGGCATAATTAGCCTGACAGGACAGGCCCTCGAGTGCATGTCGTGTAACTACTAATTTGACAAAACCTTCCACATCCTAAAGATGGACGTCTCTTGCTAGACATGAACAGATCTGGCAGAAGAGATCTACCCAAGCCTTCTAATTTAAATGTGTAATTTAGAATATATGTTTGGTTTGGCCATATGGCTTCTGTGCTGATTAACAATTCATAGCCAGAGTAATAGCATGTGTGTGTGTTTGTATCTCACACTATCTTGCACTCACATGTGACTGTGTGTGTGTGTGTGTGTGTGTGTGAGTGTGTTATCTTTATTCACAGGAGATGCGTAAATGTATGCATTCCTTTGGAAGAATGTTTTCACACTGCATTTTATTTCAAATGTTTTGCTATTCCTGACACACAAACTAACCAATCCACCCACATAACATACTTGCAATGAAAAATGTAGTACATACACACACACACACACACACACACAAACACCCACTTCCTCCCAATCACAATCGAAACACACCGTTTTTAAAACCTAAAACTCCACCCTGTAGCAGTGCACCGAAAGCACTCTACTGTATACGAAGTAAACAGACATGTCACTTCTCATTTCCCTCCTGCTGCAATGGGCCCTGTCTGTCATCCCCACCCATCCCTCTCTCACTATGGAAATGACTTGCCTGACTTCATCTGTTGTCGAAGAGTGAGAGTGTGTGTGTGTGTGTGAGAGAGAGAGAGAGAGAGAGAGAGAGAGAGAGAGAGAGAGAGAGAGAGAGAAAATGGCATTAGTATTCATGTTATTAGATGTAAGAACATGGCATGGGTACTGTATGCGTCAGAGCTCATATTCATGTATTCCTCGCGGTTTGCATTTCGTCCATCTCACAATCGACCGGCTCTCCCGCTTTTGCATTTGTTAGCGGCCCCGGCTGAGAGGCGTTGGCATTTCGGAGTGCCGCCTTCGTGAGGCCTCTTCATTTGTACCCGGGCGGGTCACTTTAAGTGTATATCCTTTCTCAATAGACTATCTGAAACTCAGCCTCACACTGCCTAGCTACCTTACTCATCTATTCTGCATTAGGAACCCTTTTTTTCTTCTTTCTTCTCCATCTTCCCCTTCTCCTCACCCCCTCTCTTTTTTTTTCGGAGCGATGTTCAATTTGTTCCAGGTAATTTTTTAGCCTTCAAGTTTCAAAGGTCACTTTGCCGCTCCCTGTAATTAATTAAATTAGTTTGGGGTGGGCCGTGTGTGTGTGTGCGTGTGTGTGTGTGTGTGTGCGCGCGCGTGCGTGCGTGTGTGTGTGAGATGTATGTGTTGTGCCTTGAGATGAAGGCATGAGAAAGCACTGCATAAATAAGATTTATGGCCATCACCCAGAGAGAGAGAAAACACTCTGGTGGCTGCCCACATAATATTGTGGCTCCTGAAACTCAACTAACATTGAAATCAATTTCTCATCGCTGTGCTCGGTCTCCTCAGCTCCAGCTCCACAGCTCTTAATGTATATGTATTTTTCCCTGGCATATTTATACCAGTGTTTGTCAATGGGGAAAAAAAGATTTCTGAGGAGGGAATGAAAGTGGTTATCACGTGAAATACAGTATGCCTCTGTGTGCCTCTTTGTTCTCTGCAAGGGCATGGAACAGATACAGAATCCCTCTGACCCCTAGAGGTCCCATAGCATTCAATATGTATCCACAAATCATTGGTTGTCCCCACATTCATTCTCCACCTTGCATGCCCACTCACTTGTATGCAGATATTGTACTTCTGTAGCCATGACAGTCTGAAACAGATTTTGACATCATGTGTACAAGGTCCTTGGGCCACAGCAGGGGTGGAGAAGCAATCGGGACGATCGGGAGTTTTCCCGGTGGGCCGGCCGATGAATCTGTGTGGTGCGGGCCGGCCCATAGAGCTATTATAGCGGCCGTGAGTCGTCCGCGGCCATCGACCTTGCACTAAGAATTTTCCGCGAAAATCTCAGAGATTCACACTTTCATGTTTGGGAAGTCCAATCAATATTTATACCACTTGCTCACTGTCTATATGTCATTCATGGTTACCCTGCACACTCATCTCTCCCATGCTGATTTTTGTCACGATAAGTCGAGCGACGAGTAAGAATGAACAGGTATGATAAGGGATCAAATTCCAAAAATAATTCCGTGGAAATGCATTGATTCCAGTTGCTGCTACTGGAAGAAACTGGAATACATGCATTTCCACTGAATTATTTTTGGAATCTGATCCCTTATCATACCTGTTCATTCTTACTCGTCGCTCGACTTATCGTGACTAAATTCAAGATGGCTGCAAACGTTAAACTTTGTGAAGATACTGTCTGTATAAATCGTCTTGTAAGTAAATTACCAGTGCTTTTTCAAAGTTCTCAATGTCTCGTTTTAAATGTCAGGGCCCTCGGAAGTCTACCAATGAAGTGTGGAGATACATTGAGCCTCGTAAATGGTGTAAAACAGTGATTTATTTGCATGGCTAGCCCGATGCCGAAGCACCACCATTGAAAAAGCTGTTGGTAGCATCGGCTAACTAGCGCCAGATTTTGGAGTGCAGGGGACAAGCCGAGATGGGCTATGAGACATACGTTCACACTCGGTATCATGTTTCAACGCACTTTAGGTCAATATCACACCGGAATTCTCCTTTAAGAGTGATGGCCATTGAGGTAATCTCTAAGAGGTGGGGACATGCTCAGACGACTTTTCTAAAGGGACACCCAGTGTATTGTTAAATTAAAGATAGATAGATAGATAGATAGATAGATACTTTATTGATCCCCAAGGGGAAATTCAAGGTCTCAGTAGCATACAGTCATCACACACAACATGCAGTTACAGCTGAAAAAGTAACATAAGTATATAAATATAAAAACTCCACTGCACAATAGAGACAGTAGAAGATAAAAAATACTAAAATACTATATTAAATACTAAAGGCTACCCTTTTTCCAGGCCTTAGTGATGATGTCGACTTTTCTCCTTTTTCATAGGACGTTTCAATAGAAATGCATTCATTTATTGTGTCTCTAGATAGATTTAGATAGATTTATGCATCTATTGTGCACAGGTTCGTGATCAGGAGTTAGGGTCATATCATAGTGAAAGAGACAGAAAATGGCTATTCTTCAAGCCAAGCCAATTCTTTGCTTGGAGTTGTGGAGCACAGAAGTGTCATATGTAACCAGTAGGCCTACTCTAAAATCTCTTCTATTTTTCTCCTCACTTCCCCCAGGCATACGGTGTCCACTCTTAGTTATATATACAGTACACATACAGGTAGGCTACTGAGCGTGATCTCAGAAGAGAGAGTTACTATGGCGACCTCAATAAGTCTCTACTTTCTTTTCACATCTGCAAACAGCTTGGTGGGGTTTCAGTTTTTTTTTTATTTCAATCGTCAGCTCTTTATTTACTTTTCAGTAAAGACTAAGCTTTGGACATTTTCTCTGTTTTCATACTGTAGTTCAAAGTTTTACCTTTCTTGATTAGACAGTTTAATGTGCCTGTATTTTATGATTTAGCTAAGGCTTGGTAGTTGTTCTCATTATTTGATGTAATCTATGTTCATTACTTTGGGTGTTATATATGTTGTGACTTTGATTATGTCAGCATAACTGGTTTCACTGATTGATGTTGTTCCTATTGGCTTTTTGCCACACCAGCTGGTCACGTCACCTTATCCATGTTGTTGTGCTTTAGGGTATTAATAAACTGCTTTCCCCACCACATGGTTAGTGTCCAATAAAGAGTCCTATTTTGGTGAGATTCACAAACAAGTATTTTGAAGGATAAACAGTGTGCCAACTTTGGCCCTCTTTTCTTTTTTTTTTTTTTAAAGTATATTTTTTGGCCTTTTATGCCTTTAATTGACAGGATAGAAGAGAATGACAGGAAGTGAGTGGGAGAGAGAGTCGGGGTGGGATCCAGAAAGGACCACGGGGCGGGAATCGAACCCGGATCAACCGGTGTACGGTGCAGGTGCCCCAGCCAGTTGCACCACGGCTGGGGCCTTGGCCCTCTTTTCTGTCTTACTTTGGTGTTGGATAGTCTGGGCTGTAATTGCACCACACCTTGACCCCTCAAACTTTTATATGTGCACATCACATTGCAGTCTTTCACAGGAATGACACATGATGATAGTGTTTTGTTGTTGGCAAGAGCCTTATGTATTCCTCATATGAATTATACATCTCCTGCACAGGCCTAACCCTTCCAGCAGTTGTTTGAACAACTTTGGGGGAAAACTTTGGGGATGTTTGGGGAATTGCAGTGCCCTCATGGATGAACCTGAATGAAATTAAACACAGCATCAAGATATGTGCTTTTGTGGGTTGAACGGCATGTTAAAATGCTTATTATCATGTACAGTTCGAGGCTAGCTTTCCGTTTGGTGGCTGCGAGGGTGAAGCAGTAGGATCAGAGTAATTTAATGCAAATCTATTTTGATACAGCTTATGCATATAGTGCATGTGTGGGTGATGAAATGCTAACCTAACTTCAACTTTTACAGAATCACCTAAAACTATCAGAGACAGAATTTAGAACTGCATAAAGCTAAAGGTATTCTAAAGGGATTGCTGTTTAGCATATTATATTCCTTTCCAGGTGACCCCACCAGCTGCACCTGCTTCAGAGATGATCATCCAGGGTAACGACAAAGAGCACGTTCCAGATGTTTACACAAAATGATGCATTAGTGGCACAAACACCAGTACGAGGTTAGGTAGCAGTGTTGCCTTTTTTACAATAAATTAGAAAACCTAAGTAAATTATTTAAACACAATATGCAGACTACAAACAGACATACTTGAAAATATACCACAATCACAATGAAATGACTGGAGGAAGTAGTCTGCATGAAACGACTACATCAGGTACTCTACAGTAGGTGTTTTTTCCCCCCTTTCAACTGACCAGACTGGTAGAAATGGCCCAAAGCTAACAGGGCAACATCAAAACCCTTGCCACCCAGTACAGATGTCCACAGATTTCTTAAAGGTCAGTTATTTCCAACAATAAATTAAAAGCCAAACTTTTACTTGTGTCATGTTTGGTGTGTACCAGAGACATGTCTCCAAACTTCCAGATGTTGTACAGACAAAATATCTGGGTTAGAACTATTTTGGTGTCAAAGGGATAAAGACAGAGAGCTCTGAGGAGACACACTTGCCTTGAAAGCCTCTCTCTCCTCCTCCTCATCTCTCTCTCTCTGCTGGGATCCTTCATTTCCACTCATTCAGAGCTCCCTTTATGGTGCCTCAGTAGGGGGTCAGACATCTGAAAATGTTAACCTCCACTCATGAAAGTTCTCAGACGAAACCATGTCGGAACATTCAGTTATCAAAACCACATATACGTTTGTGCTAAGATGACAGTGTAAGGTCAGGTTGAACCTTTGACATCACTTGCTGTTAATAGTTGAGTGGCATTAGACATTACACAACAGTTGTGATGGTGTCATGTCTTTCTTTTTAGTTGTCATTCATTTGTTAGACACAAACAGCAGTGGCGTAGCGTAGCTATGCTGGGCCCCGGTGCAAGCATTTTCAATAGGCCCCCCTGGAACACCAACCCCACCCCCCGCGACACAAACACACGCCTGCAAAATTGCATGTGTGCGATGGAGATTCACCAAAATGATCAGAAAGAGCCATGGACAGTGGCTACCTGACTAATCATCGCTACCACCTGTTAAACTGAATTCTCCCAACTTCCGAAAACCGATAATGCAGATAATGTATAGCCATATAAGTCATTGATGATATCGTTGAAACCCAAATGCATGGCTCTGCTGTTCAATCGTTCTTGTCCAGGGCACAGAGGGCGCGACCTGCTATCACACTCACAATATGGGTACCCTCCCTTCAGTACTCGGGCTCAATGCGCAATATTGTAACTAGAAAATGTAATGCCAGAGGAATTACAATAGTGGATGGAAAGCTGCTGGCTTAATGTTGGTAGAGAGATTCCTGGAAAAAAAACATTGAATCACTTAATCTTCGAGTTCACACAAACCCTCGTACCAAAAAACCTTGTGTGTCAAAGCGTTCTTAAGATATAACACTCAAGGTGTTTTTCACATTGAGATTTGACCTCCAACATCAATTCACTTCATCTTTGAGTCCATACACTCATACCAAATTTCAGGCATGTATGTCAAGGCATTTTTGAGATATCGCGGTGTATTCATGTACTTGACTTTTGACCTCTAACATCAACTTACTTAATCTTTGAGTCCATACAAACACTTGTACCAAATTTGAAGCATATGAGTCAAGCCGTTCTGGAGATATAATGCGCTAAGAATGAGATATGGCTGTGACTTTTATTTTGACAGACGGGAAACACTTAAACAGGATCTGTAGTTTTAGAGAGTGCCAGATTGTATGCATTAGAAGCTGAGACTATTTGATTCACAGGTGACACCTGTGCCAGTGTTCTAATTTGCCCGGGAACTTCTTCTAATAGGCTACAATATGAGTTAGAAATAAAAAAATACCTGCAACGTATTACATTTGTTTATTTATTATCCTTGTGTCACAGCACTCTGAAAAGTTGTCAGAGCATTTAAAATACCAAAGCAGCATTAATGTAAGGGATAGCGAACACAATGATGTGGAAAGGGGGCGTATGAGAGCTGGTTCTGTCTTCAAACTGAAGGCCTATGTTTATTTCTAGTGGCATAGAGTTATACAGGATGTGTTCTGTGGCATGTATGTGAGACAAGGTTGACAATCCATGAGTCTCACAGATAAAACATTAGCATTTACAGGTAAGCAGAAACATTTTAGTGGGTTATTATTGTAGGTGCTAAGTGATAGTGTTGTCATCACATGTACTGTAAACAACATTCCTTTCAAGTTTATGCAATAATGCAAGGTTTATCAACAATCTGAAATCAGTGGCATGTCAACAATTTTACATAATATTATGGAAGACATAACTGTCTTATGAAAGACACAGAGCTGCCAACTCTCACATATTGAGAGTGAGATTCATTCATTTGATTGGCTCAACACGCTTTTACACCAATCAAATGCATGAGGGTTGGCAGCTCTGAAGTCTAAGACATCAAACATGCTCAAAATATATCTCTAGCCAAACACAGGGCCAGTAGTAAACAATTTTATTTTTCAGAGCTTGAGAATGTTAAAGCTGGACAAACAGTCATGCGATCATCATTAGGGACACCCTGAGGTGTGATGATGTAACAGAGGCAAGTCATTCAGGACGTGGCTGCTGTGCGTCTCCCTAACACTCAGAACTCAGAACACCAAATCAGCTTCTGCTGTCGACTCTTGACTACAAACGGTCAGTAAAAAGGGTCAGCCATGTCATCATTTTAATTTTCAAGATTTTCACAGAGATGGGTTGGCACCGATGCTGCAGTCTGCCGAACAGCAGTGAACTCCCATGATAAAGCCGAGGCGGGGTTGTGCCAAATGTTGTGAAAGATGCATTGGTGGAGAGATTAGTGGTCGATGCTATTTGGCCTCCCAGAGAGGTTGATTCACAACCTAGTGACCAAGGATTTAAGACCCAAGAAGGGGGAATCTATTGCACTAGACAACTCAAGAGGGTAAAAGATAATCCTGAATCACACATCCAACAATGGCGTAGGCCTATACAGGGCAACGGAAGGCCTATAATAGTTGATCATTTACACTTGATGTAATAATGGCCTTGGTGTTAAGTGTGAAGTTTATAAGACTGGACAGACACGTCAAACAATGTTGCCAGATCTCAGGAGAAAAATAAGCTGAGCTAAGGTCCATGAAAACAAGCCCAAATGGAGCGAGTGTGTGTGTGTGTGTGTGGTGGTGGGGGGAGGGGGGGGGGGGGGGGCGTTGTTGGTGCTTCGTTTTATGTGTAGGGACCCTGCGCAAGCTACTAACAAGGTTTGATCTTTCCCCTTGAGGATCAATAAAGTATCTATCTATCTATCTATCTATCTGATGCTGTTTTGAACAATATTGAAATTCTGTTCCACGCTCTGAGCAAAAACAAAGAATACCCAGAATAAGACAGCCATAGAAACCTTGTTGCTACCTTTCCCTACTAAACATTGTTGACATACTATGTTTCAGTCAGGACCACTTTGTCTAGATGCCCTTCCACGTGCAAACATGGAAAGCCTAAGGCAGAGGGAGCAGGATAACCCCCCCTACAGAACAGACCAGACATCAATGTCAACAACTAGACATCGATAAGTCAGATGTATGAGGACAAGATGGGGTGGAGGTGGGTTGCAAAAAGGCTTGAAGAGAAAGTGGCAAGAGTAGGCAGGCTACAGTAGCTTAAAAAGGGCGCCCTGAATGATGTCCACCAATATAAGAGCGAGTGATCAGCAGATCAGTTAGCCAAGTTGCTGGGCATGACTTCGTGGCCCGCCTGAACTAAAGCGATGCTCTATTTGGTAAACTGTGAGAAATTACATTGTAAGACAGAAGCATGTCTGAAAGTATGAGCCCTTGATTGTCAGCTAATTAAAGAGATAATGTATGAGAGATAAATAAATGGCCTTGAGCACTAGTTTAACTTTTGCTTTTCTGGTTTTAGGCCAAGGATTAGGTGAAACACAATGATGTGAAATGGCAGACATCTGAGGTAGTAAAGAACAAGAAATACCCAAATCCAATTAAATATTGATTCTTATCTTATGTTTGTCTGGGTGGAAAGTTTGATGATTTAAGGGAGTTTTCTAGTTTCAAAAGCTCCCAGATAACTACATTGATTGTCAGGACCAACTAGACTTTTTGGCTGAGTATTTTATTGATACAAATAAAGTTTCATACTCATAGAGGGAAAATGCTGTCTTGTCTCGTCCAGCTGCTAGAATTTCACGTTCTGCACAACACACTTCAGTAGTCTAACAATGAACAGAATGTGCACACACACACACACACACACACACACACACACACACACACACACACACAGATACGCTGTCGAGAGAAAATACGTCTGAGAGAAAAAGAGTTAAAAAACACAACCTCAAAAGCATTTCTCTCTCACAGTCTTTCTTTCAAGAGCACACACACACACACACACACACACACACACACACACACACACACACACACACACACACATTCATTCAAATGGCTATGAGGAAACAACGTTATTATCACTGAATCACTAAATAATTTATACCAATCCTAAAAAGGTTTCTCTACCTTCACTGCAAGCTGTAAATAACCAATTGTGATTGTGTGTCCTTTCCCAAAACAAAAAGAAGGTACTGTATAGAGCAGAGCTAGTGAGCGGAGCTGAGCGGTGCGAATATCCCGCTCCTCGCTCAGGTGGCTGTTCACTCGGCCGCTCCTCCGCTCAAAATTCACGTCAGGCCACTCTGCTCAATTTCGCTCCCCGCTCCACTTCAAAAATCTCCCGCTCCAGTGAAATCGCTCCACGCTCGCTCCAATTTAAAGGAGGGAGAAATAATCTACAAACTGAATTATCACCTTAGAAAACTTAAATCCCAAAGAACTAAAAGCAACGGCAATGTCACTCAGAACATGTAGGCTATTGTAAAAGATAGCCTAATGCAGCACCGACAGTGCAACAATGAACAAGCTTGCCAACGTCAATAAGCCTAATACTACAGTAAAGGGATACGTGGGAATAATTGCCTAAATAATACAGGTTTAGCATCCGAGTTTACTTCAGCCTTACTTAAAGCATAGGCTATTCAAATTGCTCACGTTTTTCTTTGCTCTCCTAGCACACTCATGTTTCCGCGAAATGTGTCTTCTTAAATTCTAAAATAAATCTCACTGGAACAGTGTCACCACATAGTTGTTCTTGCTCTACATTGTTAGTATCTAGTTGTTTTGTAGGAATAGTAGCCTACGCTTGTAAGCCCTATGACTTTCAGTTTCCTTTCTAAAATATTTAGCGACTTCATCCCCAACGAAGTTACTGTAACGTCGGCATACTGGACTAGTCCTGTGTGCTACGGACTCTGGGACAATGCATTCTGGGATACGGGGGAGAACTCTGGGGGTTGTTTGTGTGTGTTAATGCCTTTATTTACTGTTTTAATGTCCGTGTTTTAGTGTAGCGTGTTACCCTTTTAGGTCTTTCTCGTGTGTGATCCTTTTTGTGTGGGGGGCTGCGTCCACCCCTGTATGTGTAGTGTGTGTATGTGTTTGCGCTGTTTTCGTGATCTGTAGGCTATTCTCTCCCCTGATTCTGAATGTCAGCCTTTAAAGCTTATCTTGAGCAAAGCTGTGGTTAAGTCTAAACTGTTACAATCATGGTCAATATGTTTGTTTTGAATTGTAGCGGTCTTGGATACACTACGAAGACGTGAATTCAGGGTGGATTTGGGCATGCCTCACACTCGTGGCGTGAGTGGTATCGGAGCAAAAATGGAGCGGGACAGAGCGGCCGCTCCGGCCTCTGAATAAAAAAGCGCTCTGCGCTCCGGCAAAATTCCATCCGCTCCGCTCCTCGCTCGCTCGCGATCCGCTCCGCTCACTAGCTCTGGTATAGAGGCCAAGCAACAGAGATATTCAGAAGAGAGGGAGAGAGAGTTAAAGAGGAAGCTGCCTTGTTAGCAAGCTGTGCATTTGTGAGCATAACAACATTACATTAGGGCTAAATTCTTGATGATCTGACAATCTTTTTTTTTTGTTGGTACTCATTTCAAAATCCTAAAGGGATGCAATAAAACAGCTTAAATTCTGATGGGTCCTTTATCTAATGCTCCAGTTTGCCAGGGTCAGTGATTAAAACTCCTAAATCACTGCCTTAGCTGGTGTCAGGCTGACAGCCAAAAAAAAGAAAGCTGCACTTCTTTATTCTGTGTGTGTGTGTGTGTGTGTGTGAGTGTGTGTGTGTGTGTGTGTGTGTGTGTGTGTGTTTGTCTGTGTGTGTGAGTGTGAGTTTTGTTAGTCCATGTCTATATTCGTTGAGGGCCAACGGGAGCCAAGCTGGTTCCCGTTAATTCTAATTGGAACTGCCTGCTTGCCTGCCCTGCCTCCCATGGCAGCCCCAGTTCCCAGAGATTAGTTCTGATTCTCTCAGCCTCTTACCAGCGAGTCCCAACACAAAGCTGGGGGGAGGAGTCACGCTGAAGAGCTGCCCGCCCCTGCCTCTCCATTGGCTGAGCGTGAGACAGGGAGAGAGAGAGAGAGTGAGAGAGAGGGAGAGAGAGAGAGAGAGAGGGAGGGAGGAAGCAAGAGGAGGAGGGGGAGCCGAGAGACACCGATGCTCGGAGACTGAGAATGGATCGGCAGTGAGAGCCTGAGCGAGAGCAGGGAGAGAGCGTGTGCGCGTGTGTGTGTATGCCAGCACCCGAGCGAGCCTTTTCCCACCATCAACAGGAGAGAGCGACTGCCGACTGCCGGACAACAGCACAAGAGTGACTTAAAGAAAGAGACAGAAAACAAACCGACAGGACGACGGGAAAGCGCGCCGAGGACAAGAGAAAAGACGTCTTCTTTTTTTTTCCAAGACAGAAGCTTAAAGAAACATCTGTTCGATTAGACTGAGACAGACCTCACTTCTTCTTCCACTGCAAGGACTGGACAGAGGGCACTGATAGCACTCGCCCAGAGGCACTACACCACGGGTGGTGCTGCTACAACTTTCTCTCATCACACACGGCTGTAGAGGTCCTTCTTCCCTGTCAGAGAGATGATTCTTCGGGTGTTCCTCCTCATCTGGCTGATGAGTCTTGGTAAGCAGCACGATTCTTCTGCCTCTTCATTCATGTCTCTTTCTCTCTCTCTCTCTCTCTCCCTCTCTTTCTCTTTCTCCCTGTCTCTGTGCATCTTTGCTGTTTTATGTGCTGTGGACGCACTGTAAATGAAGCTCTCTGTTTTTGGAGGTGGTGGACAGAGAGTTGAAGGCTGGTGGGGTTGTGAAGGTGGTGGTGGTGGTGGGGTCTTTTGAGTTCTCTGTTCAGCCAGAAATGCCGGAACATGTGCTGTCACCTTTCATTTGTGTTGAATATCATTTCTCTCTTTGTGGAGCCCTTGTGCTCTTTAAGCATGGAACAGCGTGTGTGTATGTGTGTGGGGGTGAGATGTCAGCTTAACTAAATGTTAGAAATTCTGTGTCAAGATGCCGGAAATACAACAACAACGAAAAAAACAGAGCAGAGATGCAACATCACAAATTTATGAAAGTGTACTGCTGCTGCTGCTGTCGCTGTTACTCTCTCTCTGTCCCCGTCATCTGTCAGTGTGTTTCAGTTTTGTCATTTCTCCCCTCTGAATAGCATGCTCACTCACTCACACCCCCTCACACTCATACTCACACTCACGCACCAGGCACAGTCACAGTTCTGCCGTCTGTTGTGAAAAGACTGACGGGCAGTTCACCCACAGCATGCCAAGAGGTGGTCAGACACACACACACACACACACACACACACACACACACACACACAACAGATCTCTGCGGGAATAAAACAATAACAATAACAACAACAACAGACA